>NW_022196910.1:3532028-3549921 GCF_008632895.1 Mastomys coucha | reverse complement strand
AGGAGAAGGAGAAGGAGAAGGAGAAGGAGAAGGAGAAGGAGAAGGAGAAGGAGAAGGAGAGAGAAGGAGAAGGAGAAGAAGAGATAGATAGCCCAATGGCAAAGATTGAACTTGTCCCAAGGAACTCAATACCCCTAATCAGAGGAAGTAATCTAATGATAACATCACCCCTTTTCTGATCTCTGTCTTTATTCAGGGATCTATTTCCTCTCTATCCTTCTTCCTCTCTTATCTAGTGTTAGGGGGTTGAAGAGGTGGGAGAAAAAGGTGGAGAAAAGTGGAAGGAAGGAGAAACCACAAAGTGGCAAAGACTAGCTACAATACCTTCTCCAACAAGGACACACCTCCTAATAGTGCCACTCTCTGAGTCAAGGGGGGGCCATTTTCATCCAAACCATCTTAATTAGTAACTTTAAAATGCTACTAACTTTATGTTGTGAGTATTACATCTCTTAATAAGCAAAGAAAAATATGAGATTCCCCATATCCTGTTTATGGAGACTTCACTACATGCTAGGCACTAGAGTAAGTGACATAGAATATTACTTCAGTAGGTCCTCATAGTAACTTGACAAACAAAGCAGTAAAAAAAAAAAACTTCCTCAGTTTTACAGGTCAGAAAAACCCATCACAGAGAGGTTAAGTATGTAGCAAGACAATGTAGGAAGAACACAAAGCATAGATCTGCAGTTTGCCCTAATATGCTTCTTTCTATCCTGCACTCCCTTCTCTTGTTATGTAGCCAATCCTCTGTGAAGCTCAGAGTAGCTGGAACTTGCTATGCTCCTGCCACAGATCCCCAAGTTCTGGTATTAAAGGTATGTGCCACCATGCTGGTGGGTCAAATGGTTTCTTGCAAAGGAAACATTCCTATTGAAGATGGAGGACCGACCACATAATGCACACAGAAATACTTTGTGAACTTCAGATTAAGAAGTTGGCTTTTGCAGTTGTTTTAATAAACATTGACTTGATGTCTTCTATGTGCCAGAGGATAAAGGGAGAACTGAGAGGGGCATGATTCTTTTCTGCAAGAGATCTCATTGAGTTCTTATAACTATACTATACCATCCCCTCCCCTCTACCCTTTCCCTCTATTCTCTCCCCCCAATCCCTTCCCTTCCATACTCTCCCTCCATCCCTTTCTATCCTCTCACTTAATTTTCTCCCTTTATTCTCTCCCTCCATCCTCTTTCCATCCTCTTCCTCCACTCTCTCCTTCCATCCTCTCCCTTCATCCTCTCCCTCCCTCTTCTCCCCTCCCTCCATCCTCTCCCTCTATCCTCTCCATCCACTCTCTCCCTCCATCCTCTCCCTCCATCTTGTCCCTCCATCTTCTCCCTCCATCTTCCTCCTCAACCCTCTCCCTTCATCTTCTCTCTTCCATCCTCTCCCCTCTATCCTCTCCCTTCCATCCTCTCCCTCTATCCTCTCCTTCCCTCCTCTCCCCTCCCTCCATCCTCTCCCTCCATCCTCTCCCTCCATCCTGTCCCTCCATCTTCTCCCTCCATCCTCTCCCTCCATCCTCCTCCTCGACCCTCTCCCTTCATCTTCTCCCTTCCATCCTCTCCCTCCATCCTCTCCCTCCATCTTTTCCCTCTATCCTCCTCCTCAAACCTCTCCCTCCATCCTCTCCCTCCATCCTCTCCCCTCTATCCTCTCCCTTCATCCTCTCCCCTCTATCCTCTACCTCTATCCTCTCCCTCCATTCTCTCCCTCCACCCTCCCCCTCTATCCTCTCCCTCCACTCTCTCCCTCCATCCTTCTCCCTCCATCCTCTCCCTTCCATCATCTCCCCTCTATCCTCTCCCTCCATCCTCTCCCCTCTATCCTCTCCCTCTGTTCTCTCCCTCCATCCTCCCCCTCCATTCTCTCCCCTCCATTGTTTTCCCACCATTCTCTCCCTATGATCTTTTGCCACCACCTTTCACAATCATCTGTTCCTATTCTTTCTGTCCCATATTCTGCGATGTTCCCTGAACCCTAGGAAGGAAAGATGTTGATGGAGTCATGTTCCATCTATGGCTGAACACTCATAGTCACTTAATCTCAGAACTTTGAACATGTTAAGATGGACAGAGTGTTCTGGACTACACAAATGAGTCCAATATAATCCAGGGCTCCTTTTGAGCCACAGCCAAGAGGACCAGAGTCAGAGGAACAAAGAAAATTAAAGATAGAACTGATACAAATAGGCATGGTGATACACGCCAGTGACCCCAGCATTCAGAGAGCAAAGTAGGGGAATTACAAGTTCCAGGCCAATCTGGACTAACACAGTCAGACTTTGTCTAAAGAAAAGAGAAAAGATGCTATAATTACCTGGCTTTGAAGATGGAAGGAGAGGCCACAAGCTAAGGAAGGCTGGTGGTCTCTAGAAGCTGGAATATTCAAGAAATGCATTTTCTTTCCAACCTACAGAAGGTCCTGCAGGTCTCTCTCTGTGTCTCTGTCTCTGTCTCTGTCTCTCTGTCTCTTTCTCTCTCTCTCTGTTGCATATGTCATGGTGTATGTGTAGACATTAGAAGACAAATTTGTGGAGGCAGTTATTTTCTTCCACTTTTATTGGGATTATGGGAGTTTAACTCAGATAGTCAGGATTGAGTGGCAAGCTCCATTACTCACTGAACCATCTCAACAGCCCAGTTTTGATTTTTTTAGAATAACATCTCTCATTGGAACCTGAGACTCACTAATTAGGCAACACTGGCTAACCAAAATGCCCCAGGCAATCACCTGTCTCCATTTTTCCAGAGCTGACAAGACAAGCATATGCTATTATGTCTGGGATTTTGTGTGGATATTTGAAGTGGAAACTGAAGGGTTCTTTGGAAAGTCAGTTGGATGGTGTTTTTCTGGGGCAAACATGTGAAGGAACTTTTAGCTGACGCAGACACAGGAGAGAGGATGTTCTGCTAAAGCAAGCACATGAAAGTAATGAAGGATTCTTTGCTAACACAAGTATATTTGTCTGTCTTATTTGCATAGTTGAGCTCCATTTGTCAGGACTCCATTTGTTGAAACTCAACAAAAAACTTCTGGTGGTGTGCTGTAGTTTCTTGCTGCTTCCAATGGACTTAGGCTGATTGGCAGAGTGATGTTTGGAGGGAGTATAAATAGGACTCAGTGGACAGTGGGGGGGCAGAGGAGGGAATGCCCGGGGGTCAGAGCTAGGTTTGCTTATAAAGCTAGCTGCGCAACACTTGTTGGGCATCCCTCCTGCTGCCAACTCAGCGGAGGCTGAGGCCTGGCTTTCTCTGCTAGGTCGTGTCACTGCTGTTGCTAACCTGACTCTGCCGAACTGGACTGCTGGTGTATCTATGTTTCAAACAGCCATTGCTGATCAGTGAACTGATCTGCAGGTTTCCAGACAACACAGATGGGAGTTGCTCCAAAGAACCCTTTCTAAACAGGTCCACTTCCCATGTTTCCTTTCTTTTCCACTATTTCTGGATGGTGGTGGGCTAAAAGGGAGGTTAAAGCATTTAAGAACCATCATTAGAAAATAGGCATTTGAAAAAATTGGGGTTACAGGTATTTATATCAGACTTGGGTCCTCATGTCTGCAAGGTGAGTATTAACTATTTTATAAAACAGTAAATCTGTTTTGGATTTCCAACTCTAGAACCTTTCTAAAGATTTAAAACACTAAATTCATGGTACTTTATTATAATATTAATAAAAAATTCATAAAGAAGTGAAAATTGGCTGAAGTCAAGAGAGACTTGTTTGAGATGGGGGAGCTTGAAAAAGAGCTGGGGGGTAATTGTATGTGTGCCTTTAAGGCCATAGCAAACTGTGTTCCAGGAGCCATGGGTACTGCAGTGGGTGGCAGTGACTAGAGTGGTGGAGACACACGTGGACACTGTTGTGCTTTGAATGAGAGATGTCTCCCATAGGTTCGTGCATTTGAACGCTTAGATGCCAGGTGGTGGTGCTGTTTGAGGAGGTTGTGAAACCTTCAGGAGGTGGAACTTTGGTGGAGGAACTATGTCACTAGGGCAGGCTCGGACGGTTTGTGATATCTATTTCCTGTTGTCTTTCTCAGCTTCCGATGTATGGATAAAGATGTCCTCAGCCAGCTTCCCACTCCTGCTGCCGAGCTTCCCCGCGAGGATGAACTACGTTCCTTTGTAGCAGTGTTTCTTAACTTGCGGGTTGAGAATAATTAATATCAGATATCCTGCACAACAGGTATCTACATTATGATTCATATCAGTAGCAAAACTAGAGTTATGAAGTTGCTACAAAATAATTTTATGGCTGAGGGACACCACAACATGAGGAAATGTATTAAAGTGTTACAGTTTAGAATGCATTAGGAAAGGTTGAGAACCACTGCTCTGGAACCATGAGCTAAAATGAACCTTCTCTTCCTTAAGTTGTTTTGGTCATGATATTTTATCATAACAACAGAAAAGAAACTATTTCAAACAGCCAGGCAGGAGGCTTCATAGGAACACTCAGGAAGATGGTGGCGTGGGTCACAAACTGGGGTGGGGCTAGAAGGAAACAGATGCATTTAAGATTATTAGGAGTGCTATGACTCGAGTGTGGTTTGCCCTTTCCCCCCAGTATTGGAAGCCTGGTCTTTAGTGTAGAGGTGCTAACAGCTGAGGGTATCTTTAAGAAGCGAAATGTGGAGGTTTGAATATGATTGGCCCAGGGAGTGGCATTATTAGGAAGTGTTGGCTTGTTGGAGTAGGTGTGGCTTTGTTGGAGGAAGTGCGTCAGTGTGGGGGTGGGCTTTGAGACCCTCCTAGCTGCCTGGAAGATAGCCTGCTCCTGGCTTCCTTTAGATGAAGATGCAGAACTCACAGCTTCTCCAGTGGCATGCCTGTCTGGACGCTGCCATGCTTCCTACAACGGTGATAATGGACTGAACCTCAGAACCTATAAGCCAGCTCCAATTAAATGTTTTCCTTTATAAGAGTTATCTTGGCCATGGTCTCTCTTTCACAGTAATGGAAACCCTGAGACATGAAGTCTACCTACCATCAGAGGGCTGAATATCTATGCATACGTGAGGAACACTAACTAGCTTCTGTATGCAAAATATCCTATCGATTTTATTCTTGTATATACCCATTTTTATTTCTATAACTAAATATCTCAGGCTTGGTAACTTTATAAAGAAAAATAATTTATTTAGCTCATACTTCTAGAGACTCAAGGTCACAGAAAATGGAACCAGGTCAGTTCTGGTGAGGACCTATGAAAGATAATGTGTAATCATGAGAGAAACCCACCTGTGGTCTTTGAGTTAGAATGTCTCTCATAGGCTCATATACTAGAATGCTTGGCCCCAGTTGGTGCAACTGTTTGGGAAGGATTAGGGTTGTTTAATAAAAAGAGGTATGAAGCTGGGAGGGAAGCATGGGGTGAGGGAATCTAGGATTTAGTTCTAGAGAGAGTTGTAAGAACATGCCTGATCCTGAGTCCATCCTGTCTTTCTGGCCTGTGATGATGTCTTAGTTTCTTTTGTATTGCTGTGATAAGACGTCATGACCAAGGAATGTGTAGAAAGGTTTATTGGGTGCTTTCAGGTTCCGAAGGCGTGTCCATGATCATCATGGGGAGAATGGCAGCCGGCAGGAGCATTAGCCGAGAGTGTGAATCTCACTCACAAGCTTGAGGAAGGGAGGGAGGAAGAGAGAGAGAGGGAGGCAGAGAAGGAGAACAGTGATATCATAATCTCACGGGCTTTTAAAACCTTAAAACTTCCCCACTCCAGTAACACACCTCTTTCAACAAGCTCACACCTCATAATTCTTCCCAAACAGTTGTGCCAACTGGAGGCCAAGCACTCTAGTATATGAACCTACGAGGACCATTCTAATTCAAAGACCACAGGTGGGCTTTCTCATGATTACACATGTTACCAGTCATAGATCCTCACCCAAACTGACTTAGTTCTATTTTCCGTGTCCTTGAGTCTCTAGAAGTATGAGCTAAATGAATTATTTTTCTTTATAAAGTTACCAAGCCTGATGTACTTAGTTAAAGTAATAACAATGGGTGAATACAAGAATAAAACCCATAGGATATTTTGCATATGAAATTGCTCTGTAACACATATTTGTAATCTCCATTACACAGAGGCTGAGGCAGGAAGATTTTGAACTCAAAGCCAGTCTGGACTACTTAGTGAAATCTTGTCTCAATAAGTAAGTAAGCAAGCGAGTAAACAAATGAACAAACAAAAAACCCAAACACTTCTCATACTTACATGTGTGTGTGTGTGTGTGTGTGTGTGTGTGTGTGTGTGTGTTGTGACACTGCTTCTGGGGAGATGTGAAGAAATTTTTGCTGACCCCCAGTTAGGGAGCCAATGGCAGAACAGACCAAAGAATGAATACCACTAAAGTCTAACTTGATGAACTAATTAATTTTATTGGGGTTACTTATAGGAATGTGGGTGAGGTGTTACTTATAGCACCCAAAATGACTCAAGGACAGTTGCATCACCAAAGCCCACCCAGGAATGAGAGCTGGAAATCTGGAGTGCAGTAGACAGTCTTCAGCCACTCAGCAGGTTAGAGGTGTCCTTTCCAGGTAACTCAGTTGGTTTGAGCTTCTTCTAGGAAGCTTGGCTTATCTGAGAGTCTTCTAGGCAGCTTGTCTTCTCTGGGAGTGACTCTAGGCAGTCTTTTTTAAAAAATTAATTTATTTATTTACACTCCAAATGCTGCTCCCCTCCTGGTCTCCCCCTCACAGAGACCTTCTCCCATGTCCCCCACTCCTTCTCCTATGAGAGGATGGTGTCCCCTGGTTATCCTCCCACCATGGTGCATCAAATCTCTCTCTAGGTAGTCTTTACTGCTTATAAACACTGCAGAGGAAGGGATTGAATCTGATTGAATCTGATTGAATCCGCTCAGTTTCAGGGATTTCCTTATGCAATTTGAGCTGTATAATTCTGTCTTAATGGAACTTCCCTGTAGGATGCAGTGTTTACCCCCACCTAGTACAATGTGTTTCACCTCCTCATAAAGATTCTGTCCTAAATGGATGTGTTGTTTCACTCTTGCCTTACATCCTATGTCTTAAGAGTTTTCCTTCCAACATGGAATGTTTTAACCTCAGAGGAAACAGTTATACAAATTTGTGTTGTGCCATCTCACTAGGCCCAGCAAGAAGATGGGATTAATCAAAGTGAGATTAATAAGGCCATTGAACAAGTGAGCCAGGTGTGTTCAGTATGGAAGGGAAGATTTGTAGGCCTGGCTCTTTATTCTTTCGGTGCCACGCACACTTGCGTGATGGCGGTATTTGAGGCGAAAACTTCAAGGAAAGTCAGCCTCCTGCCTCCGCATTGTTGCCTGGCACCCCAAACTCAGAGGTGGCCCAGATATGTCTTCGTACTTGTGTGCTAGGAACTCACCAAGATATCATATTCTTACAGCTAGCAAGAGAAAATTCGGACATTGCTTTCTGACCTTCACCAATGTTTCCAACTATCCTAGTTTAATGTTTTAAGTACTAGAGAGTAATTGTAAGGTTTCTCTGTAAGACATTAGCTGAAAGAGTTAGGTCGAGATTCTCCTCTGCCTGCCTCTAGCAAGAACCAAAGAATTAGCATAAGAATACCTCAACAGAGAGGGCTCTACCCCTCTTCCTCCTGCTCTACACCTGGCTTTTAGAAGTCAGGTGACCTTAGATGTGGGGGTCGCTTGTCTACGTGACTTCAGTCAAACACTAGGACTGGAAGAAGAAGGACTTGGACTCACATGCAAGACTAGCACTAGAACTTAGAAGGGCTAGGACTCAGATTCATGCACCCGCATTCCCCCGGGCCCAGAGTGCTTGGGCCTGGGGGATGCAGCACCAGTTCAGAGGAGATAGCTGCTGCTTTAGACCCAGTATGTTTCAGATAGCCTCAGAGGTACCTCAACTGTTGAGCTGCCAGATTTTTCATTTCTCTTTTGCAATGATTATAAAAGCCTCATGCCATTTTTAAAAGAAATACACTCAGATTTTACACCACCCGTGTGTAGTTTGTTTGTCAAAGCCGAATCCCGTGCCCACCTGGCCAGAATCCCTTGTCCCGCGGAACAGGGACCCCGCGAGAAACCCCAGTCCGTGGTATTTCGGGAGGCATTTGTTCATCTCACTTCCCAATTCCACAGTGGAGTATCTATTTTGGTTAAGATCTTTCAGTTTCACGTATACTCTGGACCAGTGGTTTTCAATCTTCCTAATGCTGCCACACCTTAAAATAGTTTTTCACATTGTGGTGACCTCCAACCATGATTTTATTTTCATTGCTACTTCATAACTGTAATTTTGCTACTGCTATGAATTGGAATGTAATATTTGTGTTTTCCAATAATCATATGTGACCCGTGTGACAGGGTTGTTTGACCCCTAAAGGGATTGCGACCCATATGTTGAGAGCTTCTGTTCTGGACATTAACCTGATCCTCAGTGAGGTGGATGAAATATTCTTTCCCACCCTGGAAGCATCTCTGTATCTCTGTCGACGGATTTCTTTGCTGTGTAGAAACTTTTCATTGACCCAACCCTGCTGGCCAACTCTTGTTATCATTTCTTGTTTTGGTTGCAAGTACTTACAAGTGAGACCGAGCCTTGTACTCACTGAGTGGCATTATCTGAGCCTCATCACTGCCCCCAGCCTAGTCCCTCTTCTCTAAGGTGTGGATATGACACCACCTTATGGCCTCCCAGAAAAAGTGTCTTGCAGAGTCCCTGGAACACGACCTTTGGGAGCAGCTGACACCTCTGTGGGATTGTGCAAATGCTGCCTGGGAACATTGTGTAAGGTAAGGTGACAAATGGGGCTGTGTCAGCAAGGGTGAGGGTAGTGGCATTGGGCAAGGCATCACTTGCAAAAAGAACATTTGCATCCCTGAGGATGGTTTCTGAGAACCAACAAGCAGTCCTGTGCTCAAGGAAGGAACTGCTGGAGCTTAAAAACAGGTGGTTCTTCTTTCCTGTAGGGAACAGTGGTCAGTGAGGTTCACCCCACAGAATTTCCTAACAGCTTCTTGATTCAGGTCCTGGAGACCCACTTGTGCAAAACTGCAGAAGTTAATAGCGTCACCCTGCCACGGGTTGTTTTCTGGCACACAACTCGCATCTTTGTAAAAACAGTCATAAGTGATCATAGCTATGCTTCAGAGAGCCCCTGTGAGCACCGAACCAATGCATGCGGAATCGTGGCTCCTTTGGGAAATGAAACTTCTGACTACAGTTTGATCAAACAATCCACACCCAACCTTGCTTTCAGCTTCTGTTTAAAGGCACTTTATTTAGGACTTGGATATCGTTGAAATGTTTATAGTAAACAACATTGTAATGCATGCCTGAATGAAGCTTTTTTTTTTGGGGTGTGTGTGTGTGTGTGTGTGTGTGTGTGTGCGCGCGCGCATGCGCGTGCGTGCTCGAACGTGCCCATGCACATTTGGTTCATGTGTACATGTGTGTCTATGGAGGCTAGAGGTTGATATCAGTTGGCTCCCTCTATCACTCTCCACCTTATATTTGACACAGATTGGTTAGACAGGCCCACCAATGAGTTCTGGGGATGCAGCTCTGAGGACAGAGACTCTGGCCAGGCCTGGCTCTGATTTGGGTGCTGGGGATCTGAACTCGGGCCCTCAGTTTCCTGACTGAGACATCTTTGTATATGACATATTCTGGTCGCCCGCTCAACCACCCGCCCTACATCTCCCTCCCATCCTTATCAATTGCCTTTGCGGATTTATGTCTTTTTGTTTTGTTACTCACTGAGTTTAGCCAGGGACATGTGTGTGACCATTGGATTAGACCTATCCACTGGAGCCTGGTGGGTTTATCAATGAGCACTCCATTTAAGTCGTTGACTCCCCTTCTCCAGGAATCTATCAGTAGCTACTATTCATCAGGGAGGAGTAGGGTGCCATGAGTCCCTCCCTGATTCATATCTGCCTGTTGACAGGCTCAGTCTTGGGTAGGTACAGATGCAGGCTGCCTCAACTGGTATGAGTTCATGATTACAACTGTCTTGTCCTGATGATGGCATTCCTTAACCCTTTACCTTATCTTCTGGCTCTCTCTTACAGTCTTCCCACCCCCTCTTCTGCGGTATTTTCTGGGCCTTAGAGGGGGTGGTAGAAATGTTTTGCTTAGCCCAGCCTTTTTCTTTCTTTCTTTTTTTTTTAAAGGGAGGGATTCCATAGCCCCAGCTGACCTTGAGCTTACTGTGTAACTGAGGATGAACCTGAACTCTTGATCCTCCTGCCTCCACCCAAATGCTGGATGACAGATCTGTGACAACACACCTTGCAGTATGTTTTGTTTTTGTTTGTTTGTTTGTTTTTTAAGACACATCATGACCTTTCTGTGTCATAGACCTTGGACAGTGTTTCAGCACTATCTAAGCACTGGAGGTCATCTGATACAATGTAACCATTAACCAAAAGCATGAGAAGTACAAAACACAGGGCACTACATAGACTGCCAGGAGGACACTTGTTCTCAGTTAGGATGCTGAAGCAAGGAGGAAGGACCTCTCCTGCTTTGTCTCTGCTAGAGAAGCCTGTGGAGTCAGAATGGCTGGATACTTTCAGTGCTCCGTGACTGTCTGCAAATGATCTCACAAACATCAATATTGATTGGTGGTTACCAAATTTTTCTTAGCAAAGAGGAGCATGTACAAATATGGAATCTGATTGGTGAAGATCAACCATCATTTCTTTACTAAGTTCCCTTGCACTGAGGGCTGGAGAGATTGGCTTTGTGGTTAAGAGTGTGTACTGCTCTTGGCAGAGGGTGGGAATTCAGTGCCCAGTTCCCAGCATCAACAAAGGGTGGCTTATAACACCCTGTAACTCCAGCTCTAGGGGTCTGATGCCCTCCTCTGGCCTCTGGGGTCAACTGCACACAGACCTCCCAATACAAGTACACATAATTAAACAAAAGGCAACCAAGCAAACAAAAACTTTCCACAATTCCCACAGGTTGAGTGTACTCCTTTCTGATTGGCTCAAGAAGAGCCTGACAGGTGCTGATGTAGAAGTCTGAGACCTAGGAGTCCTGAGACTCTTCAAGTTGACACTGGTTGAATCCATGGATTTAGATTCAAAGTGAGACTGCAAAAATCACCCTCCCTCTTTGTCTGTGTATCTCAGGCCCTGGGATCAAGGGAGAACAGATAGCAGAGATCTTTGATTTAGCAGTGTTCAAGGTTTCCAGAGCACACAGGAGGAACTGAGCTACATCTGGATGTGAACAGGGCCACTCAAGCATCTCTCCCAAAAGAACAGTGTGACTGTAGGGAATGGATGTGTGAGCGTCACAAGGGCAGTGGCCATTTCAGCTGTGCCCACGGCTGCAACCTGCCTAGTTCAGGGCCTGATACTGTGCAGCAGAAGCAGAGGTGGGAAGCACTCTGCTAAGAGGGCAGGCTCTGGAGCCATGGATGAAGCTTGAGTAAGCATCTTAACTTCTCTATGTCTCGGTTTCTTCAACTGTAACATGGGGCTGTTCATAATAACAGCTTATGTTACTGCTTAAGTTATGATAGGCAGCAACTGTGTTACGGACTTTCCACTGCTATAACCACATCTGCTATTACCACAAGCATTTAAAATAGGTGCTGATATACTCATTTCACAGGCTTGAGAGACTGAGGTCAGAGAAGGGCAGTGACTTGACCAAGGCCACACAGCTTGAAACTAGAAGCTGCGATTTAAATCCTAACAACTTGACTGTGAGGAGACACTAGGTTTTGCGATGTGACTGACATACAGTTGGTGGCTCATAATGAAAACATATTTTAATTATAGTTCTGCTAGAGGGCATTTGGAGAGAAGGTTAGTCAGAGGGGAGGGAGGGCCATGTATCTAGGGGAATCCGCTCCAGCCCTCCCCGCGCCCCCCAAGGCCAAGGCAAGCTGTGGTCACTTGGAGGCGGTATTGGTTAGGTTGCACGGTGGTGTGCGAGGGTCCCAGTCGTTGACCAGGCGCTGCGCCTGCTCATAGCACAGGTGCTGGTGGCGCTGGCGTAGGCGCAGACGCACCACATCGTAGTCCACATCGTGCCCTATCTTTTTGCAGTTGAGGCTCCAGGCAAGGTCGTTGTGTGTTGTACGGAGCTCTTTTAAGTTCTTTTCCATGTGCAAGTTGTGGCGGGTCAGCAGGTCAGTACCCTGGAGAGGGAGGGAGCAGAGGTTTTGATGGGGAAGGGCGGAGTCTTGGGAAAGGTTGAGCTGGGCGGGGCATATCCTGGCAAAGGAGGCAAAGGAGGTCCTTGCCGTGGAGGGACCGTGCTTTTAAAGAGAGACAGGACCTGTCTGTGGGGGATATGGGTTTGTGGAGAAGGGGCGTTGCCGCGCTTGGGAGGGTTGTGGGAGTTCTGGGGAGGGGTGAAGCTTTTAGGAAGTAGAGGAGCTAGCAAAGTCTTTCTGGGGAGGGTTAAAGCAGGGGTGGGTCCATTGTTTGGGAGAGATGGGCCTGTTCTGGTGTGGGGCGGAGCTGTACTGGGGAGGAGAAGGGAGGGCCCTTTTGGTAAGGGTTGGGCGGTGTTGGGGAAGAGTGGGATCAAGCCTAGGAGAGGTAGGCTGGGGAAAAGTTGTTTGATTTTGGGAAGGGGAGGGGCCATGCTGGGAAGGGAGTGGGCAGTACTGGGGGACTGGCAGGAGCGTAGAGTAGACGTGAAGACGGGCCCCACACATAAGGGGCCACGTGTGCACCGAAAGGGGCCCCACATGCAAAATAGCATAGCCAAGAAGGTAAATTTCTGTTGCAGGGGTTCCGGGTTCCGGGGACGAAAGCTGGGCCAGGTTTGCGAGAAAAACAAAACAAAACACAAACACTAAATGGCCGAGATAGCTGAGGGAGATATGTTCTTACAGCAACACGCACCAAGAATGTGGAACTCATTTGAGCAATTTATGTTAAGAGTTTCAGAGCTGGGGGTGTGGGGGCAAACTGTGATTGGTGTGGCCCAGCAACTTGAAAAGCTTGTCAGAGGCCTGACCCAGAGTGAGCAGTTTTCCCTTGGTCTGGAGTTCTTGGGGAAGGCAGCTTACTAGAATGTGATCTCACCGAGGGGAACGTGGAGGGGACATACCTGGGCAAGGCGAGTAGCCTCGGGGAGCTGGGTGCCCACGTGTCTCTGATACATGCGAACCAGGGGTCTGTTTAGTTTCTCTCGCGCCTCCAGGTTTCTTTTCAACAGAGGACCCTGGCAAAGTGTGTTGTGGTGAGCAGTGAGGTCGAGCCTACCAGATACCTCCCCCGCTCCGACTCCTTCCCATATAGTATTTTTCCTCAAACTGTACCTTGATGAGGCCCCGCGTGACGTACATCTCTTGATTGAATTTCATGCACCGGTGGATAGTCCCCCTCATTAGTCCTAAAGTCATGGTCATTCTTTCCTGGAGATTGGGGAGCACAAGGGTTTCGTTCTGGGCCACAGTTCCCCTCCTTCCCCAACCACTCCAGCAGTAACCATCCTCCAGCAGTCTAGCCAAGCAGTGTGGGCACCTTCAACTCCAAGGTCTCACGCATCTTCTGTGCCAGGGAGCTGCATACACGGTCGCTTACTTGCTGCTGTTGACTTTGAACGTCCACCTCGTTCTTTGCCATCTCTGTTAAGATGTCCTTGGACTCCATCAGCAAGCGCTTGGCTTCAAACAAGGCCTTAGCACATGCTGTGAAAGCACAGGATGTACATGGGGGCCTCTCTTTGTGTACCTTTATTTCTCCTCCCCTCTCTAAGGTGGTGGGCCAGGGGTGAAAGGGCATGGATGAAGGACTGGGAGAAAGCCCAAGGAAGGGCTAGTAAGTGAGAATAGTTTAAATTGTGCCTTGGGTTGGTTTCTTTTGAAGTAGAACCTGTGAATGAATGGGTACTGTTGGAAGTGTTCAGGGAAAGAGGCCAAGCAAGGCTGTATACTTCAGTAGCAGCTAGCTAAGGGAACTGTAGTTTTAGCAGACACTGTTTTATGGTGCCTACCTGGGGTGTATGTGCCAACAGGGTCAGGAGGAGGCGTTTTCAAGCCCTGAGTTCGAGGAGTTGGGGGTCGAGTGATGTCTACCCACGAGTGGCGGCCAGCCTGCTCCAGAACCTTGTCCAGTGGCTGGTTCATGAGTTCCACAGCTTGTAGCCTTTCCTGATAGTAGAAGTCCAGAGTGTCCCTGCAGGAGGCCAGAGCCTGAGGGCCAGAGAAACAACAAGTGAGCTTGGATGCAGGGGGCAGGGCTAAGCCCATAAGAAAGCTCTTGGGCCTCTAAGCTGACTCAGCTCTTTGTATATTGAGACCCAACTTCATCAAAATGGATGTCTTTTTTTCATATGTATATCCTCGCAAACACAGCTCTCACCAAATGCTGTAGTCTTAGTAACCCATGCATTTTCCTGTTGCCTCTTGGTCTCCTGAACCCAAGATAATAGTTTTGAATGTTTTTTGAAGGGGTTAGCAAACTACAGCCTACAGACTGGTGGCCTACTTTAATTTTTATTTATTTATTATCATTTTTTTCCGAGACATGTTTTCTATCTGTATCCCTGGCTGTTCTGGCACTTTCTGTAGACTAGGCTGGCCTCAAACACATATTCACCAGACTCTGCCTTCTGAGTGCTGGGATTACAGGTGTGTGCCACTATTGCCTGGCTATTTATTTATTTTAATCAGGACACAGTTGTAAATCTATTCCTGGACACACCAGTCTGGTAGCTCTAAGCTGCTCTGGCCTCCTCCAGTAGTTATAACAGGGCACACAGAACACAAGTCTAAAGACATTTGTCATTTGACATTAAGAAAAAGCCCACTGAGGACTGGTAAAATGGGTTAGCAGGTAATGGGGCCTTCAGACAATCCTGATGACGTGAGTTTGATACTCAGTACCCATACAGTAAAAGGAGAGAACCTACATTATTGGGAAGCTCACAACTGTTGGCCATTGCAGCTCCACGAAGAATTGACACTACTGCACCTGCACTGCATACACACCCTTCCAATATACATATAATTAAAAATAATAAAAAGTGATTCTGTGACATAACTCAGTATGTTCAATCTATGGTACTTCAAAAAATGTCTTCCCTAAATGAATCCTAATACTTATCAAGTCCCTACTGTGTGCCAGAGATTGTGCTGAGTGGGGATTTGGTGCTTGGCTAACAGGGACAAAATGGTGAGATCCAATCTATAGACAGGTTTGCCCTGCAGCTGGGTATCAAGAGAATAGGGCTATTTATTCATTTACTGCTTTTTAAAAATGTTTTTATTAGTATATATTCTACACAATGAGTTTTATTATGACATTTTTCAGAACCGTACACGATGTAGTTTGACCATATCCATCCCGGCTTAGGTCAGAGCCATTTGTGTATTAGGCATCCAGGTACCCCCTAACCTTGAGCAAGGCCTCCGATTTTTCCATGTCTTTCTCCATTTTTCTCTTCATGGACTTCAGTTCCTTTTTCTCCCAGACAAGCATGTTGTCAGCCTTGTCTGGGATCTAGAAAGACAAAGGGAGAATTACTCTCAGGAGAGGGCTGGAGGGAGATTTCATTTTAGAGTAGAGGACATCCACATCCGCGTGAGTTGTGGAGCATGCAGCTGAAGGAGTTTTGGTCCTTTGGAGGAAGGCATGGGTGGGGTGGGAGATGGGGTGAATGCGTGGGGGAGTGGAGGTGTCTCTCTGAGAAGAATTGACCTTTCCAGGAGGCGTGCCTATGACTTGTTGAGGGAGCTCAGCACAAAGGCACAGTTTCTGGCTTTTGTGTGGATGCAGAGGATTCAAACTTAGGTCCTCACGTTCACACAGCCAGGGTTCTTACTCCCTGAGCTGTCTCTCCAGCTCAGGAATAGCTTTTCTTTTTTATTTTGTGTGGATTCTTTTGGTTTGAAACCCAAAGAATTATCAAGTGCGTTCCTTAACCAGGTGTGAGGGTATTTCTCCCTTCAAATCAGGGCACCATGGCCTCTTGGCCAAGGCAGAATTTGGGCAACTTCTTGGAGTAGGGCTAGAGGTGATGTGATATTCAAACTTGGGGATGCAAATTTCTCTTTTTGGGAAGGTTTTTATGCAGTGTGACACGGGGCAGCAGTGGAGGGGTGAGGGGGGGGGAGAAGGTCTACCCTTGTAGCCTAGATTTGAAACACCTGGGCTGTCCTTTTGGAACTACCCTGACAGGAAGGAAGATATTCTAAAGAGACACTTAAGTCCTTCAATCTGACTATTAACAGACCCTAGGAAAGTGGAATTCACCCCAGATATCTCCTGCTGGGAGAAGGAAAAGGCCTGGTGCCAGGTGGAGGAAAAACTTTCATCCCAGAAAGGACTTCACAGAGTACTGACAGCTAACCAGACCACCTTGCTGGAGACTGAGCCGAGACAAAAGGTCAGCGATGGTCAGGACCATGCCTTAACTCTCACAGCTTAGATGGCTTAGATGTGTGTAGTATGGCTCCCTCTTTAAACCTTAATCTCTCTCAGAACAACGAAAACAACAGAGGGTCATTGGGGGGTTCTCTTTGTCCTTCTTCGGGATGTGGTCTCATTGGTTAAGTACCCTTTCTGCTTTTTACTATTAATTTGGCTGTTCTACTTGGCCTTTAGGGAACGGGTGGCCGAACTTGGTTTCTTGGAGGCACAGACTGTGACTTCAATTTCGGTAACAATTTTAGGGGAACTCAGGCTTTGGAACTTGGAGGTGTAGCCACCCTATCCTGCGGGTGTCCTTGCTGGAGATGGAGCACAGGGCGTGTTGTCTGTCTGCAGAAGAAAGCATCAACCTCTCCCACTCGTGTGGTGGCGGAGGCGGGGAGGGTCGCACCTTCTCAGACTTGGGTCGGTAGGCCCGCAACTTGACGCTCTGCTGATTGATGAGCAGGCCCTTGCGCACCTCGCTGAGCCTGTGGTCAGTGGCCTCGCGCTGGCGCAGCAGCAGTCGCAGCTGGCCATTGATCTGGTGCTGCGCGCGGCCCAGGCGGGCGGCGATGAGGCGCGCCCCGCGCGCGTGCGCGTGCACCACCTCGGCGGTTTGCTGGGCACGCGCGTCGCGGTGCATAGGCAGCGGTAGGCGCGCGTACCAGGCAGGGGGCTTCATCTTCCCTTTCCATAGGGTGACACCTTCGCCGGGCGGTGGCTTTTCCACGGTGCCTCCGCCTTTGATCATCTCTACCCGAAAGCGCCAGGGTTCCATGTAGGCGGCGCGGCCCAGGTGGTGCGCCACGTTTGGGTCCAGCACACTGTCCTTGGGCTGCCACATGGTCACTGCCTCCTGCCCACAGCGATCGGTCAGAAGGTGTGCCTTGCGAGACGTGGCCTTGGCCGCCTGGCGCCATTCTGGAGCCCCAACGCGCGAGTCCTGACCCTGGTCGGTGGAAGGGCGCAACGCCGGCATGGTTCCTAACTTGGTACCCGGATTTGGCCCGCGATCCCCTCGGAGAATGGACAAGGGTCCACCCACCCCAATCACACACCACTCTTTTCCTGGTGGCTAGAATGAGTGCGCCCAGAACTCCCCTCACCACGGCAACCAGAACAACTGCGGAGATTGCGTTCCAGGGGCGGGGAATGGGAAAGACAAGCTGGAGAACCAGGCCTGGAAATTCAGATCATATTCCTTGAGGAAGCCGCTTTTACGGAGTTCCTCTCTGTTGTTTCTCTTGATTTTGGAAAGGTGTTAACCAACCTATATCTACTAGTAGATAATATGGCCTTGCATTTGGAAAATCCTAAGTTTTGAAGTATACCCGAATACCATATACATATATTTGTGTGTGTGCGCGTGTGTGTATGTACCACCACAGGGTGTGTGTGTGTTGGTAAGACGGCATTGTGCAGTAATTAGTTCATCATGAGGGGTTCCAGGATCATATTGAGCCATCTTGTTGGCTCCCAATTATGTTTTTATACCCTCGAACAGTCAAAAA
>NW_022196910.1:3528302-3531670 GCF_008632895.1 Mastomys coucha | reverse complement strand
TTTTTTTGGTTTTTCAAGACAGGGTTTTTCTGTATACTCTGTATAGCTCTGAATGTCTTGGAACTCACTCTGTAGACAGGGCTAGTCTCGAACTCAGAAATCCACCTGCCTCTGCCTCCCAAGTGCTGGGATTAAAGGTGTGCGCCACCACCGCCGAAAAATAAATCTTAAAAACGGAAAGACATGGAGATGGTTCGGCTGGTAAAGTGCTCTCCTTGCAAACAACATCTGAATTTGATTTTCAGAACCTACATGAAAACATGCCAGGTGAGACTTGGTGGTGAGACTGTAATCTCAGCACTGGGTATGCTAAAATGAGGATTTCTGGGGTTGGCCGGCCACTAGCTGACCTAGCCAGATCCTGGGGTGTGGGAGTTTGACTGCACAGTCTGAGGTACCCGGGAAATACTCGCGGGCCTCTAGGCTGCCCTGAGTCCAGGGACAGCAGGTTCTCACTCTTGGGCACTGCAGATGCTGCTCGATGTTGCTGAAGAGCTGAGAATGGAGTAGAGGCCCTTGGGGCTGGCTCTGGCCTCGGGGCCAAAGGAAAGGCAGGAGGAGAGCTCTGGCTGGTTCTTGAGAGTATCCTAGGCTTGCTTGGGAGGGTTGGCTTGGTGGAAACTGTCTGGGAATGCAGAGAGGCATGAGATTAGGTGCGGCTCTTTAGAGGAAGACCTGCTCCATTGTTCCCCACAGCAGTCCATGGTTTTAAAGCATTTATTGTTATGGCAGAGAGTTTTGATGAGTGAAAATGTACCCCCCTTTCTCAGGGAGGGCCTGAGGTTAAATACCTTTTGCAGGGAGGGATGTCTGGGAAGGAGAGCTTAATTGGTGAAGTCCTTCAGGCCTTTAGGTACCTCTTTAAAATGGAGATCTGTCTTGAGGCTACACGCTCTGTAGTTTACTTGTGGAGGGGCTAGGGGAATTGCCCTACATGACTGATGGCCACAGAATTATGGAGAGCTGAAGTCTTGTGTCAGGAGCCTGGTGTCTAGGATAGTGGCAGGCAAACACCCTCTGTCCCTTGCAGTTATCTGCTGGGTCTCTGGGGTTTAAACCTAGCTTGAGCAGAAAACAGGCTGCCTTTCATGGTCCCACACTGGGGGGTGAGAGATCCTGTCTCAAAAATAGTGGAAGAGCCAGCTGAAGTCAGACACCTGAGGTCTGATGCACCTTAAACAAACAAACAAACAAACAAACAAACCAAAACAATGCAATTCCATTTAAAATAGAATAAAAAAGATTAAAATACGTAATACTCCCCAGCTCTAGGGACAGTCTTAAGTTCTTTCTCACCTCAAAATGTAGAACTTTTTCCTTCTCACAGAATTCTCCTTTGCTGACTTCATGACTTACTTTGCTTTAGTCTTCAGCACTCAGCTCGTATATCTTAAAGGAGTCTTTTTCTACTATGACCACAATGAGATTTACTCTCCTATTGCACAGGGTTTGCAGTGCAAGCTACCAGAACTAAAAAGATGGTCTCTTAGATGACAGTCAAAAAATTAAAAAAAGAAAAATGCCCAAGCCAATGCTTTAGACAACTAAAGCAAACTCCACTGAAGACTCAAAGAAAAAGAAGAACCAAAGCCTTGAGTCCCTTTCAGAAGAGGAAATAAAATAGATATCAGAAGTGGATGGAGAGAGGGAGCTGGGTGAGAGGGGGTGGAAAGAGGAAGGGGGGTGGAGCTCAGGTGTAGGGAGAGCAGGGGAGAGAGACCAGAAATCAACTGCAGGTGGTTGGGGGGCATCTCTAGGACATGCTAGGGACCTGGACTCTTGGGAGACCCCAAGGTGGCTACAGTGGTGGCTCTAAGTGGGGACTTCTATCAGTGGGGGACAGGAATCTGGAAATGGCCGCTTCCTGTAGCCAGGCAGGACTCCCAGTGGAAGGATAAGGACACAACCCACCCACCCAACCTTCAACCCGAAATGTGCCCTGCCTACAAGATGTACAGGGACAAAGACAGAGCAGAGACTGAGGGAATGGCCAGCCAATGACTGGCCCAAATTGAGACCTGTCCCATGGGCAAGCACCAATCTCTGACACTATTTATGGTGCTTTGCTGTGCTTGTAGACAGGAGCCTCGCGTAACTGTCCTCTGAGAGGCTCCACCCAGCAGCCAATGGAAACAGATGCAGAGACCCACAGCCAAACATTAGATGGAACTCAGGGAGTCTTGTGGAAGAGTTGGGGGAAGGATTGAGGGACTGGAAAAGGATAGGGACTCCAGAGGAAGACCAACAGGGTCAACTAACCTGGACCCTTGGGGGCTCCCAGAGGCTGAACCACCAACCAAAGAGCAAGCACAGGCTGGACCTATGCGCCTCCCCCCATATGTAGCAGATGTGCAGCTTGGTTTTCATACAGCTCTCCCCAAAACTAGAGCAGGAGCTGTTCCTGAATTTGTTGTCTGCCTGTGAATCCTATTCCCCTACCTGGGCTGCCTTATCTGGCCTCAGTGAGAGAATACGCCTAATCCTGCAGTGATTGATGTGCTGGGGTGGATGCGTGGGTAGGAGGGGGTAGGGAGTAGAGTGGGGAGTGAAGGGGTAGGAGGGGGAGTGGGGGGTAGGGGGTTGTGATACCCAGCGGCCACTCTCCCTTCCCAGAGGAGAAGGGGAGGGGGTTTGAGGGAGGACTGAGAGAAGATGGGGGCATGATATTGGGATATAAAGTGAATTAATAAAAGAACCAAAGCCTAAGCTGCCACTATCACCAAATAAAACACTCAAATACAAAACCAAAACCAAAAATCAAACCGGACACATTAAAGAAAAAAAAACATATGCAAATAAGTTAAAAAACCCAAAGATCAAAAAACAAACAAACAAACAAAAAAACACCCCCAAACCTGCTCCCCTGTGAGCTAAGTCGCCTTTTACCCCTAACTTCAGCTCCTATCACAGAACTTCAGCCTCCTCCGCATTTTTGGGTTTCTCCCAGGTGATGTGTTAGGCAGCTTTTGCCCCAGGGCCTTTGTTCTTGCTGTGTTCTTTGACTGGCTCTCTTTCCCTTAGTATTTTAAAAATCTACCTGGGTTTTTAGTATTTGCTAGATTGGCTGCAATATGTCCCTTGTGTCAGAAGCTTAGTCCTTAGTATGGCAGTAGAAGACACTTCAAGAAGTGCATTCCAGTCAAATGTAGTAACAGCACTTGGCGGTTGTCCTTGGAAGGGGTAAATGTAGCTCTCCTGTGATCTTGACTAGTTCTTTTCTTGTTTTTTTTTTTTTAATTTATTTTTAATTATGTGCATGTAGTTGGGCATGTACATGCAGTGCCTGCAGGGGCCAGAAGAGGGCATTGTGAGAACTAAACAAGAGAAGTTAACATTCTTTCCCACTGAGTTGTCTTCCCAGCTCCTTA
>NW_022196910.1:3516476-3527718 GCF_008632895.1 Mastomys coucha | reverse complement strand
TTTTAGAGGAACTGAGTTGTGAGTCTGGTAGCTCACAACTGTCTGCAACTAGGGAGACAACAGATCTAGGGAGTCCAACACTCTCTTCTGGCCTCCAAGTGCTCCTGTACATACATGTTCACAGACCCTGCTACACACACACACACTTAACAAAACCTTATGGTGTGGAGCTCAGAGAACACCTTGTGGGAGATGGATCTCCTTCCACCAAGTGGGTCTCAGGATCAAACTCACGCTGTCAGGCGTTTCAGTAAGTGCTTTACCCAAAGAGCAGCCTTTTGAGTCCTGATTCCTCTTTGTTGACCAGAGGTATTCAGCAGGCTGATTGCTGCCTGCTGAATGTAGACTAGAATTGTGTCCAAATATCAATCTACCTGAAAAACACTGTCTTAGCTACGATTACTATTGCTGCGATAAAACATCATAATAGAAAGCAACTTGTGGAGGAAAGGGATTATTTGGCTTATGTATCCTGAATCGTAGTTCATGGAGGGAAGCCAAGGCAGGGCTGGAACCTGGAGGCAGGAGATGGTGTGGAGGCCATGCGAGGGTGTTGCTTACTGGCTTTTTCTTTATGCCTTGCTCAACTGCGCTTTCTTATTGAACCCAGTACCACCAGCCCAAGGATGGCACCACCCACAATGGGCGGGACCCTCGCTCATCAATCACTAATTTAAAAAATGACCTACAGCCTGATCTTATGAAGGAGTTTCCTCAGTTAAGGTTGTCTCCCTTCAGATGACTCTAGATAGCCTGTGTGAAGATGACTTAACATTAACTGTAACAGATACCCACAGCTCTGCTGGGTCAGTCCTATGAGTGAGGATTTTGTCTTCCACACAGCTGTTGCAACTCATTACGATGGTAGATGTGTGTACATTCTGTCTCATACTGATTTATTTTCTTGTTCTTAGAAAAATATTACTTTTACTAGTATATGTTAATAGCATAAAATAACAGTTTTCATTGTGATATCTTCATAAAGATATACAATGAACTTTGATCATGTTTGCCCTCTTATTAGCCTTCCTGTATTTCATAACTTCATACTTAATAACTTCCTGTATTAACCTGTGTACTTCAATATTTCTTCTGCTTCTTCCTCTTCTTCCACTGAGTCCAGCTAGTGCTGCCTGCTGGAATGTTGACTCTTCTTGTTGGCTTGATCTTGTTCAGGTGACCACAGCTGCAGTGAGTTCATGACTGCAGTGGTCACATCACATTGGGAAGACAGCATTTCAGTCTCCTCTACATTCTCTGGCCTTTCAGTTCTTAATGTCCTCTTGTTCTCTCCTCTGGGACGTTTCCTGGGCCTTGGGCTGGAGGTTAGTCCTATTTCAGGCAGAGCACTTGACAGTCTCTCAGTCTCAGCACATCTGCCAGTTATGAGTATCTTTTTTAACTGCTGTCTGACGATAAGTTATTTCTCCACTGGTGAAATGAGCTAATTCAAGCCAGGTTAAAATATATATAAATGCAGGTTTACTGGGAAGCTGCTCTGAGGCAGGCGAGTTCACTGGCCCCAAGGAAGGAGGCCAGGAAGTCACCATGGGAAGCGGGAACAGAGGAGGGGTAAGAGAAAGAGAGAAAGTGCATGTGCAGAGAGAGGGAAAAGGGGGAAGGAGGAGGAGGAAGAGGAGGAGGATAAGGGGAGAACCCCAAATACCTGGGTTATATGGCAAAAAGTTGGGGACAGGGTATGTCAGGTAGGGACTGAGGGATGCTGGGAGAACCGGGAGGCCAGGTCTGCTGTGATATGTAAAATATGCACCTCAGTCCCTTGTTCCAGGGTCTGAAACCAAACGCTGTCCACTGCAGAAACTTCTTCTCTGGCTAAAGCTGAGAGCAGCACTAATGAATGGACATAAAAGTAATGTTTAGACAGCAGTTTAATAGCATCCCCATGTAGTCAAAGATCAATATCAAGTTCCCCCTAGAGTCATGGCCTCCTACACCAGTGGTGTTTGACCAGTTTTACATTTCTAGGCATGAATTCCCACTGTCCCATTTTAGGTACTTTTTTTTGCCCAATTTCTCTGCATTTGAAGATAGGCAAACCATTTTCTGCTCCAATTTTTCTTTTAAAAATATTTACTCCATATGTAAGGGTGTTTTGCCAGTATGTATGTTTGTGCAGCACGAGTACCTGGTTCCTGTGGAAGTCAGATGACTGAATCTTGTAGGACTGGAGTTCCAGGTGGTTGTGAGCAGGTATGTGGGTGCTGGGAATCTAACCTGGGTCCTCTGGAAGATCAGCTAGTGCTTTTAATCACTGAGCCATGTCTCTAGCCCTGATTCTGTTCTACTTTTAAACATTTTATTTACATTTTTAATTATGCGTTTGCTTATTTGCCTGTGTAGGAAGATGTGCACGTGGGTGCACTTGCCCCAGAAGGCCAGAAGAGGCATTGGATTCCCTGCAGCTGGAGTTACAGGTGGTTGTGAGCTGCTGGACACGAGTGCTGGGATTCAGATCAGGCTCCTCTGCAAGCACAGTGCATACTCTCAACTGTGTCCATCTCCCTGTGTGCCCCGATCCCTTCTCATCCAGGTCAATGAGGACCTGTATTTTTGTTGTTGTTGTTGTTGAGACATTAGCTCTCTGAATTTTACAATAAGTGACACCTTATAGAATTCCCTTTCTCTGCCATCTTAGCCAAGGCTGTCTGTCCTTGGGTGAGGTATAGGGAGGTTGTGGGTGGATGAATGGATGAGGAGAACCTTTGAAAAGTTCCAGCTCCCCTTTCCTCCTTTTCTTTCACTATCACATGGAAATGCCCTTTGCTCTGAAATCTTGGCAGGTAATTATCAGAGACCCTTTTTTAGGTTCCCCGATGTCTTCCCTTCTGGGGCACTGGTTTCTACTTTTAGCAGGTGCCCCCTTTCTCTTGGAGATAATCACATCAATTGGTCTCTCATTCCAGGGGGATGTGACCTAGAATCTGTTTTGTCTTTGAGAAATGAGGTCAATTTCCTGGCGGAGGTGTCAGGAGATGTGGGAAGCCCCAGGCTGTGTGGAAAGCTTTCTGACCACCAACTTCAAAGGTGGTGACCATATAGGTCAGTGAATTATGAGGATTGGTTTTGGGGGCTGTAACCTTATTGGTCCTTTGAGTTGACTCAGGCTAAGGTCATGAAGGGATTCTTACTATTACTTCTTTTCCATTTTTTTTTCCAACTGGATTTACAGGAAATATTTTAAATTGTTGAGCACCTAAAACTTGAATCCTCTCCTGTGACAGTATATTAAATGGTAACTCGACACCATCTGAAATTACATGGGGAAAAGTCTCAACAAAGGATCATTTTGTTCACGTTGGCCTGTAGGTATTTTTGTGAAGTATTGTCTTGATTGTTATTTGATGAGGGAAGGCCCAGCCTATTGTGAGTGGCACCATTCTCTAGGCAGGGGATCCTGTAGAGATCCCCTTATATACTTGTAGAGAGTGGGGTGAGCACGAATGAGCTCCTGTGTATTCATATCTCTCCTTTCTTCACAGTAGATACAATATGACTAGCTACTTCAAGTTCCTTCCTTGACTTCTCTGATGTGTAAGACTGTAACCTAGAATTATAAGGCAAACAAACCGTTCTTTGTCTACGTTGCCTTTTATCAGGGTATTTTATCACAGTAGCAGATAGATGAAACTAGAACACCTCACTTTTCTTTCTTTTTTTTTCACTATTCTTTCATATTGTTTTTTTCTACTCCACTCCTGTCTACATCTATCCTTCATAACTAGTTGTTCACCATCTGTTCCTAAGTAGAGTTGGTATTCTTGACCATACCACCAAATAGTCCCCATCTGCTGATCTTCACACCCTGTATACGCCCCTTCTGTTCAGTATGAATCTAATGACTCACTTTTAAAAAAGTAATACTTTTATTAATTCTTTGAAAATTTCATGTAATATATTGGCCATATTGACAAGCCATTCATATTTCTAACTCCTTCAATTCCCATTCACCTCCTTGCTCAATGAACTTTATGTCTTTTTCTTCTTTTTAAAATTTAACCTGCTGAGTCCAACATACTATTCATGGTCAACCTACCAGGGACCATACTCTTAAGAGACTTTCCATCCCCAAGAAGCCTTCAACTGTCAATAACTCCTTAGTTTAGGGATGGGGACTTGTGAACTCCTTCTCTCTCCATGCTCCAGTGCTGACTGGCTTGATCTTGTATAGGCCTTACTTGTGCAGACAATCATACAGCTGAGAGTTAGTGAGTGCAGCAGTCTTGTTATGTTCAAAAGAATATTTGCAAAGTAAAAAGTCCAGTCCCCAATGTGGGTTATATCCCTCTGAGTTGTTAGTTGAATTATTGCTCTACTTTAGTTGTCCCTGACCTTTGGCTCTCACAATCTTTCTGTTCTCTCTTTAATCATTGCTCCTGAGGCTTGGGGATGATATAGATGATAAATGTACCATCCATTTCTGGCTGAGCACTCTGTATTTTTTATTTTATTTTATTTTGCATTAATCACTACCCACTACACAAAGAAATTTCTCTGATGAGACCCAAGAGCTGCACTGATATGTGATATAGAGACACAAATTTAGAGAAAAATTTGATACTATGACTATTTGATACAACAACAGCAGTAGGCACACCCCTGGGCTTATGAGCTTCCCAACCATGGGTTTTTGTTCCTGTTTATAGTATCAGCCATGCACTTCCTCCTGCACAGTAGGCCTTAAATCCAACCAGAAAGTAGGTGGTTATCCCCATAGCAGTTTTGCCACTATTGCAACCATGAGCATAGCTTGTTGTGTCAGTCATTATTGCAGTTCACAGGATTAACAGCTACACAAAACTGTTAATGACTTTTTCCCCCTCAAGCAGCCTGCATAGCAACTTCTAGTACTATGAAGTTTAGGTAGCAGGCAGGATGTGACCCTCCTACAGCTGAGGGCTGATTCTATCAGACCCCACCTTGCCACAGATAGCCACTCCTCTCTGCCCACCTCCTGCTCATTGCCACGCCTCTCTCCAAGTTCCAGCTCCGCCGGAAGTCCCGCCTCCAGAGACTGAAGATGAAGCTGCTGATTGGGCCAAGTTGCTGAAGAACTTGGGGGAGGGGTTTTGCTTTTCTTATCTACCTGTTTACTTGTAACAAAGAGAATAAAATGAAAGATGGCGGACTGAAAGCACACCATGTGTTGGTCTAATTCTTTCAAACCCTCCCTGCATTTCTGGTACCTGTAATTATTCAGGCCTTGACCCCCATTCCAGATGACCCATTCCTATGAGTGGCTTCAGGCAGCTACAGCAGGAAGTTTCCTGGTCAGTACCAACTTGATTTCTCCATGTCCTATGACCAAAGTGTTTGGTGGCTTCAACAAGTTTTAGTGGAAAGAAAAAAAGCAATAGCAATTGGCTATATTGTTTGGTGACCTCTAGGTCACCTTCAGCTCAGGAGGTGGTCTCTCACAACTGGGACTGGACTTTTTACTTTGCTGTGACTTCTTGAAGCAGTATTGTCACCTGTGTAGGATAGTGTTAATTAAACTCATTTTTATAAACTATGCATGAAATTTATCAAATAGTAGGTTTCATATAGCTTTTTCCTACCATCCGTGGTGTTATTTCTTCCTCCTCAGCCCCATTCTTTTCTCTGCCCTCTTGCTTTCCTACTTAAACCTCCACCTCCATTATATCTCTTTTCCCTTCATATCTTCTGTGTTCTAGCATCCTCCCCCCTTGATGTCTTTTCCCCAGTCCCCACCATTGGGGACTAGTTTCCTAGTTTCTACAGGTACTTTGATTAAATGCATAAATCTAAAGGTCAAAGATCCACATATGAATGAAAACGTGACGTTTGTCTTTCTGAGTCTGGGCTCCGTAGAGCAATATTTTCCAGCTCTGTCCATTTACCAATAGATTTTCTCTTTCTCTCTCTTTCCTTCTTTCTTTCTTTCTTTCTTTCTTTCTTTCTTTCTTTCTTTCTTTCTTTCTTTTTCTTTTTTTGGTTTTTTGAGACAGGGTTTCTCTGTGTAGCCCTGGCTGTCCTGGAACTCACTCTGTAGACCAGGCTGGCCTCCAACTCACAGAGATCCTCCTGTTTCTGCCTCCGGAGTGCTGAGATTAAAAGTGTGCTTAAGTTAGTTTTAACTTGTATTTTTCTGGTGGGTAATGATGACGAATGCTTTAAAAATATTTCTTAGGCATCTGTATTTTGTTTTCTAAGCACTTTGCCCAGTTCTGTAGCATTCTGTTTAGTTGTGTTTCTTGCTTTCTTGGTATTTAGTTAAATTTATATTTGCAAATCCTTCCCTGAGTCTGTAGGCTGCCTTTTAAGTTGATTAACAATTTTCTTTGCACTATGGAAGCCGTTTAATTGTATTAACGGGCAGTTGTTAATTGTTGCTCTTATTTCCTGGGGGAATCACAGTCCTATTCAGAAGATTCTTACCTTAGCCTATATCCTGAACTGTACTTCCAACTCTTTCTTCTCGAAATTTCAAGTCTAACCTTGAGATACTTGATCCATTTGGAAATGATTCATGTGTAGGATGAGAGAGAAAGATAAACTTTCATTCATTTGTGAAGGTACCAAGCTTCCCACAAACCATTTGTTAAAGAAACTGTCTTTTCTCCAATCTATATTGTTGACACCTTTGCCAAAAGCAGGTGACTGTCTGTGTACCATACTTTTATTTTATATTATTTTTTATTAGAGCTGAGTAGTGAAATCAGGGATCATTTTGTTATGGTGAGATCATTTGAAATACATGCTTTTAGATGTTCGGGACATGGATAAGTTGACAAAGTGCTTGCTAAACAAACATGGCAACATGGGTTTGATCTCACGAACCCATTTAGGAGCTGGTATATACCTGTAATTTTTATGCTGGGGAGGCTGAGGCAGAGGCAGAAGGATCCCTTGAATTGGCTGGCTAGACAGTGTAGTTAATCAGTGAGCTTCTAGTTCAATTAGAGAGCCTGTCTAAAAAAATAAGGTGTAAACCCAGACACTACTGTGGAAGTGCTTGCTGACAGGAGCCTGATACCGCTCTCTCCTGAGAGGCTTTGCCAGATCCTGACCAATACAGATGCAGATGCTTGCAGCCAAACATCAGACTGAGCACAGAGATCCCAGTGGAGGAGTTCGAGGAAGGGCTGAAGGAGCTGAAGGGGCCTTATCTGATGTCAGTGGGAGGGGAGGCCCTTGGTCTTGTGAAGGCTTGATGCCCCAGTGAGATACTTGTTTAGTTGTGTTTCTTGCTTTCTTGGTATTTAGTTAAATTTATATTTGCAAATCCACAAGATTTATAAGGTCCTTTTCAGAGGTTATTTAAGCAGGGCAGAGGAATGCTAGGGCAGTGAGTGAGGTGGGAGTGGGTAGCTGGGTGGGGGAGCACCCTTATAGAAGAAGGGGGAGGGGGATGGGATAGGGTATTTGCAGAGGGGAAACCTGAAAAGGGGATATCATTTGAAATGTAAATAAATAAAATATCCAATTAAGAAAAACTAAGGTGTATGTACATGGGTGTCAGGGTGGCAATGAACAGATGGTATCTTAGGGTTACTAGTGCTATGATGAAACACTATGACCAAAGCAGATTGGGGAGGAAAGAGTCTATTTGGCCTGTGCTTCCATATTATCTTCCATCACTGAAGGAAGTCAGGACAGGAACTCACACAGGGCAGGAACCTGGGGGCAGGTATAATGCAGAACATAGAGGGATGCTGCTCACTGGCATGTTCCTCATGGCTTCCTCAATCTACTTTCTGATGTAACCCAGAACCACCATCCCAGGGATGGTGGTCCCACCCACAATGGAATGAGCTCTCCTCCATGAATCACTAATTAAGGAAATGCGCTACAGGTTTGTCTACAGTCTCATCTTATGGAGACATTTTCTCAACTGAGGCTCCCTCCTCTCTGATGATTCTAATTTGTGTTGACATAAAACTAGCCAGTACAGATGGCTCAGTGGTTAAAAGTACTTGTTGTATGCATCTGGTGTGCATAAATATATGTTGGCAAAAATATCCATAAATATAAAATAAAATAATTTAAAAACAATCAATTAATTAATAACAAACAAACAAACAAGCAAGCAAACAAACAAAACCCCCAGATGCTGGAAGTAAATAAAACACAAGTCTCAGGCTATCTTTGAAATTCACAAGATTTATAAGGTCCTTTTCAGAGGTTACTTAAGCAGAAAAGACTGCTGGGAAGAGGAGATGCTGATCTGATGAGTTACCTGCAAGGTCTGCAGGGACCCTGCTGTCAGGTCCAAAAGAAACTCAGGATAAATGGCTAGCTGTGATGCCCATTGGCTTACCAAAGTGCATGCTGGCCCGCAGGATCTCTCAGCACCTCGTGTACCCGCTACAGAGCCCATCCTGGCTCTTCTCACCTCAGCCCCTACCCTACACTTTTGGCAGCTTCTCATTTCTCTGTAACTCTGCCATTTTGGGCATGTGCTTTCTTGGCCCTCTATTGGTCTTTTCTCTCAACTCCTTTTTCTTGGCTCTCTCTCTCGCTTGGACCCCTATCTCTTGTCTCTTTCTCCTGGTCTCCCCATCTCACTTCTCATCCCCCATGGTCCAGTTCACTCTGATGGCCATGTCAGTGTACTGTTTTCTCTACCCATTTTGGATTCTTCCAGATGCCCCTAGCTGTACCCTCTCTCATATCTACAATAAAAACCTCCTAAAGCATACCTTGGAGTGGCCATGCTTTCACTTTATACCTAGGATACACCTTTTGTGAATTGTCACCCATGCTAGGATGGGCTTTTTGGTGACACAGCTGCCTTTGAGGAATCTATACTCTTGTAGTAACCCATACTCTTGCAAGCAACCCCAATAGACTCATTGGCTTATCAAGCTGGCTTTTGTTAGTATTGTTACTTTGGTCTGTCATTGGTTCTGTATCTATGGGAAGTGGATGTTTGTTCATATCTCCCCAGAAAAATGTAAATAAAACATGCTCATGACCAAGCAAATGAACTTAAATATGGAGACTTCCCCAGTTTCCTCTTGTCATGTACTAGTAGCCCAAGATGACATTTATCTGTAGGCTGGTGGGAGTCCTTGAGCCAGAAGACCCAGCTAAACCATATCTCGATTTTTAACATGCAGTGACCCATATAGTATACTTACTATGTATTATTTTAAGCTGATAGATTTAGAATCATTTGTATAAGTAATAGGTAACTCAAACACTAAAGTTCCATTCTCCATTCACTTTCTTGCTTCTCACACTTTATTTTATTTATGTGTATGGGTGTATCTGTGTGAGCACATGTGGGCAGAGGATGGTAGTGAAGCCCCTGGGGCTGGAGTTACAGGTGGTTGTGAGCTGCTTGACATGGGTGCTCTGGAAGATCAGCAAGTGCTCTTAAGTTCTGAGCCATCACTTCAGCCACAGAGCCTTACCTACCGTCTCTGCACACACAGGGGGAATGTTCATCTGTGTGTTTGTGCTGAAAGGTTTTGTTGTTGTTGTTGTTGTTTTCCTTTATTGTTGGTTGTTGTAGTTGTGTCTCTGGTATGCTGCATACAAATGAGTGTGCACGTGTGCACACATACTAAGGCCAGTTCAGGGAAATGGGTGTCCTCCTCCATCATTCTCTGACTTATTGCTTGGAGACAGGGCCTCTCACTTAACCTGGAGCTCACCACTTCAGTGAGGCTGATGGATTCCTGGGATCCTCTTGTTCTCTGTCCCCTCCCCACCAATGCTGGGGTCACAGGCATGGGAAGCCTATGCCCAGCCTTTTTAAAGTGGGTGCTGAGATTTTGAAAAATATATTTTATCTATTTTGTACATTTATATGTGTATAAGCATGCATGTGTAACTGTGTGTGTGTGTGTGTGTGTGTGTGTGTGTGTGTGTGTTGGTCAAAAAACAATTTGTAGGACTGTGTCTGCTCTTTGTACCATATGATTCCTCTTCATATGTCAGGTTCCTATCTGCCTGGATGTAATTCATTATTTTTATCAGGCATAAGAAGCACCCTGTAGAATTCACTGAAAAGTTATAGTCTGCTTTAACTAAGCATATTAATTTAACTCCTGATTCAGACTTGAGGAGTAGTAATTAAAGACCAGTTCTTAACTTGGTCAGTCCCAGACAGCAGACAAAAATTGCAACAGAATAGTTGCACGTATGAACTCACTGCAGTTATGACAATGTACACTAGACCTGCACAAGCTCCAGCTGGACAAAATCTCAGCATGGAGTGGAGGAAGAGAGGTGGGCGCACATTCTCTCTCCTAGCTCCTAAGTTACTGGTATTTAATAGCTGCTGGGAGAGGGGGAGTTAGTTTTCTTTAAAAGTGGTATATCATACTCCTAGACAGGCTCCCCATTCAAGAATATTTGGAGAGGAATAGTTCAGCTGTTAGAAGCACTGACTGCCCTTCCCAAGGTTTTGAGTTCCATTCCTAGCACCCACCTGATGGCTCACAGCCATCTGTGTAACTGTAGTCCCATGATATACAAATGCTCTCTTCTGGTATGCAAATGTACATATAGACCAAACACATATATAGATAAAAATACATAAGTAAATCTGAGAAAAAAAAGAATATTTTGGGGAATACAATTTGGACTTGATAGCTTTCAAAAACTCGAACAACACTGAAGAGAACACAGAGTGGAGTGGGTATACAGGTGTTGGGGTAGACCTGGGAGAGAAGCTGGGAGAGGGTGAAGCTGTTGGGAGCATGAGGGGAGGGGTACAAGGAAATAACTGCTCCAGCTTCACTTTCCTCCATCCTCAACCTCTGCACTTGGATTCCTGGATTGAACCCAAGAGAAGCCAGGATAATGGAGCTGGTTAGTACAGTCCATGAGGACCAATGTGCCTGATGGTTCAGCAGTTAAGAGCACTAGCTACTCTTTCACAGGATCCATATTTGGTTCTAAGTACCTACACTATCTGTGCTCACAACTATCTATAACTCAAGTTCCTGGAACACCTGGTACATAGTCATGCATGGAGGAAAAACATTCATGCACATAAGATAGAAATACACATATTTAAAGAGTTGAATAATTACATGTTGCCCTGCTAATTAAGGATAAAGTCTACCATTGTCTGGGTAGCCTTCTGGGTTCTGTGCAAAATAGAAGACTCTTTTTACTAGCAGGACTTTTCCCTTCTCTGATCTTGTCTGGGGAATTCAAACTCTGCCACATGCCTCTAACTGCAGAATGTCATGTAGTCTTGGTTAAGATTACAGGTTCAACTTCCTTTTTTTTTTTTTTTTTTTTT
>NW_022196910.1:3496010-3516349 GCF_008632895.1 Mastomys coucha | reverse complement strand
GGTCCCAGTGAACTCATGTGGCCTCCCCATCGTCATCCCTTGCCTCTGCTTCCTGCTCCATTTGTCCTCATGGACATTAGCTGACCATCCTTGGAGGGCAGGGAGGGGCCCAATCGCAAAATGGGATGACATTCATTCATTTAAAGCTTATCTATATAACATCATGTTTTTGTCATGTACAAATATGATTTAAATATTCTCACTTTCATATATGCATACAATATATTTTGATCAAAATTTCACCTCCCATACTCCCTCCAGTTCATTCCAGACCCTATCTTACATCACCCCCCCCAACTTCATGTCCTCATTTTATGCCCTACTGAGTTCACTTAGTATTGTATTTTAAAAATTAATTAACTAATTAATTAAAATTTTTACTTATTCACTTTACATTCTGCTCACTGCCCTCCTCCCAGTCACCCCTCCACATTCTTTACCCGCATACCCTCTTCTCTTCTGAACTTGTGGGGCCCCCTGGATATCCCCCCCACCCTGGTACATCAAGTCTCTGGGAGGCTAGGTGCATCCTCTCACACAGAGACTTGACAAGGCAGTCCAGCTAGAACATATCCCATGTACAGGCAACAGCTTTTGGGACAGCCACCTCCCATGAAGACCAAGCTACACATCTACTACATATGTCGGGGGAGGCCTAAGTCCATCCCATGTATGTTCTTTGACTGGCGGTTCAGGGTTCACGTTAGTTAGCTCTGTTAAGTTCCTGTGGAGTTCCTTTCCCCTCCAGGGCCACAATCCTTCCTCCTATTCTTCCAAGGTCCATCTACTTTTTGTCTGTGGGCATCTGCATCTATCTGAGTCAGCTGCTGGGTGGAGGCTCTCAGAAGACAGCCATGCTAGACTCCTGCCTGCAAGCATAACAGAGTATCCCTTGTTGCTTTTAAGTGCACAGATGTGGGGCCATCCACCAGATCATGGTTAGCCAATCTACCTGGGATCACATCCCTCATAAAAACTGATTCTGCTTCCCCTAGAAGCCATCAGTTGCCAGTCACTCCTCAGCTAGTGATGAGGGCTTGTGTGTCCATTCACACCCGTGCTGGAATGTTGACTGGTTTCTTAAGCAGCTAGCAACAGCTCCTCTGAGTTCATGAGTATAGAGGTCTCGTCATGTGCAGAAGTCACACACAGTTTTGCCCAGGTCCTTCTTAACCTCTGGCTCTTACAATCTTTCTACATCTTCTTCCTTGATGGGAAGGGGTGTGATGTAGATGTTCCACTTTTGGTGGAACATTCCATAGATATTTATTCCCTGTACTTACGCCAGTTGTGAGTTTCCATGCTAGTCTCCACACACTTCACAAAGCAACTTCTCTCATGAGATCTGAGGGTTGTGCTACTCTGTGAGTATGGAGATAGAAGTTGAGAAGGCAGTTTGATATTATGTCCATTGATTTTGAAAACTCTAGTTCTTGATAAATTAGACATTTTCTAAGTAGTTTCTTTAAATTAGAATGCAAAGTTATGGGCTTCATGATGACATTTTCATATTTAATTTGTTGTGGTGATTCTCATCCCCAATCCCTTTCCACTTCTGCTAGCCCTTCCCCCCAGTTTTAGCTGCCTTTCTGCCTTCAATAACTGAACATGAGTTGAAGTGTATAGTGCTACATTCTTCTCACGCCCTCCTTGCTGGAGTCCAAACTTGGGGCCATATACACACTAGGCTGCACTCTACCTCCAAGTTACATCTCTAGCCCATAATTTCTTTTTATTTTACTTTTTAAATAGTGTTAAAAAGTCGTCCGGGCTTGCCTCGAAGTCTCTTATAGCACTGCTTCACTTGAACTTGTAGTCCTTTTGACACAGATGGTATTCAGCTTGCTGTGTAGCTGAAGTTACAAGCCTCTACCATCAGGTCTGGCTTCTTTCTTTCTCTCCCTCCCTTCTTCCCTCCTTCCCTCCTTCCCTTTCTCTTTCTTTCTTTCTTTCTTTCTTTCTTTCTTTCTTTCTTTCTTTCTTTCTTTCTTTCTTTCTTTCTTATATGTAAGTACACTGTAGCTGCCTTCAGACACTCCAGAAGAGGGTGTCAGATCTCATTACGGATGGGTTGTGAATCACCATGAGGTTTCTGGGATTTGAATTCAGGACCTTCAGAAGAGCAGTCAGTGATCTTAACTGCTGAGCCATCTCTCCAGCCCCCTTTCTTTCTTTCTTTCTTTCTTTCTTTCTTTCTTTCTTTCTTTCTTTCTTCCTTCTCTCTCTCTCTCTCTCTCTCTCTCTCTCTCTCTCTCTCTTTCTTTCTTTAAATGATCAGACACTGAGATTGATTTTTAAAGTAATTTTGTGTGTGTGTATGTTTTCTTGCTTCTGCATGCATGCCATGGTGCACACGAGGAAGATAGAGAACAGATTAGGAAGCTGGTTTGGTGGCAAGCACCATTATCCACTGAGTCATTCCTTGAGATTTGTTTATTTATTTTTGAGACAGGATTTCACCATGTTGACTTGGTGGGCCTGGAACTTGCTGTATAGATCAGGCTGGACTTGAATTCAGAGAGATCCATTTACTTCTGCCTCCCAAGTTCTGGGCTTTAAAGGCATGCACCAACATATTAGGCTTTGATCTTACTTTTTAAGTGTAAAATATAAATAAGATAAAATTGACTGCTATAAAGTACACAGTTCAACTGGGCATAGTAAATGGATTCACACCCAGGAGGCTGAGGCAGAAGGATTGCTACAAGTCTGAGGCCAATTCAGGATACAGAATGAGACTGTGTCTTGAAAAAGTCAAAAGCAACCAATCAACCAAATAGACAAACAACCCCATACATTTCAGACATTTATTATGCCTGGTATGCATCCATCAAATTCAAGTACAGGCTTCTGGGGGCCGGGGTAGTGGCTCAGCAGTGAGGGACTCATGCTGTTCTTGCCAAGGACCAGAGTTTCATCTCACAACTGCCTATAACTCCAGCCCCAAGGGAGCTTAACAAACTCACAGACATGAACATGATTAAAAAACAAGTCGTTGAAGAACAACTCGACTTTTGTCACCTTAAAGGAACCCATTTCCAGTGTCAATGCTCTTTGAACCAGCTTGCGGCCCCCGATGGGCAAATGCCACTCTGCTTTCTGTTCTTATGGATTTACCCACTCTGGAACTTCTAGGAAAATCCATCAACCTAGATATTACCTTTATATTTTTAAATAATATTTATTTATTTATTTGAAAGGTTTATAATTTACACAGTGTGTTTTGATCATATTCACCCACCCCTTTTAAAATGAATTCTTCTAATACATCCAAGAAGCTAAAGATAGAAAAATTATTTGTTGTGGTTGACAAAACCATTTACTGCATACATGGACTATAAAGAAATGGTTTGATGAGATCTAAAATTAGGATGGAAGGCTTTACTTGCTATCATTATCAAAATATGTCTCAAAAACAAGGAAGGGTTTATGAGGTTTCAGTTTAGTATGAAGTGGATGAAGTTAACTTTACAATATAGAGCATGTGAAAATCTGAAATACAAAAAATATGACTAATATCACCATATACTATCATACAACTACCAAGAGAAAAAATACTTAGTTTCCAAGAATTAATATACATCAAAAATTTGAAATAAAATGTGAAAAAAATGCAGACTGAACTGTGTGTGTGTGTGACTTCTGATTGTCCACTCCTTTTTTCTTTTCTTAAAATTCTGCTTCTCCACCTTTCCCTTGCATAGCCAGCTGCTCTGGCTAGGGAGGGGAGGCTGTGGGAGCCAGAGAGGAAGACACTTTCTGTCCCCTCAGCATCCACCCCCACCCCTCTGGGGTCCTGGGAACAGCCAGCCGTAATGAGACCCTTAACTCCCTTAATGACTCTTGGGGCTTCGGGGATGCCTTAGGCTAGTTCTGCCCCAATTAATTGGTAGGGAGCAGTTCACACAAAGGAATTAGCCTGGATTCTTCCATCTCAGCATTCAGTGCTCAGGCCTACCCCAAAGGAAGGTGTGCAGCTGTGCTGGGAGGGGGCTGACTGGAATCAGAGGCTGTACCACAGCAGGCCTTAGACACGGGCTCAAACCCCTGTGAGACTGTGCACTGACAGCCACTTTGAGCCCTTGCATATCTGCTAAGGAGTCCAGTATCCTCAACCTACTGGGAGAGAAAACAGGAATGAAGTATTTACCAAGTGTGCAAGATGTCAGGAAGGCCCAAACTAAGTCATTGGGTAATAGTATTCCAATGCCAGTAACTATTGTCCTCACATTAGCACTACTACCTACATGACTATTAATACAACCATCAAAATATCAAAATGTTGACAGAATCAGTAATATTGTTGAGCCAATTCACACAGAAGGCCGAGACCCAAGGACCTTACTCCTGTTTACATGGTGACATTCTGCACTACATGGGTATTTTGTCATCATTTTAAAGTAGTGTCTAATACCGAATGTGCTTGGAGGTGATGATTTTGGTTAACAAATGGGGTTTGGTATGACAGGTGTTCAGTGTTTAAATACCTTGTTGTGGGGCTGGCAGAGATGGCACACACACACACACACACACACACACACACACACACACACACACACACACACACAATCTGTATTGCTCTTGCATACCAGCACTAAGTTCTGGCAGAGATCACCTGTAACTATAGCCCACAGGATATGATGCCCTCTTCTGGCTGATGCAAGTACTGCACTCATCCATATACACCTTCACTGCCTTTTACACGTCTTTAAAATAAACAAATATTGGAAAAATATTGCGTTGAAATAGTTATCTTAAATATCAAATGTTCTTTTTCTCTATTCACCAGATTTTTTCTTTTATTGAGGGCAGATTCATGTTATATGTAATAATCACTTCAAAGAGCATCATTTTGGTATTGTTACCTCACCTTATTCATGTATTTACCACATTGGGTAGCTATCACTTCATCTAGTAACAGAAGTCTATCACCCTAACTGCTCCCTCTGCTTCAACATTACTCCCACTGCTCTCCCCTGGCCCCAGGCCACCACCCATTTTCTCCCGTGTTTATGGATGGATCCACTCTGGTTCTCACCTTACTGCTTATATAAAGGTAGAGCCTTGTGATCTACTAAGTTTCAGGAACTTCTTGAGACTTGTGAATTGTTAACTTCTTTGTTAATGAGCCTCATTTCAGAACTTGTTTAATTTTAAAAAGTCTTTCTCTAGGATACACTGTCTTAACTAAGAAGGAATTGTGTTTGTGCCTATGGAATCCCAAGATGGACATTGGAAATGATCTTCCAATTACTCTTCTACTTTATTCATTGAAGCAGGGTCTCTCAATTAAAAAAAAATATGGCTAGTCTCCTTACTTAGCTTACTCTGGAGATCCTCTTGTGTTTACTTTCTGAGCCTGGACTTAGAAATGGGCTGCCATGTTCATCTGACATTTATTCTTGGTGCCAAGCTCTTTAATTACCCCAAGTCACTGTTTCAGATGTTGGATAACTGGTGTGTACAGAATATGATATCTTGGGGAAATAACTTTAAACATGAAATTCAGTTATGCTGCACACACTTGATACACATTGTCTGAAGGCCATTTTACATATGATTTTTCTTTTGCTTAGAGGAAAGTTCATACTTGTAGTCTAGTCTGGCCTTGAGCTTGCAATCTTCCTGCATCAGAATCCTAAACCCAGGCATCACAGGTGTGTGATGCCATGCCCAGCCTGCAGTATTTTTAGCTCCTCTGAGTTTTCACTGTGGCTTGTCACATATGATAAGGTGTGAAATCTCTATCTGTGGTATCACATAGATCATGTAAGGTTTGGATACTGGATTTTGCTCATTCTGAGCTGCAGTTTTATTCTGCTCTGAGATTCCAACTTACACTGAACCTCCTGAGCTCCTCTTGGCTCTGCAGTTCCTGAGATGTTCTTTGTTGATAGATCAACAGCTTAAGCCTTAAGCACAGGACAACAGACATTGTATCAGAATTCCAGAATTGGGTATACAAAGGCAGCTTCAGTGCGATTTTGATTTTGCATTGGAATGTGTTAGGCAGATCGAACTTAGAACCACCCTGGTTAGCAAGTGTGTTCAAGGACCAGGGCCAGGGTTCCATGCACAAAGATTAGAACTGGGGTGCCACTTTTGGCTGTGCTGCCTGAGAAAAGTTACTTAACCTCTCTGAGTCCCTTCTGCCATGTCTGCCAACAGGGATGGCAATGCCTACTTTGTAGGGCAGTGCCCTACAAAGATTACAGTCAGAGAGCGAAGCAGAGGGAGTCTGGAGGAGGCAGGGATGGCTTTAAAGTGTGGCCTGGTCCTACCTACATCTATGGCAGCTCTTCATTTAACCTTAGTCACATCTTAGCTTCACTTGCAGGATTATTTAAATAGACCAATGTCTAGGTTCCATCCCAGGCATGTGATTCAATTGGTCTGAATTTCAAACAGAATCAGAAGTTTTATCTGCCCAGGCTGGGAGGCAGTGCCTTCTGGACACGACAGGGCTGTTGACCCCATGAACTCACAGCTGTTCTGGCTGCCTGCACAAGATCTAGCCAGAGAGCTCCCAAGCCCCAATCCACACGGACAGCTGATGGCTGCTTGGGGTGGGAAGGTCAGTTTTCTTAAGGAGTGTGGTCCCTGGTAGCTTGGCCATGCTCCAGTGGACAGCCACACACACATCCCTGGTAGCTTAGCCATGCTCCAGTGGACGGCCACACACACATCCCTGGTAGCTTAGCCATGCTCCAGTGGACGGCCACACACACATCCCTGGTAGCCTGGCCGTGCTCCAATGGACGGCCACACACACATCCATACAGAAGCATCGATAATAGGAACCAGGGGGTTAACAAGAAGTGGTCATGAAGGTCTGCGAAGAGTTGGAAGGAGGATATGATCAAAATACATTCTATGCATGTATGAAATTCTCAAAGAATAAATAAAAACATCAAAAACCAGTGACTCCAAGTTCTAAATATTTTTCTGCAAATTTGATCATTTCATTCTTTACAGGGGAGTAAAATTTCATTGTGTAAATGTCCTGCATTGTTTTTATTTGTTCAGGGGTTGGTGAGCTTTTGGAATGATTCCACATCGTATCTGTAGCCACACACCTGATTTGAAGATCTCTGGATTGATAGCCAGACTCGGGGGTTGCGGGGTGGGTGGTGGGGGATAGAATCCCAGTGAGGTTTTGATTTGGCATCGGAATTTAAAAATGTTCTCCTGGTGTTTGAAAGGTAGAGCTAAGATTGAGAATTGTTAGCAAGTGTGTCCAAGGATTAGGGCCCGGGCTCTGAGTACAACAACTGGATAGCTCTGAAGGCTGTGCTATATTGTGAGTACCTGTCACTTTGTCTGTAAACGGGGGTGGTAATGTGTGCTTAGTATGGCTATGTAAATGAAATATAACTCAAGGAATCTTCCAGATACATGAGGGTGCCATCAATCATTGCACAATAACAACAACGAGTACCTATTGGCTATACTACTACTACTGTACATGTTTGTGTTGGTGAGCTTGCCATCGCACATCTGTGGAGATCTGGTGTTGGTTCTCTCCTTCACCATTATGTAAGTTCTAGGAACGATACTCAGGTTGCCAGCCTTGCCCTGCAAGCAGTAGGCCATCTAACCAGTGTCTCTCAGGTTGATTTTTATTATCCCGCTGGGGTTTATGCCAAACTCTGTAAAGAGGCTCAGTTCTCAGAAGAACTCACATGCTGGAAGCAGCCAAGTCAGTGTCATTTGAGAGGAAAATGCAGCTCCACAGTGTCTCATATACGCTGCAGATAGCAAGGGATACTATTAATTACAACAGTAACAGCAATTATGAAAGGTTCCATTTGCACAGCGCTTCACGCTGCAGAGAGCGTTTCCACTGTTCGCTTTACTTTCCTCAGCTGTAATTTTCTCTCAGGTCGGCCGAGTCACCTCCCTTGTTTCAGTGAGGAGGCCAGGCTCAGAGAGGGAGAGGGGCTGGCCGAGAGGGACACAGCAGTAAAGTGGCCAAAGCCAGAAAGGTGCACCCAAGGGAGAGGCTGGCCAGCGAACCCACGTGGTGGCTGTGGTCACCCGACACTGGCTGTCTTCCCTCCCCCTGCCTCAGACCCACGCTGAGGACGTGGGCACTCTCTCAGCCGTAACAAGGCTGGGTACCCCGTACACTCCAGGGGGCCTGCTGGCCTCGGAGGACTCGGGAGGGGCAGGGGGCGGGCTCGGAGGCGCGGCTCGGCGCGGGGGCGGAGGCTGTGCAGGAGAGACCGGTCACCCCGCCCGCCCCTCGTCCGGGAGCTCCTGAGCCGCTGAGGCAGGGGGACATCCCCGAGGGGGTCCCGCCCCTCGCCCCGGCCCCGCGCCCCCCGCGCCCACGTGAGCTCAAGGCCAGCCTGCAATCCTCCGATTGCAAAGCGCATCCCTGCTCCACGTCTCTCCCTCTGTCTTCGGGTCCCCAACGCAGACACAGCGCGGGTCCCTGGCGGGTCCCTGCGGACCCGGCCAGGCTCTTCCGCGGGTTCTGGCTTCTATATCTCCGCGCAGCGCGCAGGCCGAGGCGCGGGCAAGGCGGCCCCGCTGACCCGAGACTGGTGAGTGGGACATTTATCCTGAGCGGGGTTGGCTCTGGGTACGAGTCAGACGGGGATCCCCTGTGCACAGGTCTCCACTTTCTCATTACCTTTCTCTCCTCAGCTCTTTCCAGTCCCTTTACAGGTGCTGAGCCTGCTGCCTCTGCCCTGCCACCCTGGTGAGTTTCCTGACTCTAGATCCCTGGGTCTCCTTCCCATCTCCCGAACAAACTCCCCATTCAGCAACCTCAACTCCCAGGCAGTCTTTATTCCAGTACTGAATCTGATGCCTCTCCTATTTCTTTGGCTGGACTCTCTCTTCTCTACCAGGGGTTCATAACCCAATTCCAGACGTGTCTGCTGTAGTTAAGACTGACCACCATTCCAAGGGAGCTGGCTATGGAGATGCCCTCCGTGTGCATGGTTGTATTGTGTTATTTATTTTTGAGTGCGATTGCTTTTCTAAAGAGGTGAGTGTAGCTAAGTGTTTGAACGTTTTGAGTTTTGTGATCTCAAGTGTGTGCTTGTGTGCCTAAAACTTCTGCGAACATCACTGTCCATGGAGCTTCATTTGCATGGGGTACTTGTGCTGGAGGCTCAAAGTGTGTGGCTTTGAGTTTCATGGTGTGCATGGTTGTGGCCAGTGTGTGTGTGTGTGTGTATGTGTGTGTGTGTGTATGTGCGCGCGTGCGCACGCGCGCGTGTATTTCTCTCTGTGTAGAATCTGTATGGCTAATGCTGAATGTATGGGGTTGGTTGTACTTCTGATGGTGTGTGAGAGGTTATGTATCTTCTGGTGTGCATGACTGTAGCACAGGTTTGTTTGTGGGGAGGAAATATGTGTCTGGCATGGCGTATATGGATTTGCAGTTCTGGAGGGTGTACGTGGCTGTATGGCTGAAGAGTTTGTGTGGGACTGCATGTCCATAAAGGGGTACGTAGGTGTCAGTTGCACACAAGGCTGTATTCAAGAGAGTGTGTGGTTTCTACCTTGCCTCTTACCCTTTGGTCACTCACTCCTCCAGGTAGTACAGTGTCAATATACGATGTTATATAAACAAAGGATCTTCCTTTAGCCCTCCACTGTGCAAGAAAAGGCCCTGGAGATGTCTTAGTTATAGGCCCGAGGATGGAGGGAGGAAAGAAAAAACAGGCCATTTAAGCTTACAGCCTTAGGGATGGAGAGATGGCTCAGTGGTAAAGGGGACTTCCCTGTCTTGATTGTCAGTTTCATGGGCTATAGTATCCTCTTCCAGCCTCCACAACAAGCACCAGGCATGTTACATGCAGTCCACACACACACACACACAGAGTACACTATTCCAGGCTGCATCAACAAAGAAAAAGAAAACATGAAAAATATAAGCGAAAGATCTTTTTTTGTGTATTCTTTTTCTAAAGGTTGAAGCTCTCTCTCTCTCTCTCTCTCTCTCTCTCTCTCTCTCTCTCTCTCTCTCTCTCTCTCTCTCTAGCTCTCTTGCTCTCCCTCCCTCCTGCTTTCCCTCCCTCCCTTCCTCCTTCCCTCTTTCACTTCCCCCTCACCCTCTCAGTCAGAACAGCTCCCTATGTAGCCCAGGCTGGCCTGAGACTTGCCATTTAGTTGCTGTTTCTCAAGTGCTGAGACTCCCACCATGCCTGGCTCACACACATCTGTTTTTGGATGAACCTTCTATCTTAGGATAATGTCTATTTTATGGAGTTGGTGATGTTCCAACTCCATCTATAGCCAATGTATGCTCACTGTAAGAAATGTACATTTCTTCTCCTGAGGGGCTTGTTAGAACACACCATGGCCCCTTTTAATCTTTTGGGGTCTTTTTCCCTATTGCTTTCTGGCCATGATGCTGGTGGCCCCTAGCTTTGGGTATCAGCTCTATAGTGAGACAAGCCCTTGAAAGTTCAACACTTGTTTGAGCTTTATGAGTCAGAAAGGCCTTCCTGTCCACCTACCCCCATCTCCAAAGGGTGGATGGCATAGTGGTGGGCCCATTCTTGATCTCTTTACCTTGCAGAGGTTGGGGATCCTGGAAAAGGTCATTTCCAGACTAGGTAGCTTAGGAGACAGGGGCCAAAAGAGGGTCTAGAGCCAGGAGAAACCAGAACAATTTAACTCCCTTGATGAGAAACCCCTGAGAGCTCCAGGGGCCCAAGAACTCCAGGAAGGGCCAAGTGGAGGATACTTTCAAATCAAGTACTTTAAAATGTTCTTTAAAAACACTTATTACATTCTTAGAAGCATAAAAAGGTTAGTTTTCCTTAAAGCAATTTCTCAAATGATTAATGTTAATTTTCTAAGCTAGGCACAGAAATTCAAATGCTGTGTGGTCTTATTCATGTGTGAGCTACAGATCATGACCTTGAGCAAATAGAGTAGAATAGTGATCGGGGAGACAGAGCAGGGCAGGCTGATGATAGTACTCAACAGTTTATTCTTTTATAAAGGATTAGAAGACAGCCGTTTGAATGCTCCCAGCACAAAGGAGTGCCAAGTGTTTAATGGGGATGGGAGTGTTGGGGAACTTGATCTGGCATCCTGCATTACCTTCATGTTCTGGAAGATTTTACTATGCCCTGTGAGTGGGAGCAATTATCCAGTGTCCACTGAAATAAAAAAAAAAAGGGAAGAATGAACTAGTGACAAATCACACCTGTGTGAGGTTACAGTGATCTATGTGGGTGTAGGAAAGGTGTGGAAGACAGCTTTGCATTCGAGCTCAATCCTGTATCTGCTGTCTTTCTGCTTATTTATTTAATTTTTTTAAAAAAAATGTCAATTACTACCTACTGGCTGTCTTTCCCCCGCCAATGTTGGGATGGAGCACAGGGTCTCATGTACTCTTGATGAACAATCTACCCGTGAGCCATACCCTTATTACCCCAGCACACATTCGCTTTTAATAGGCTACTGTCAGCCGTGTGTGTGTGTGTGTGTGTGTGTGTGTGTGTGTGTGTGTGTGTGTGTGTGTGTATGTGTGTGTGTGTACCCGTATGCATGCACAATGCAGTCAGGAGACATCTGAGGGAGATAGTTCTCTCCTTCTGTCATGTGGGTCCTAGACGGCACTCAGGTCATCAAGCTTGGCAGCAATCCCCTCTACTCACCAAGCCATGTGGTCCTCTCCACTCCTCACTTTTGTAAAGTTAGAGTCACTTTTGTAAATTGTTTTGTGATCTCTATTTCAGCAACTTGTCCTTGCCACTGCAGCCTGAAAGCAGCTGCAGAAACACAATGACTTGAATGAGCTGTGTGCTAATACCATGATTAAAAAATGCCAGCCAAACAGACATCAGGCCCGACTTTGCTCACAGACTATCACATGCCAACTCCCTCTGATTTAGATGTTTTTAGGTCTCTTAAACTCCGTGGGGACTTTGTTCCAGGTACACATTCCATCCTGGATAGACTCTGAAACCCCTGTATGCGCAAGTCTTTTACATGAAATGGCATCGTATTTGCGAAGGACCCATTCTTGCTTTATTATATATTTAACTCATCTCTACATTACTTTTAGGGCCTAGCACAAGGATACAAGATGGCTCAGTGGGTAAAGGTGCTTGCCATCAAACCTAAAGTCCTAAATTTAATCCCTGGGACTTACATGATGGAGGAAGAAAATGGACTCCCAAAAGTTGTCTCTGACCTGCATAGGTGCACCTACATATATACACACAGATACACACAGACAGACAGACAGACACACAGACACAGTAAATAAATAAATAACTCCACCTAATACAACTTTAATACTGTGCATACAGTTGCTATGCTATATCGTTTAGGGAATGGAAAAGTCTGTTCATGTCCAGTACAGGTGCAAATTAAATAACTTTACCAATTGATTGAGTGATTGATTTTTTTTTTTTTTTGGTGCAGGGAATTAAACCCAAGCCTTTGCACATGCTAATCTCATGCTACCATTAATAAAACAAAACAAAACAAAACAACCCCCAAAACCCAAAACTGCTGGAGAGATGGTTCAGCAGTTAAGAGTGCTCGTTGCTCTCATAGAGGACCCAGGTTCTGGTCCCAGCACCAACCTGACTGCCCACAATTCCCTGTAGTTCTTGTTCCAGAGGATCCAATGCCCTTTTCTGGATTCCATGGTCACTGCACACACGATACACACACACACACACACACACACACGCATGCACATGCAGTTAAATACTCATACACATAAAATAAAAATTATTTTTTCTTTTTAATTATGCATATTTATGTGCGAGTGTGGACACACGAGTTTAGGTTCCTTTAGGGACAGAAGAGAGATGGATGTTCTGGCCGTAAGCTGCCTCTCCAGACTTACCTTTGAGGTTTTTCTTTTCTTTTCTTTTCTTTTTAATTCATTGGTAGGGCCAATGAATTAAAGACAAGAGAGATGGCTCAGTGGTTAAAAGCACTGATTGTTCTCCCAGAGGTCCTGAGTTCAATTCCCAGCACCCACATGGTGGCTCACAGCCATCTGTAATGAGATCTGATGCCCTTTTCTGGTGTGTCTGAAGACAACTACAGTATACTCATATACATAAAATAAAAATAAATATAAAAAACCAAAACCAAACAAGTATGTAAAATATTCATTGGTGATTTCATGTACACATAAATGTATATTTAGGTCATATCTACCCCTCCTTCCTTTCCTTCTTCAACTCTTCTTGAATCCCCTCACATTCTCCTCCTAACTTCATGTTGCTACCTCCTCCTCTCCTTTTCCCTCTCCCTTTAAATAATCTACCGAGTCCACTCAGTGCTTCCTCTATGCCCAGGAGTATAAGGTATCATCCACTGGAGCATGGACAACCTACCACCAACTGCACCACTGAAGAAAACTACCTTTGGCTTTTCCCCCAAATCCATCAACTGTCAGTAGCTCTTTGAGCTAGATGTGAGTGGATTGGTTAACTTTTTTTGATATAGGGTCTTTCTAGGCAGCCCAGGTTAGTCTCGAACTCCTGTTTCCCCTGTCTCAGCATCCTGAGATGATGGTCTTTACTCACTGAACATTTCCATCCAGTGTTGCTTGAATCTGAGGACGTTGATTTGTGGATTGGCAGAACCAGCTGTCTGGACTGTACAGCATGGCTTGTTGGGCAGAGAAAGGAAAGAGATAAGGGTCCACACTCCTATCTGGTTTGGACTCAGTTGAATGCTCTTGGGATTCATGGGTTACTCCGAGTTATCATTTAGAAAGTGGGGATATGATGTACCAGAGAAGAGGGAGTGACTGCCTGCTTTCTGTGCAGCTTGCAGTCCTGGGTCTGTACACGTTCAGAGCAAGGTGGGAAGCAATACTGTGGCTTCAGGGGACCAGTCCGTTTGGAGCTTTACACTGGAACCAGAGCTTTGACCAGCAGGATGCAGGGCATGGAAAGCCCTTACATGCATGGCCTGTCTTTTGGAAATAGGTGGATAACTTAGACAGATAGGAGGGCAACCATCTCAGTTGCCACTTGGGTAATGGCAGCAAAACAATGATGAACCAGTTGAAGGCTGCACATGGTGATGCATGCCTGGAGTCCCAACTACGTGGGAAGCTGAGGGGATCAGTACTGAGAACTGAACCTAGGGCCTTGCACATGGCCAGCCAGTATCCTACCACACACACACACACACACACACACACACATATATATATATATATATATATATATATACACACATATATATACATATATATATGTGTATATATATATGTGTGTATACATATATATACGTGTGTGTATACACACATATATATATATATACACACACATATATATATGTGTGTGTGTGTCATATATATATATATATATATATATGTCATATAAGCGGGCTGGAATACACACACACACACATATATATTTCAGTCCTCTTCAAAAAATAATTCCACTTTCATCTTTGATTTTTCATATGTTGTGTGTCTACATGTGAGTGCAGGTGCCAGTGAGGCCAGGAAGGGGCACTGATCTACTGGAGTTGGAGTTGTAGCAGTTTTGAGCTACCTGATGTGGGTGCTGAGAGCGGAACTCTGGTCCTCTGCAGGGACAATATGCACCCTTAACCAGTGAGCCATTTTCCAGCCCCTGCCCACTAGCTCTATTTTTAACCTTTTATTTTATTTTTATTTTTATTTTTATTTTTATTTTGAGGGTTCCACTAAGTTGCAGGTGCTGGCCTTGAATTTGTAACAACTCCTTTTCCCCAGCCTCTGTAGTAGCCCGTATTACAGGACTGTCCGCAGGCTGGGTCAAAAGCCACAATTTCTAAGCTGTTTTGTAACTTCAAAGTGTTTTTTTGCTAAACAGATTGGCAGGTTTCATATTTACATGCTTTTTATTTAACTTTGGAAACTACAACATCCCACCTTGGATACCTTAAAAAAAAGTAAGTCAATAAGGTTAAATAGATACTGGGCAAGTATAAAAAAAGGGATGCAGAGTCTGAGGTTTCACTTCAAAAGAGGTTCATGAACAAGCTAAGCCCAGCTACACCACCTTCACCCTATTGCTCTCCCGGTCATGAATACAAAGTAGCCACATTAATTGGCTGCCCACTGTTTCCCATACACTTGCTGATGTTGTTCCTGTGCAAGTCGACTGTGGGCATCTTCAGGTCCGACACCCAACTGTTGTGGTTTGTAGGACTAGTCTAAAGGCACCCTTTCAAGAGCTCTTCATGCAACTGACATTCAGCAAAGACTTGGTCTGAGCGTTGCAGCAGCCCTCTGTTGCTTGAGATGTTCTTAGTGAAATAAAGGAGAGGCTGGAGGCAGAAAACCTTAAAGGTGTGCAGCATTTGTTTTCCCCCCTACCCTGTGTCTAAGCATCCACTCTGGTGTATGGGTTCGAAGGCCTTAACCTTTTGCTGGTAGGGCCTGAAAGCTGAATCCCATCCGGAGCAGCGTCCCAAGCACTCTCCTCTGACATCGCCCCTCCCCTGACTTTTGAGCTGCAATGCGCATTCCTTTACCCCACCCACTCCTTTTCCGGACTCCTCCCTCACCAGGTCTGGTTTCTTCTGTCCCCCGCAGAGACGCGATGAGCAGCCACGGCAATAGTCTGTTCCTGAGAGAGAGCGGTGCTGGCGGGGGCTGTCTGCAGGGCTTGCAGGACAGTCTGCAGCAGAGAGCACTGCGCACGCGCTTGCGCCTGCAGACCATGACCAGAGAGCACGTGCGGCGCTTCCTGCGCCGGAACGCCTTCATCTTGCTCACAGTCAGCGCTGTGATCATTGGTGAGCTCTGCTTCTGGGAGGCGGGACTTCTGTTAACTGTCCCCTTGCTGTCTCCGGTGCACTCTTTTCACAAGCCTCCCACTCAGCGCTCCTGAGGACGTGTGCAGAGAGGGCATACGCATAGACAGACACAGTTGCACGAACACGACGTGATGTTACATGTGTGGGTATGTGCACAAACAAGGACCCTGCACAGACATGTACTTTACGCCTGCACGCAGAGAAAGATGCATGGTGCATCTTTAGAGATTCAGACACCATAAACTGCACACATGCACAAATGTACAACTATCCATCATACATTTATGAGATTGGTTCCGGCAAACACTACCCCATTTTATATAAGAAACGTGATGATTTGGGTATCCGGGGATTTAATGATTCACAAGCTTTTGTTATCTGTGGATGTTCAAGTCCCTTAAATAAAATGGGGTTAGTTTTTTATATAGGATCTGTGGTTATATTGTTTTCTAGGTTACATGTAACCTAAAGCAATGTAACTGCTAGTTAAATAGTTGTAGTATTGTATTGTCTAGGGAATATAGATAAGGGGAAAAAAATCTCTAACTGTTCAACAGACACAACTTAAAAAATGTGTATATTGTATAAAATAATTCATTATGACATCTTCATGTCTACACACATGCTTTGATCACATACTTTTTCCTTCACCCCCTCTTACCTAATTGCCCCCTGCTGGCCTTTTCCTTTCCTCAAATGCTTTTATCAGATACAATAGTTTTTCCTTTAAAGGTGTCCATATGTTTGATTATTTTGATAGTGTGGGATCTAAGGATACCAGAACTAGCTGTACTAGACTTTGTGAACACTTTCCTACTCATATATCCATTCACATCTACATACTTAGGAGTCTAATTGCATATGTACCTCCATGTTTGAAAGTGATAACACAGACACACTCCCAAAATGCATGCACTTATCTTTGTATATGAGCCCACGTATTCAGCCACACTTTATGCTAACAACTGAATGTACACTGTCACATATACATGCGTATGCATGCATAAATAGGTGGAGACATATAAATTTGCCTACATTTTATAGTATATACCTTTGTACATTTGTACAGTTCATACACACATACACACAAGAATGCACACACACCAATGTACACACAGATGTACACAATGCACACATATATCCATGTGCACACAAATGCACACACACCCATTTATACAAATACACATCATGAACCCATATACCCATGCTCACACAAATGTATACACATATTCACACATACACATTAACATGCATGCCCATGTTCAACCATATCCATGAATACATCTGTAATAATATTTTTTAATTTAATAAATCCTGTTGGTGTGTTCGTCTCAGTGGTTTATGTTCCCGAATGGAACACACACACACACACACACACACACACACACACACACACACAGAGCCTTTATATTTTAATATGACTTTACCAGCACAATGGATGGGCCACTGTCTGTCTAAGCACCATGCAGTTAATCCACCTCCCGCCAATAATCCTGAGTTATTACTTACTAAAGTCTATATTCTATCTTGGCTACCCTGGACCGATGTGGGCAGCCCTCTATGCTGCGCTCTCCTGGTTCCTTCACATGATGGCCATGCTTCTGTCCTGCACTCTTCTCAGGCACAGTGTCTCTTCTCTCCTCCACTATCTCCCAGCATGACAGATCTTCCTTTTTTCCTAATCCCAAGCCCAATTCCAAAAACCTGCTTCTGTCTGTCCTTACCAGCTACTGGCTGTTGGTTTTTCATTTACCAATCAGAACCACCTGGGGGCAGGTTCCCAGAAGGTACAGACACTGTATAAGCAGTTTTGGGGTCCCTAATTAACATCACAATACAGGCAGTATTAGGACAAACCCACTACACACCCCCATGTACACACAGATCCATGCACACACAAATGTACACTCATACCTAGCACACACATAACCATGCAAGTACCCACGCACGCACTCATACAAATACATAGCCATGCACACACCCTTTACACATCCCCACACATAGATGTGAGCCCTTACCCATACACATACAAGCACACACCATACCCATGCACATAAATACACACCCTTATAGAATATTCACTGCTCACTCTACCACACCCTCTTTGGGATGGATGAATGGACCCTGCTTGGGATTGGGATCCATGGTTCATTCCATGAACCCTTCCTTTCTGGTTCTAGGTGTCAGCCTGGCGTTTGCCTTGCGCCCATACCAGCTCTCCTACCGCCAGATCAAGTACTTCTCTTTTCCTGGTGAGCTGCTCATGAGGATGCTGCAGATGCTGGTGCTACCCCTCATTGTCTCCAGCCTTGTCACAGGTGAGAGCCTAAGCCCTTGTGCATCTCCAGGACACACCCAGAGCCCCATTTTGAGAAAAGGTCCAGGGCTACTCCAATCATGGGAGCCCGTTCCCGACTCATTAATTAAAGCCATGCCTAGGTCTTGCTTATGTCCTGCTGTCATGTGAACCATGCATCCCAATTACTTTCTTGTCTTTTTCTCCCCAAAGTGACATACCATCCTGCCAGAGCTCAGTTTTTTAGAGAGAAAAGAAAGACTGGAGAAGCGGGAATGGTAGCTGTTATATGGGGTAGATCAATAAAAGGTGGCATGGGGGTGACCATGTAGGAGGTGAGTGGGGTGGAGGACGTAGGAAGGGAAGGGGCTGTGGAAGAGTTATGAGGCACCTTTTCTTTTAGATAGTAAATATTTTTGGCTTAAAAGGGTCATCTGATCTTCATTGGTTCATGGAATAGAAAAGGAACCATAGGCAATATGTCAACAAATGGACATGTCTGTTATCCTAATTTCATGTATATTGTTGCAATAAAATACTCGATAAAAAAAACTTAGGGGAGAAAGGGTTTATTTTAGCTCACAGTTCCAAGTTATACTCCATCATTCAGGAAAATTAGTGTAGGTACTTGAAATGACTAGTTACATCACACCCACAACCAAGAACAGAGAGAAAATAAATAGATGCATGCTTATTTGTATCAAGCTCTATCTCTAAACATATACAGTACACAGTCCCTTGCATAGGGAATTGAACTGCACACAGTAGGTGGGTCATCTTTTCTCAGTCAATGAAATCTGGACAACCTCTCTCAGACATGCCCATGGTCCAGCTGCTCTAAGTAACCCACCATTGAGTCTCTCTTCTTAGTGGTTCTAGATTGTGTTGAGAACAATTAGAACTATACCTACCAGTTGTATTTTAATAAAACTTTACAAAAGCAAATAGTGCTCCAGATTTATCCACAGGTGGCATTTAGCATCCCCTGGGGTTAGGGACAGAAATAATGATCAAGGCTTAAAACGTTGGTTTCCTAGGTTGGGTTACTTAAGAAGCCAAGCCTGACATGAGGATCTGGTCTCAAGAGACTCATCAAGGGAGAAACCCATTAGGAAGCGAGGGAAGCAGGGCAGGGTGAGGAAAGAAGCTAAGCGAAGATGTGTGTTCACAGGAAGGCTGGTCTCTCAGTGTGATAGCATTGGGTGGGGCTCTCTGAAGTGTGAGCAGCATCATGAAGCTGTCCTTCACCTTTAATTCTGTTTTCATCTGAATCTCTGCACTAACCGGTTGTTGACTATAGCTGACTCTGGGGCCTTTCTGGAGAAGGAAGCTTCCATTCTGCTGGGGATTGTTCTTACGGGAAGGGAAAAGTGCAGGCTCTTAGTATCCCTAAATGGTTGCATTGACTGGGAAGGGCATGTAGCCAGAGCATGAAAAGTATCCAGGCAGAGAGTGTAGAAAGAGGTGAGGTGGTGGGACGTGATGGTTGAGGTGGACTGTGGGATGGAGACTTGAAAGTTTGTAATATTTATGGTGCAAACAGAGATCAGTGGAGGGTTGAGTGGGAATTGGAGGGTTGGCTTAGAGTAGAGGGGAGGTACTGTGTTTGCTGGAGTTATTTGTAATAAAAAATGGAGTGGTATGTGCTAATGTATGTGTGCCTCTCTACCATGTATATGGTAGTGAGAGAATTGATTTTGAGTCAGGTCTATGGTGCTGGCCCAGTTACTCATCTCTCGAGTAGTATTTTTATTTAAAAATATGGTTTTAGCTTAAGATACAAAAACTGAATCATCCTTTGGTTGACCTATCAGGGGATTGGTTCCAAGATCTCTATAGATACCAATACCTGAGGATGCTGAAGTCCTTTCTATAAAATGCTGCAGCATTTGCAGATGACCTATGCCTCTCATCCTGTGTGCTTCACATCATCTCTAGATGATGGAGTATATCCAATACACTGTAAAACTTTATTTCAAAGCAAAACAAACATTTATTTACTTTTATATATTTATCTTATTATTATTTAATCATGTGTCTAGGTGTACACCAATACAGGTGCCCCTGAAGCCCAGAAATAGACATTAGATCCTTTGGAATTGGAGTTAGGACTGGTTATGAGGCACAGAATATTTGTACTTCTGATGGGATTTGGGTCTCCTGTAAGAACAGTATATGCTCCTAACTACTGAGCTATCAGACTATCAGACTAGCTTCCTTTTTCATGAACCACCCCATTGTTAGTGCAGTGTATATGTATGTATATATATATATATATATA
>NW_022196910.1:3462126-3496000 GCF_008632895.1 Mastomys coucha | reverse complement strand
TATATATATATATATATATATATATATAATAAAACTAAAGTGTGTGTGTTTTGTAGTTTATAAAATTTATTTATATAATATGTAAAACTATATGTTATATTTCCCCAAAATACACTTCTTCATAATAGCATAAAAGCAGTTATATAGATGACTCTTAGCACACATGGTTTCTGTGGACATCTTCAGTTAGGGGATCACAGTGATTCTGAGCCAATGGTTTGGAGTAAGTGGAGCAGATGGGGAAGGAGTGGAGGGGAATGGATGCTGCTTCAGGGACTGCACTATCTCTCTGCTAGGTATGGCATCCTTGGACAACAAGGCGACAGGGCGGATGGGAATGCGGGCAGCTGTGTACTACATGGTTACTACAGTCATCGCAGTGTTCATCGGCATCCTAATGGTTACCATCATACATCCTGGGAAGGGCTCCAAGGAGGGGCTGCACCGTGAGGGCCGAATTGAGACTGTCCCTACAGCTGATGCTTTCATGGACCTGGTCAGGTGACATTTTCATTTTGTTGAGACTTCTGGATTACATGCAAAAATTCTCTTTCCATGAGAGATCGTGGACAGGTGGATCTAGTATGGGAAGGGATGCGACTATTGGTTGCCATTTTTGGTACTCACTTTCTGACCCACCCTTTATTCTTGCACATGTCCTCTGAGAAAGCTACATCTAGATATGATCATTGCACTCTGAGGCTGGGGAGGGGACAGTTGTGGTATCTTAGGACTGGCTAAGAGGAGCTGCTACTGGCTAGGCGTCCCTTAACTTCTTTGGTGAGCAAATGTTCTTTTAGTCTAAGAAAACTTTACTTGTCAGCCTCAAAGTCAAAGCTAGCCGTATTGCTCCTGAAGGACTGATGTGGAGTTGGAAGAGTTTTGGAATTGCCATGGCATTTCCTGCTGCTATTATGTAATATTGTACAATAGCTGAGGCCTGACCACCTGAGTTCAGACCTCTTGACCTACCTGGTAGGAGGAGAGAACAGGATCTCACAAGCTATCCTTCGATTTTTACATACATGCTGTGGGATACACACACACACACACACACACACACACTTAAGTAAATGCAATAAAATTTAGGGCTAGTGAGATGGTTTAGTGGGTAAAGGCACTTGTCACCAGGCCTGACTACTTGATGGGATCCACATGGTGGAATGAGAGAACCAACTCCTACACGACGTCTACCTTCTTCTATATGTAGGCCATAGCACATGTATTATAAATATATATTGAAAATTAAATAATTATATTAAAATTAATAAAAGTATCCTGGAACTGAGTTAGTTATAAAAAAAGCCAAAACCCAAAAAACCAAACACAAGAAACAAAGTTTCATTTATCTTGTTATTCAGGGATCTAGGGTGTCCAAGAACTTGGTACCAGCATCTGGTGAAGGCCTTCTAGCTGCATTCTAACATGGCAGAGAGCATATGATGGTTAGCCAGAGCCAACATATAAAAAAGAGCTTCCTTTTGAACAAGGCTACTTCCTATAAATCTATAAACCTTTTTAGTCCATGGCTCTACCTCCCAACATTACCTTTATGGCAATCAGATTTCAACATGACCTTTAGAGGGGTCGCCTAACTATTGTCAGTCCGTGGTAATATCCATCTGCACCCCTGAGCAGCTCTGTGGTCTGGGTGATGTCCTGTAGCCTTTGGTTTTGCTAGAGGCATTAGTAATGTTACTTCCATGGTCATTGTAGGGTTCATGTCAGATAGTGTAGGGCAGGAACTTTGCTTAGTACTTGGCCCATACCATGCATTTCTATACTGCCTCTTGATACAATTGTCATTGCTATTATTGCAGTGTTCCTTGGCTCAATTCCAACTTCTAACCACTTTCCTTTCTCTGATGTTTTTGTGCAGAAATATGTTTCCACCTAACCTTGTGGAGGCCTGCTTCAAACAGGTTAGGAAGAAGCACAAGGAGGGATGGAGGGTGGAGGGAATTTGCTTCCCAAGAAGAAGGGTGGAGAGAAGGCTGAAAGAGTGGGTAGGGGTCCTTGGGGAGGGCTCTGGGACAATAAGCTTATTTCCTGTGGCTATGATACTAATGCAAAGTGTTGCCAGGGCACTGGACCTATGGAGGCTGGGAAGCTGGGGTTGGGGTTCTGGGACATCTGATTACAGATGTTAGAGAGAGAGATCCTAAAATCTGTCTCAGCATCATCTTAGGACTGGTAGTAGAAAAGTAGCCACAGGCAACATATGGACCTCAAGCATACTAAGTGTGCCTAGCTTTGTTTTTATTTATTTATCTATTTTTTGAGGAATGTCCATTCTTAAGATTTCTACAGGTGAGTTAGCCTTCATACTGAATCTGGTCTCAATTTCTCTACATTTCAGTTTAAGACACAGTACAGCACACGAGTGGTGACAAGGACAATTGTAAGGACAGACAACGGGTCAGAGCTGGGGACCTCTGTTTCTCCTCCATCCTCAGTAGAGAATGAAACCAGCATCCTGGAAAATGTCACCCGGGCCTTGGGCACCCTGCAGGAGGTGATAAGCTTTGAGGAAACTGTGCCTGTACCTGGGTCAGCCAATGGCATCAATGCCTTGGGCCTTGTGGTCTTCTCTGTGGCCTTTGGGCTGGTCATTGGTGGCATGAAGCACAAAGGCCGTGTCCTGAGGGACTTCTTCGACAGCCTCAATGAGGCTATTATGAGGCTGGTGGGCATCATCATCTGGTGAGTGGTGGGTGAGTCCCTGTGGGTAGTAATGATTCCTGGGGGTGATGGAGACGAGGCCAATGGGACCCTTGTAGACATTTGGTCAAGTCATACATCTGTGCATTAGTTAATAGAACTCATCTGTTCATTCATATCTTTCTGTGGTGATTTATTCATCTGTTCATGACCTCATTAACCTATTTACTCACCCACTCTCTCATTTGTGCATTGCCTCAGAGATTCATTCACCTACTCATCTGTCTATGCTCATTTTCCACACATAGGCTCACCCATTTAAAATTTTTTTTTTAAAAAAATGTGTGCTTAGAGGATTTCATATGTGTAATTGGTAATATTCACATTCTCATTCTCCCTCTAGTTTCTCTCAGACTCTTATGACTCCTGTCCAACTTTATATCCTCATATGTATGTGCTTGTATATATATATATGTGTATATACATATATCTTCCACTGATTCCAATGAGTGCTGTCTTTATGAACATGGATGAGGGGCCATCCATTGAGTTTGGGCAGTTTACAAGATGCCATTTTCATAACGAAAACTGGGTCTTCCTCCTCTAGCAGCCATTACATGTCAAAATAATTTCTCAGCTAGGCATGGAGCTTGTGAGTCATTCCCCACTCCATGTTGGAATGTTGACTTGCTTGATCTCGCCTCAATCTTGTGCAGACAACTACAGTTGCTGGGAGTTCATTGTACTGCTTTTTGAGAGAAGCCTTCCCATGTAGTCCAGGACAGACTGGAACATGCGAGCCTCTTGCATATGCCTCCTGATTAGTGGGATTACAAGCATGCACTATCATACTTCTGCATTGGTTAATTCACTCATAAACTCATTAATTCACTCACTCTTTTCTGCAATGATTTTTTTCAGTGACTTACTCCTTCCTCCATTTTCTCATCTATTTCTTTCATTCTCACTCATTTATTCCCATCTTTCTAGCATCAACCCACTTATGTAATCAATTTTGTATTCATTAGTTAAATCACTCATTGATAAATTTATTCACTGACAAATTCATTCATTAGTTAAATTATTTCACAATTATTACTTTATTTCTCTCTCTCTCTCTCTATCTATCTATATCTATCTATCATCTATCTATCATTTATTGTGTCTGAGTGTATATGTGTGGGTATGCGTGCCACAGCATGCATGTGGAGGTCAGAGAATAAACTTTTTGGAGTTAGTTCTGTCCTCCTACCATATGGATTTCAGGGTCCAACTCAGGTTATCAGGCTTGGCAGAATGTGTTTGTCTTTATCTGTGGAGCCATTCTGGCCCCAAGTTACTTTTAAGGGCTAGGGTTGAAGCAAGGCTTTATGTGTACTAGATAATCGATCAATCTACCACGGAGCTGTACTTGCAGGCTTTTCTGCATTGTGCTCAGGATTGAGCACAGGGCCTTGAGTAAGCTAGGCAGTTGCTGTGACAGCGAACACTATAGCCCCATTACTTAAGACATTGACTATATTTACTTATTTACATACTTAAACCGGTCTACTTAGATTCATTCCCAGACCTGTCTGTCCATGAATGCATTTGGAATTCTCTCATTTATGCTGTCAGACATTCCATTTGTCTATTCACTTACATACTGACTCATGCCCTGTTTTCTTATTTTCCTTTCTACATTTGGGAATGGTGTTTTGTGCTTGTGTATGTATGTTATTCTTGCATGAAAGTGTGTGTGTGTGTGTGTGTGGTGGTTCAAGGATGATGCTGGGAATCATTCTCCACAGCACCTTCCCCTTACTCATTTTTAGAAGGATCTCTCAATCAAACCCAGAGCCCAAGGAACTGGCTCATCTTGCTAACCAAAGTGCTTTGCTGGATCCCCCAACTTCTCTTTCTGAGACTGGTGTTATAGGTTTGCTGTGTGCCTACCCAGCACTACATGGGTTTTGTAAGATTCAAACTCTGGTCCTTATGCTTGCATGATAAGCACTTTAACCACTGAGTTATCTCCCTAAACCTGTGACTGGAAATTTAATTAAAAAAATAAGTTTTCACTCCCTCACTAGACCATTTATCTAGCAGACATTTCCCCAGGTGTGAAACTCAGAGATACAAAAACCTAGGAGGAAAAAACCGATATAGATCACATGTATTTAACACAAAGGTGATGTAGTAAATCTACATCAGTCTCATGTTAGGAATATGATGCAGTCAGTGGTGAGGGGAGGCATACGCAGTGGATACTGTCTGGGAAGATGAGGAGTGAAGAAGACAGCTGGCCCTGAAAGGGAAGGGAGAATCTAACTGGACATGAAGAGGAGAGCGTGAAAGCATGCACAAGGAAGAGAACAGACAAAGCTTGAGAAACCCAGAGGGCTTGGACAATGAGTATTCCAGGTTCATTTTGGTTGATGTGATAAAATTTTGACATAGAGCAGCAAAGGGAGCACTTGCTTCCTATTTCCAGTTTACAGTTCAGTATTATGGAGAAGGCAAGGAAGGAGCTTAAAACATCACATCACAGTCAAGAGAAGAGAGAGCAAACATACAAACCCCTAGTTGCTTGCTTGTTTGCTTGCTTAGTATTCAGCTATCTTCCTCTATTCTTACATAGTCTAGGGTGAAACCCATTAAATGGTGCTTCCCATAATGGTCTGGATGTTCCTATATCAATTAGCAGTCAAGACTATCCTCCACAGATATGTCCACAGGCCAAGTTGAACTAGATAATTCCTCACTGAAACTTTATTCTCAGGTGATTTCAGGTTATGTCTAGTTGAAAGTTCAAACTAACTAGCACAAGCAACAATTTGTAGAAGTTTTGAAGGCCAGAGATAGGGAATGTCTTAGTGTCTTATGGTTTCTATTGCTGTGAAGAGATACCATGAACATGGCAACTCTTATAAAGGGAAACATTTAATTGAGGCTAACTTAGAATTCAGATGTTTAGTCCACTATCATCATGGCAGGAAGCATGGCAGCTTACAATCAGACATGATACTGGAGAAGGAGCCAATAATTATACATCTGGATCTACAGGTAGCAGGAAGAGAGAAACACACTGGGCCTGGTTTGAGCACCTGAAACCTCAAAGCTGACCCCAGTGACACACTTCCACCGAACAAGACCACACCTACTCCAACAAAGACACGTCACCTAATAGTGACAACTTCCTTTTAGCTCTAGGGGCTACTTTCAGTTAAACCATCAGTCTTAATAATGTTTAAAGATGGGATTCCGAAGGGAATAATCATCAGTAGTTGACTTGGAAGGGGACTCAATGAGGAAAAGACCGCAAAGGATGAATACTTTGGCATTGTAGGAACTTTTCTGCTGATCAGATGAGCAGTGGGGTAACCAGGGGGAGGCAGATACATTCATGGAATCCAACTGTATTAGTTAACTTTCTGTTGCTATGACAAAATACCCAAGAAAACAAATTTAAAAGAGAAAAGGTTTAATTTGCCTCACAGTTAAGCAGGTTTCAGTGCATGATTGGTTGGTTTCATTGCTTCTGGGTCATAATGATGAATGAATACAGCCAATGAAGCTGCTAACTTCACACCTTCTAGGAAGAAGGGGTGGGGGCAGTGAGGGACTAAGGAGAAGATATATCCTTCAAGGGCACGCCCCCCCCCCCCCCCCCCCCCCCCCCCCAGTGACCTGCTTTCTTCAACTAGGACCGTCCTAAAATTTACTCCCAATAGCTCATTCAGCTACGAATCCATGAATGGATAACTTGCAGCAGAGGGTGGAACTCTCATTAACTTCCGCAGGTCCCACTAGGCACAAAGCGTTCAACATGTGGGCCTTTGGGGACAACAGTTTGAAAGCAAACCCTAACACCAGTGCTCTTTAAAAATATTTTATTTTATTTATATGTGTGTATGTATGTGAATGTGTCTGTGTAAGTGGATGTGCAGATATGTCTATGGGTACCCACAGAAGCCAGAAAGAGGTTCCAGATCCCTTGGAATTGGAGTTAGAGGTGCTTTGAGCTGACCAGTGTGTTGGGTGGTATCTGAAATTAGCTCTTCGTCATTGAACAGCAAGTACTGACACAGCCATAGGGCCATTTCCTCAGTGTCCCAGTGCTGGTTTTGATGCTTGGGGAAGGTTGGGTGGAGTTGGGGGTTTCATGATAGGAACTGTTTGGCTCCAGGACACTATATGGGTAAAGTCTTGGAAATGCCATCTCTAGACCTATGAAGAAGATCACCCTAATAAATATGTGCCTTGCCCAGGTATGCACCAGTGGGCATCCTGTTCCTGATTGCTGGAAAGATCCTGGAAATGGAAGACATGGCTGTCCTTGGAGGTCAGCTGGGCATGTACACACTGACTGTCATTGTTGGCTTATTCCTTCATGCTGGTGGTGTGTTGCCCCTTATCTACTTCCTCGTCACCCATCGGAACCCCTTTCCCTTCATCGGTGGTATGCTGCAGGCACTCATCACGGCCATGGGCACCTCTTCCAGGTATGGCCTTTCCCTGTACTCTCCCTGGGTCCATTCTTCATCTTTCATTGGTTTCATTTAGGTATCCTCCTCTCTACCTGCTCAAACACCTCTTCTGGTTGTACAGTAGCATGGGGGAGACTCTTGAAACTCCCTACTATACTCATGGCCTATACTCGAGAATATAGTGTTTACCCCATGAAGATACTCCTGACCTCCTTGTCTCTTTTCTTGTTTCTCTCATTTATAGGGAGAAGAGCCAGTAGCCAATTCTGGTTTAAGAATTTTACTTTGGGAGTACCTTTCCCAAGCATCAAGAGTTTACTCTGGGAGTGCTGTCAGCTCAGAGTCTTGGCTTTCTTCTGTTTGTGTTTTTAGAGGGTTGATAAAGTGATCCCTCCCGTATCTCTCATCATCCAAATTCAAGTCACCTAAGAGTCAAACAGATAGAAGAAATATTTTATTGTGCTCATGGTGATGGAGAATGTGCCTTTTGACTTTTGGTCGGTGGCTAAATAGGATTGATAATACTATAAACAGAATTAAACTCATCTGATTACTATGGCGCTATTCAGCCAATATTGTTTCTGATGCTTGGGAAAGGTTGAGATAGCACTGGGTGCTTCCCGATCGGCACTGCCTTGTCTCTAAGGCCAAAGACTCTGTGAGTCCAAGTTCCAAGCTTCATGGCATAAAACTGACCACACAGGGCCCTGTTCTTGCAGACAAAATGACCCCAAATGAAATGCCTACTCTTTCCACTAAAGCCACCAGTTAATGAAAGTACTCTCTGGGAAGTGGGTGAGGGGAGGCCTAGGGCTCCTGTAGTCGGTTGTTCTCAGTGCAGACAAACCCTCTGTCCTTTACTGCTCTAGTTTCATTTATGTTGCTGTGATAAAATACATGGACAAAGGGTAACTTAGCAGAGGTGGGGGAGGGATTTATTTGGCTTACAATCCCATTTTACAGCCCATCACTGTGGGGTAATCAAAACAGGAACTTAGACCAGCTAGTCACATCACACCCAGGAACAGAGAATAAATGCATACCTGCCTGCTGCTTACTTGTTTATGCTTAGCTTGATTTCTCCACATCAAGACTCCTTGCCTGGGCAATGGTACCACCTACTGTGGGCTGGGTCTTCTTGTATCAGTTAGATAAGACCATCTCCCAAAGATAATTCCTATAGGATAACAAATTATAGGAACCCATCATTGAGACTCTCTTCCCAGGTAATTCCTGGTTGTCAAGTTGACAATGTTACCCATCACATTTACACAGTCTGGGTGGGACCCATGCCATAAATCATTGATGTGAATGGGCCAAGAGACATTTCTTTTGGGGAATCTCTACCATAAGTTCTCTGCATCAGGAGTCCCACTTCCCCCTGCCCAACTGTCATTCTCTGCTTCCACTCCCAATTCAGATTCCAACCTGCCTTCCATGTGCTAGAGGGAGCCCTCCTTTGGCCCATTGCTGCCATTGCCCCTGCCCCATCCTTCAACTTCCTATTCTCAGCCTCCAGAGCTCTCTTCCCCCAGCTCTGCAACTCTGCCTATCACTTTCCGCTGCCTGGAGGAGGGCCTGGGTGTGGACCGCCGCATCACCAGGTTCGTGCTGCCTGTGGGGGCCACTGTCAACATGGATGGCACTGCACTCTATGAGGCCTTGGCAGCCATCTTTATTGCTCAAGTCAACAACTATGAGCTCAACCTTGGTCAGATCACCACAATCAGGTGAGATGTGATGTTATTAGCTGGGTAGGACAGAGGCTGTGTGGCGTGTTTATAGTTGCATCTCATTTCTAAGATATATAATTATGTATATGCACATATCCCAAATCTGAAATAAGAGAGTAACCTGTGAAACATTTCTGGTCTCTAGTATTTTAGAGCAAGGATCAGGATGCTCAATAGTATCTGATTCCAGGCTGACTTCTTTTTTTCCACTCACGTTTTCCCACTCACGGTTCATTCCTACGTGCCTGTCACATAGGAATGAAAATGCAAACTCTGTGAAGGAAAGTATTTTCTTTGTTGGAAATTTATATAATCATCATATGATCTTTCCCTCCCTCCTTTCCCCTTCTTTCTCTCTATTTTCTCTTTCCTTTCTTTCTTTCTTTCTTTCTTCCTTCCTTCCTCCCTCCCTCCCTCCCTCCCTCCCTCCCTCCCTTCCTTCCTTCCTTTCTCTCTTTTGCTGGGTGTCCTGGGATCCTGAGTTGCTGGGGTTGTGGGCATGTGCCACCATGTCTGGTAATGAAATGATGTTTTGACTTTATAAGGGTGTGGGTGTGATACATATTCAGTAGAAACCACATTTAGTATTTTTTAAAGTTTTTCCTGTTCTGTGTATATGTATATGTGCCCACATGAGTCCATGTTTGCTACATGTGTGAAGGTGATTTCCAAGGTGAGAAGAGGGTTTCATGTTCTTTGTAAGTTGAGTTACAGGTGACAGCTTGATGTGGGTCTATTTTAGGAATAGAGCTTGGGTCCTCTGCTAGAGCAGTAAGTGTTCCTAACTGCTAAACCATCTCTCTAGTGGCTTAGTTTTAAAGAACTTAAAAATACATTTATTTTTATGTGTGTGTGTATGTGTGTATGTGTGTGTGCCACAGTGCATATGTGGAGGCCAGAGGATCACTCATGGGATTCAGTTTTCTTCTATTATGTGGGACCTGGGGATTGAACTCAGATTGTCAGGCTTGGCAGCATAATGTTGTTATCTATTGAGCCATCTCTCAAGTCCCTATACTTCAGTTTTGATTGGAATCTTTTCCTAGGCTAATGATGTGGTACTATGGTGGTTTGTTTTAATTGTCAACTTGGCAGAATATGGAGTCAGTTTCCTTTTGGCATATATATATATATATATATATATATATGTATATATTTGTATGTGTATATAATCTCAGCAACAGAAATGAACCTGAATAGGCACTGTCCTGATCTCTGTCCTGCTCACAATGAGAAGTGAGGGTTGTCTGTCATTTCTCTGATGAGGTAGGAGAGGCTCTGATTTCATGTGCTAGGTGTAAAGTTCATGAATGGAGTAGTCTCACCCTAAAGTCCATTGTTTAATGCCAGTCCAAGTACTTGCTCAACCACCATTCTGATAAAGCATCCTCTGGAATAATCATCTTCCCTAGTTCTATGTGAATGTCTATAGAATCTAGAAAAAGCCTTCCTAAGCTACTGGGAGGAGAACTGATACCTGGACAGCACTACTACTTTTTCTGGTAAGCGTAGTGGCCTTTACAATACATATCACCTCTTGCTGGGCAATTGGAGTTGATGTTGGATTGTTATTCTTCAATAATCCACTTTTTAAATTCACTTTACATCCCAATCGCAGCCCTACTCTCTCCTTTTCTCTCAGTCCCACTCTCATAAATCCTTCCCCCCATTACTGATTCCCCTTTTCCTCAGAGAAGGGAAGCCTCCTTGGGTACCATCCCATCCTGGGACATCCAGTCCCAGCAGAACTAAACACACACTCACCCTCTGAAGCCCAACCAGACAGAGGTTGGGTAAGGGAAGGGGATTCAACAGCAGGCAACAGAGTCAGAGACAACTCTCACTCCAATTGTTACAGGACCCACTTGAAGAATAAGCTGCACATTTGCTACAAATGTGTGAGGGGACCTACATCCAGGGACTGCATGCTTCTTAGCTAATGGCTCAGTTTCTGAGCCCTCATGGGCCTAGGTTAGTCGATTCTGTAGGTCTTTCCATGGTTCCCTTGACCCCTCTGGCTTGCTCAGTTAATATCCCCCACTCTTCCACAAGACTTCCTGAGCTCCACCTGATGCTTAGCTGTAGGTCTCTGCATCTGTTTGCATCTGCTGGTAGATGGTCAAGAGGCAGTTATGCCAGGTTCCTATCTATATGTTTCTGGTACTTCAGAGAAGGTAGGGGGGAGAGGTGGTCAGATCTGATATTGGATAACACAGGCCACCCGTGACCCAGTAGATCCTACTTAAACTTCATATTAATATTCAGGGCTAGAAATGGAAGCCAGGATTTGTATATGCTAGATAGGTGGTGTACCACTGAGATATGCCCTTAGCTTTTTATTTTATTTTTAAAAATTACTTGATGGGCTGGAGAGATGGCTCAGTAGTTAAGAGTATTTACTGATCTTGCAGAGGACCTGGGTTTTGAGTCCCACTACTTACAACTGCTTATCACTCCAGTTCCAACGGACTCAATGCTCTTTTATAGCCTTCATAAGCATCAGGTACACATACAGTGCACAACATACATGCAGACAAACATTCATACGTATGAAATTAAGAAAACAAACAACTTAAAAAACCATCAAGAAAGAAATAGGATCAAAACCTAAAATGGGCCAGCATGTTTTTACCTCCAGTGTGGTAGGTGTATTTGCCAACTTAAAAAATAGTTGCTGTCTTTTCCACCCACAGCTTTCCTGCATGATAGTCAACAAAAGTAGCATATTTTTAAAGGTATACTTCATGATTATTTGCTCAGTGTGTGCTTTGTGAAATGATCATCACAGTCAGGCTGATTACTTAATCTATCCCCCACTATAGTTTTCTTCTGTCCTCTCCCGTTACCTCCCCTCTGCTGCCTGTGTCTTCTCTCCTCTCCTCTCATTTTCTCTTCTCTTCCCTTCCTTTTTCTATTCTTTCCCTTACTCCTGTCTTCCTGTCCTTTTCCACCTTACCTTCTAATCCTGATGTCCTCTCCTTTTCTCATCTCCCCCCTTCTTTCCTCCTCCTTCTGGCTCTCTCTTCTCTCTCTCCTTCCTTGCTTTTACCTCCTTCTCCTCCTCTCTCTTGTTTGTCCTTCTGTTCTCCCCTCCTCCCCTTCTCTTTCTCTTTTTTGATGGTGAGACTAGACTTAAGGTCTATTCTCTTGAAAAATTCAAATACAAGCAGTGTCATTAGCGACACTCTCCATGATGTACATTCATCCCAGAACTCCCCAGAACTCATTCATCTGCTATCTAGGCATTTGGATTCTCTGGCAGACATTTCCCGTCTCCCAGCCAGTCTGCCCAGCATCACACCTTTTGCTTTCGTGACGTCAGCTTTTAAAATTAAGTTTCACATCAAAAGTGAGATGCTGTAATGTTTTTCTTTTTGTGTTAGCTTGGGAATTTAAGATGCTCTTTCCTGTCTGATCTTCCTCCAATTTTCTGTTCTTTCTTTCCTCCTGGATTCCTGACTCTCTTCCTGTTTGCAGCATCACAGCCACAGCTGCCAGTGTAGGAGCAGCTGGCATCCCCCAGGCAGGACTGGTTACCATGGTGATTGTGCTCACATCCGTCGGCCTGCCCACAGAGGACATCACACTCATCATAGCTGTGGATTGGTTCCTGTGAGTTTGCTTTGGGTTTAATCCTGGGCCTATCTCTTCTCAAAACTTTTTCCTAAAGGATTTTGCAAGGATAGAGTTGTAGAATGTTAGAGGGTGAGGGAGGTATTGGAATGGTCCTCTAGTGATGGCCTCTAGACTCCAAGCTCATAGATTTATTATCTTTGGGACGTGGAGTGAGGAAGATTCAGAATAGGAGGTCTCTGTCCAAGAGCCAGACAACTTCTCTTCATCCTGTTTCTTGTAGAAATCATACAAAGGTGTTCGAGCATATTTCTTTGAACAAAAAAATTAAAAAATATTTTTCTTAGTGAAAATGCTAGTTTTGAAGAATTTTAGAAGTGAGAAGAAAATGCAGGTTACCTGTTGCATTAAATAGTGAAGAATCTTGGCTTATAAAATCATCTGTGGTGATGGACAAAAGAATGTTGGTAGATTTACAATCTGAACTATGACTAGGCACATTTTCTCTCTCTTTTTCTCCTCCCTTCCTTCCCTCTGTTCTTTTTCACTAATTAGATTCGTTCTTTGACAGTTTCATACATGTATACAATCCTCCCACCCCACTCTCCTAATTCCTTTCTCACCCCTGTCAACCTTCTTCCCTACAACTCTCCTTCCCACATTCACATTTTTATCTGTGACCTACTGAGTTGGAACAGAGCCATTTGTGTGTCTTGGTTTGAGACTATGCCATGGAGCTTATGAGAGGGTGCACACCTGAAGACAAGACTCCTCCTTTCACAGAATCTATCAGTAGCCAATAGTTCAGCTGGGAGGAGCCACTCTCTAATCTCTATTCCTCCCTTCTCCTGCTCTCTCTTTCCTTCCTTCCCTTTCCTCCTCCTACCTCTCTCCTTTTCCTATCTTCCATTTCCTCTCCTTTCTTTCCTTCCCTGTCTCCCTCCTGCCCTCTCCTCTCCTTTCTTTCCTTGCTTCCCTCCTCCCTTGCTTCTTTCCTTCCTTTCCCTTTCTCCTTACTGCATCACTTTGTCTTTTCACCATTCCTTCTCTCTCTCATTTCTTTTTTTTTTTTTATAACATGGAATTCACATAAAATGTTGATTTTGATCCCCATGTGGGATTTGTGGGCAAAAAAGGTCACATTTGTAGAGAAGGACTGAAATTCCACATGAACAGTCTACGTCTACATAGACTTACATGTAACTGTCTGTATCAAACATTCAAGTCTAATAGTATTCATCAAACACTCATGTCTAAGACTCTATCAGATGCTAATGTTTAACAGTCTGCATCAGACTCTCATATCTAACCACCTTAAAGTTAGTGTATTTATAAACAAAACTCACATATCAAAGAATAGATCTGAGGATTTCAGGGATGATACTGTTAGGAAGGAAAACTGAAGAAGAGTTGGACCTGTTCAAGATCATGTGGTTATGGATTAAACTGGAAGCTTTCCTAGTCTACACTTGGTTCTTAAAGAAGCTTTCAGCCCCCCATTAATCTATTTATCTTTCACCAGTGACCGACTTCGTACAATGACTAATGTACTGGGGGACTCAATTGGAGCAGCCGTCATTGAGCATTTGTCTCAACGGGAGCTGGAGCTGCAGGAGGCTGAGCTGACTCTACCCAGCCTGGGGAAACCCTATAAGTCACTCATGGCACAAGAAAAGGGGGCATCAAGGGGTCGGGGAGGTAATGAGAGCGTCATGTGAGAGGCTTCTAGCTCTCCGTCCAGGACTGAGGGAAGGGGCTGGGAGGGGAGTCCTGGGGACAATCTGTTGCCCAACTGACTGTGGGCTGAACATATAATGTTCTGTGTGGGTTCTCTGAGGACTGTTGAGATAAAAGAGAAGGAATGAAAGGTATCCAAGGTGTATTCATCACTGTTGCATTTGTGTTCTCCAAATATAAGAACAACCTAAGGAAGGAAAGATTTTTCTTGCCATATATAATGTTCATCATAGTAGAACACAGCTCACTTCATGGTGGTGGTCAGTAAGCAAAGACAAAAGAAATGGTAAGTGACCAGGGTAGAATACAGCTTCCCAAGACCATCCTACCTGTGACTACTTCCTTCAACAATACCCATCCTCCTACTTTTCATTTCTTTCCAGTACAGCCCTCATATTAGGGAACCATCAAGGGACTGATCAATTCACTAGGTCAGAGCTCTCCTGATGTAATCATCTCTCAGACACCCAGAGTTATGCTTTAAGAATTTCCCAGGCACTCTTTCAGTCAAGTCAAGTTGAAAAAGACAGTTCATCATCACAAAGGTCTCTGTTCATCTCTGAGTATATGCTGAGAACTTGAAGGATGGTGTGAGAAAAAAAAGGAGGGAAGGAAACATTTAGAGTTGGGAGAGGAAAATCTTCAAATTCAGCAAGAAAGATCAATTTGTATTCTTTTGTGTTTTCAAGGTGTGTTGAAGCTGGCAAGGGTAAAGAAAATACCTGCTATTTCTTATGATAAAAGTTATCTGTGGCTTTTATGTTGAACTCCTCAAGTCTTCCTTCAGATTTAAAGATTCATTAATAAGACTCAGAGAACTCAGAAAAGCCATTCTCCTCTCAGATATGGTTTATTATGGTGAGGTGTGGGTGCCTTTCAAATCAACAAAGGTGCAAGTGGTTGGGTTTGGGGTGCACTAGAACAGATGTGTGTTTTCAGTCTCTTTCTAGCGAAGTCATGGGAACCAGTGACTTCTCACAGCAATGAGAGGTACCAGCACCAATGCATGGTATGCTGATGTCTTGTGACAACACATGCATATATAAGCAAATTAAGAGCAAAAGGGCTTATTTGGCTCTTCATTCTTGGTTATAGCCCACCATTACAGGGAAGTCAAAGAGTCAAGAAATGAAAGCAACTGTTCACATCCAGTCAAGAGCAGAGAGAAGGAATGCATGCCCACAAGTGTTCAGTTTGCTCTTTGCATTTCATTAAGTTCAAGGTTCAGCCTATAACATAGTGTGGTCTATATTAAGGGTGGCTCTTCTTGTCTCAAATAACTCAAATAAAACCCCTCACATATCCAGAGGAATACCCACTCTCAACAATTTCTCATTAAGATTTCCTCCCACATGATTTCAAACTGTCAAATTGATAATTAGGACTAAAAACCATCAAGAAACTCGCCTGAGTTGTCACCCAGACATGGAACACCTACTGACTCATTATTTTTCAATCTCTGAAATGGACACTCCAGTGCAGTGTGGTCCAGGGCACCAAGTTCATACCAGTAGGCATTGACATCATGGTCAGCATACACTAGTGGGTATTGACACTTCTATCAGTAAGATTATTCCAAAGATCAGAAGTGTTTTAGTTTCATTTCTGTTGCTACCATAAAATACTTTGACCAAAAGCAACTTAGGGAGGGAAAGGATTCATCTGATGTAAAATTCCAGGTCACACTCCATCACTGGGGGACATTAACACAGGAACTTGCAGGCAGGCCTCCTTCTAGTCCACACAGAAAATGGTAGAAGCCAGAAGGACAGGGAGGTCATTCACAAGAAAGATGGGTTCAAGCCTGATAACTAAGCCATACATAAGACATGACTCTATTTATGGGTCCCTACCTTTGTCCCCTAAATGGCTTTCACCAGTCTCCATCCCTGGTATTGCTTCATTGAAAAGTTAGGTTTCTAGCAAGGACATTTCAGGAGACACTATCAAGCCACTCCCATAAAAACATGATCCTAGCTAAAGCCTGTGTCTTCTTTGTCCAAGAAAGACTGAATTATCTTTTTCTAAGTTAAATGAAACCCAAGTTGCTCATACTTTTTTCCAATATGGAAGAGAAATCCAAGTACAGGTATTCTTTTTTTAATGCTTTATATTCTGAATTTAATTCTTTTAAAAAATATTTATTTTTATTTTATGTGTGAGAGTGTTTTGCCTGTATACCATGTGTGTGGAGTGTCCATAGAGGCTATAAGAGAGTGCCAAATAATCGGGAACTGGAGTTACAGATGGCTGTTAGCTGCCATGTGGGTGCTAGGACATGATCCTGATTCCTCTGGAAGAACAGACATTCCTCTTAACTTTTGAGCCATCTCTCAAAGCTCTTAATTCTTTTATTTTAAGATTTAAAAGTTCATTATTTAATAATGTTGTACATGTGTCTAACATATTTTCAATGTAACTACTCTCTACTCCCCTTCCAACCCACACCAGAGCCACCTCTACCAACCCCACTTCCCAACTTCATGTCCTCTTCTCATGACCCACTGAGATCCAGCCAGTGCTATTCTTGGAGGCACTGATATAAAGATCATAGGCACCAGTAAAGATCAGGTGCCAGTTCCATGGAAAACACTGACTTCTGGTTCCAGCAGCCTTCAAATGCTAAGGCTTTCCAGATAGAGATGGAGTTAGGAGTCTTCTTGCCAATATGCTGGACTTTTGACTGGCTTGATCTTGGACCAGTAGTGTGCAGGCAACCACAGCCATTTGTGCGTCCTGTCATGCCCAGAGGACATACAGGGCCATCCATTGGAACACACTGGCATTCTAACATGAGCCTCTTTTCTGGAGAGAAATGATCTTCCCTAACCCAGCAGCACTTTCAAAGCCATTGTCCACAACTGCTGGCTCTTGAAGTCTTTCTGCCCCCATTCCACAATGTTCTTTGAACCATATAGAGGCCAGCCATGATATAGTTGTCCTATTTAAGACTGAGGAAATCTCAGTGCAAGTGTGTTTGGAGGCACCCTCACATTGGGAAATATAAGAGGTGTGGGGCTCCAAGTCCTTGCAAATGCAAGAGGTATTTCTGTTTAATAAAACTGACTCCAAGCCAGGTGCATGCATTTATTTTCAGCATTTGGGAGGCAGAGGGAATTGGATTTCTAGTCCAAAGGTAGTCTGGTCTATAGAGCAAATTACAGGACAGTCAAGTCTACAAAGAGAAACCCTGCCTCTAGAAAACAACACAAAAGAAAACGAAACCAACCAACCAAAAACCAAAATGAAATAACCATCCAAACATCAAACAACAAAGACTCCAGTGTCCAGCTAAATCCCACCCTTTAGATCTGCTTCATCCTTCCTCAAGTTCAAGGGGTCTATCCTCAGAGAGTACTTTGTGTGAAAGAGGCATGACAATTCAAGAGGTAAAAGCTTTAAACATTTTTTTCTTTTGGAGCCTCCTTCCTCCTGTCCTCGTTTCTTTAGCAAGTTTCTGTGTTAGATTCCCATTTCTGTGACAATGATAGTTTATCTTGACTTACAAGTTGGAAGGCTTCTAGCCATGATTGGTCAGTTTCATTGGTTTGGGACAATGATGAAGCCGGTTTGGGCTCACCAAGCTCTTTTGATGAACACCTCTAATGACCGAAAGACCTCCATTAGGTCACACCTCATAAAAGTTATGTCACGTCCCAATGTGCTGAAATAGGGACCAAACGTTTAATACATGGGCCTCTTGTGAATATGCTAGATCCAAATTACAGTAGAATGAGTTTAATTGTCAGTTTTTGTGCCAGTGTTATCAGTGTTCTGTTTAGGAAATTGTCTTCTGTGCTGGTATGTTCAAGTCTATTCCTTACTTTCTCCTCTGTCAGGCTCAGTGTGTCTGCTTTTATGTTGAAGTCTTTGATCCACTTGTATTCGAGTTTTGTACAGGCTGATATATATAGAAATTACGTTCTTCCACATCTACATGCAAACTAGTATAAATTGTTGAAGATGCTTTCTTTTTTTTCCTGTGTGTATTTATTTCTGTCTGTTTTAATCAAAAATCAAGTGCATGTAGGTGTGTGGATTTATATCCAAGTCTTCAATTCCATGTGTTTTTTTTTTTAAATTACAATACCCTGATGTTTTTATTACTATAGCTCTGTAGTAAAGCTTGAAATCAGAGATGATGATTCCTCCAGCAGTCCCTCTGTGTTCAGGATCGTTTTAGTTATTCTGGGTTTTTACTTTTTCCATATAAAATTAAGAATTGTCCTTGAAAGGCCTGTGAAGAATTTTGTTGGAATTCTGATAGGGGTTGCATTTAATATATAGATTGCTTTTTGAGAGGATGACAATTTTTACTATGTTAATTGTACTGATCCATGAGCATAAGAGATGTTTCCATCTTTTAAAATTTTCTTTAATTTCTTCCTTAAAAGATTTGAAGATTTTATTCATCCAAATCTTCACTTGCTTCATTAGAGTGATTGCAAGGTATTTTACACTATATGAGGTGATTGAAAAGGGTGTTGTTTTCCAGATTTCTTTCTCAGTCTGTTTGCTGTTTTTATGTAGGAGGGGTACTGATTTTTTTGTGAGTTAATCTTGTATTCATCTACAGTGTTGAAAGTGTTTATCAGCTGTAGGAATTTCCCGGTAGAAGGTTTTATTTTGGGTCACTTGTGTATCATCTTATATCATCTGTAAATAAAAATATTCTGACTTCTTCCTTTCCAATTTTTATCCCCTTGATCTCTCTTAGTTGTCTTGTTACTCTGACTAAGACTTTAAGAACAATTTTGAATCTGTTTGGAGATTGTATAAGCCTAGTCTTATTCCTGATTTTAGTGGAATTGCTTTGAGTTTCTCTCTATGTAATTTGGTGCTGTCTACATGCTTGCTGTAAATTGCCTTTATTACGTTTAGGTAGGTCCCTTGTATCTTTACTTTCTCCAGGACTTTTACCATGATAGGGGTAGGGGTTGGCATTTAATGAGATGATCGTGTGTTGATTTTTTAGTTTGTTTATATTGTGGATTACATATACTAGTTATTCTATGTTAAATCACCCCTGTACCTCTGAGAGGAAGCTTACTTGATAATGGTGGATGGATGGTCTTTTTGATGTGTTCTTGGATTTGGTTTGTGAGTATTTTATTGTATATTTTTGCATCAATGTTCATCAGGGAAATTGGTTTTTAATTCTTTTTCTTTGTTGAATCTTTATGTGGTTTGGGCAGCAAGGTAATTATAGGCTCAGAAAATGAATTTGGCAATTTTCCTTCTCTTTATGTTTTGTGGAATAATTTGACAGCGTATTGACATCAACTATTCTTTGAAAGTCTAGTATAATTCTGTGCTGAAACTGTCTGGCCCTGGGCTTTTTTATTGGTTGGGAGACTTTTAATGCCTGATTCTATTTTACTAGAAGTTATAGGTCCATTTAAGTTGTTTATCTGATATTCATTTGACTTTAGTAAGTGGTACATATCAATAAAAATTCCCATTTCTTTTAGATTTTCCAATTTGGTGAAGTATAGGTTTTTAAAGGATGCCCTTATGATTCTTTGGATTTCTATGATGTCTGTTGTTAAATCCCCATTTTTGTTTCTATGATTTTGTTGAAGATATTCTCTGGACATTTAAACAGGGTTTCTTTTCTTAATTCCTATTATTCTTAGATTTGGCCTTTTTATAGTGTCCCTGATTTCCTGGATGTTTTGTGTCAGCAGTTTTTAAATTTACCAAGCTTGTGTGACAAGTTCCTCTATCCACTGATCCATCACACTGGCCTGAGATTATGTTTTCATTCTTGTTTACCAATAGCAGAAAGGTGAGACAACTGAATCTGGTTTTGAACACAGAAATCATCTGTTGTAGTTCTTTCTCAAAAGAAGAGATGGATAGAAATGGGAGTGATTAAGATCTATTTGGAAGTCACAGGGAAAAGGTGGGTGTGCATTAGGATGGACTAGCACCTGTGTTCATTTCTGTTTTTTCTTGGTCATGATGATGAGCATGTATTGTAAAAATTAGAGACTGTTTTCATGGGGCTACACACATGTAGTTTCCCTTCTTTTGATCTCACTGGTGTGAGATTCTTTCACTAGGGCATGTAGAAGAAGCCAGAGGATCACTTAGAAATTTCAAGGCCGGGTGCTGCTCGCATCACTAGAACTGTTGTTACAGTGTATAATCTTAATGTCCACAACATGGCTGCTGGCTCCTCTAATATGCCCTGTACCCTGATGGTCTTCACTAAGACCTGTATTAGTTTTCTGTGACTGCTACAACAGACTATCATGATCTAGATGGGTTGAAACAGCAAGAGTTCCTCTTCCCAAACTAATAGAGGCCATACTGAAGTTCACCTACCATTATATGTGCTCTCCCAAAGCCTGAAGAGTAGAATTCTCCCTGCCTTTCCCAGCTTCATGCAGTTGCAGCAGGTTATTCTTGGCTTGTGGTTGCATCATGCCAAGCTCTGCTTCTATTCTCACATAGCACTCTTTTTTTCTGTCTTTTATATTATATACAGACAATTATTATAGGATTTAGGGCTTATTCAAGTAGTTCACAATGATCTCTTTCCTAGATCCCTTGATTAATGATATCTTCAAGCATCAGTTTTTTTTTTTAAATTACTTTTATTTTTTACAGTCCAGTCCTTACCCACTCCTGGTCTACCTTTCCATAGTTCCTCATCCCACTCTTCCTCCACCCTGTCTCCAAGAGGATGCCGCCACCCCTCCCCCACATCAGCCCTCCATACTTCCTGGGGCCTCAAGTCTCTCTCTCTTTTTTTGTTTTGTTTTTTTAATCATATTTTTTAAAATTTATAAAATATTATAACAATAAAAATGAGTATTATAAAACTTGTTTGATATAAAACAATCAATTAAACAGTCTTATGTAGATGCTTGTCTGCAGCAATACTGAAAATACATGTTTTTCCCAATATAAAATTTAAATAACTCCAAACATATTAGCTGTATATTTAAAAATAAGATATCACTACTAGTTTTTTTAAATAAACATAAATAGATAAAGTCTTTTTGTTTCTTTGTTTGTTTTGTTTTTAGTGGAGTTTAAAATCTTGGCTGTTACTGCAGTACAAGCCCAAAATAAGAACAAATTTTAGACATTGGAGTTCATTGTAATAAGACTGTACTTCAATGACCCTCACATCACCAAAGGATTTTACCTCCCTAACAGCTAAGCTAAGAGTTGACAGTTCTGCTGTGCCAAGGAGTGAATTGTAGGCATGACTTTTGGATAAAGATTTCCTGCTATGGTCAAAGCTATCTGACTGGAGTGATTGTCTTCATTCTCAGCCCACAGAGAACAGGTTACATTCATTTAAGAAATGGTGTCAAGTCTCTTGAGGATTAAGCACGTCTTCTCTCACTGAGGCCAGACCAGGTAGTCCTATGCTGTATAAGTGTAAGGGACCTCAAACCAGCTTGTGTATGCTGGCTGGTGGCTGAGTGTCTGAGAAATCTCAAGGGTGCAGGTTAGTTGAGGCTGTTAGTCATCCTATGAGGTTGCCTTCTTCCTCAACTTCTTCCAGCCTTTCCCTAATTCAACCACAGGGGTTGCTTACTTCAGTCCATTGGTTGGGTGTAAATATCTGCATCTGTCTTAGTCAGCTGCTTGTTGGGCCTCTTGGAGGACAGCCATGCTAGGCTCCTGTCTGTAAGCACACCATAGCATCAGTAATAGTGTAGACCTTGGAGCCTCTCCTTGAGATAGATCCCAAGTTGGACTGGTCACAGGACCTCCTTTCCCTCAGTCTCTTTTCCATTTTTGTGCCTGCAGTTCTTTTAGACAGGAACAATTCTGGGTGAGAGTTTTTGACTGTGGGAAGGCAACCCCATCCCTCCATTTGATGCCCCATCTTTCTACTGGAGGTAGACTCTATAAGTTCCCTCTCCCCACTGTTGGGCATTTCATCTAAGGTCCCACCCTTTGAGTCCTGAGAGTCTCTCACCTCACAGGTCTCTGGTACTTTCTAGAGTGGTCCCCTACCTCCTACCTCCTAAGGTTGCCTGTTTTCATTCTTTCTGCTGGCCCTCAGGGCTTCACTCTTCCAATACCTGATCATGTTCCCCCTTTTCCTTCCCTGTCCCCTCTCCAACCCAGATAACTCCCTCCTTCTCCCTCCCCAACCTGTGATTGCTTTCTTCTCCCTTACAAGTGGGATTGAGGTATGCTCACTTGGACCCTTTGGCTTGTTAACCTTATTGAGTTCTGTGGATTGTATCCTAGGTATTCTGTACATTTATGGCTAATATCCACTTATTAGTGTGTACATACCATGAATGTCCTTTTAGGTCTGAGTTACCTCATTCAGGATATTTTCTAGTTCCATGCATTTGCCTGCCAAACCCAAGATGTCCTTGTTATTAATAGTTGAGTAGTATTCCATTGTGCAAATGAACCATATTTTCTGTATCCATTCTTCCACTGTGGGACATCTGGGTTGTTTTCAGCTTCTGGCTATCACAAATAAGGCAGCTATGAACATAGTGGAACATGTGCCCCTGTGGCATGGTGGAACATCTTTTGGGTATATGCCCAAGAGTGGTATAGCTGGGTCTTCAGGTAGAGCTATTTCCAACTTTCTGAGGAACCTCCAGATTGAGTTCTAGAGTGGTTGTACTAGTTTGTAATCCCAGCAGCAATGGAGGAGTATTCCACTTTCTCCACATCCTTGACAACATGTGTTGTTACTTGAGTTTTTGATCTTAGCAATTCTAATTGGTGTAAGGTGGAATCTCAGGGTCATTTTGATGTTCATTTCCCTAATGATTAAGAACTTTAAACATTTCTTTAAGAGCTTCTCAGCCATTTGAGATTCATCTGTTGTGAATTCTGTTTAGTTCTATACCATAATTTTCTGATTGGGTTGTATGTTTTTTGGTGGTTAGCTTCTTGAGTTCTTTATATATTTTGGATATTAGGCCTATATCAGATGTGGGGTTACTCAAGACTTTTTTCCCAAATCTGTAGGTTGGTGATTTGTCCTATTGACTATGTCCTTTGCACTCAGAAGCTGTTCAATTTCATGAGATCCCATTTATCAATTCTTGATCTTAGAACCTGAGACTTTGGAGTTCTGTTTAGGAAATTTCCCTGTGTGCCAATGAGTTCCAGGCTCTTTCCTTCTTTCTCTTCTATTAGATTCAGTGTAACTGGTTTTATGTTGAGGTCCTTGATCCACGTGGACTTGAGCTTTGTGCAAGGTGACAAATATGGATGTATTTTCATTTTTCTACACACTGACTGCCAGCTAGACCAGCACCATTTATTAAAGATGCAGCTTTCATTTATTAAAGGTGTGTATTTTTGTCTTCTTTGTCAAAGATCAGTGTCCATAAATGTGTGGGTTTATTTCTGCATCTTTAATTCTATTCCATTGATCAACCTGTCTGTCTCTGTACCAATGCCATGCAGCTTTTATCATTATTGCTCTATAATACAGCTTGAGGTCAGGGATGGTGATTCCTCCAGAAACTCTATCATTGTTAAGAATTGTTTTCACTATTCTGGATGTTTTGTTTTTCCATATGAAATTGAGAATTGCTATTTCTATGTCCTTGAAGAATTGTATTGGAATTTTGATGATAATTTTGTTGAATCTGTAGATTGCTTTTGGTAGGATGGCCATTTTGACTATGTTAATCTTACCAACCCATGAGCATGGGAGATCTTTCCATTTTCTGAGATATTCTTTGATTTCCTTAGTCAGAGACTTGAAATTCTTGTCATACAGATCTTTCACTTGTTTGGTTAGAGTTACCTCAAGATATTTTATATTATTTGTGACTATTATAAAGTGTGTCGTTTCCCTAATCTTTCTCAGCCCATTTATTATTTGTATAAAAGAAGGCTACTGATTTGTTTGAGTTAGTTTATAACCTGCCACTTTTCTGAACTTGTTTATCAGCTGTAAAGCATTTCCTAGTAGAAATTTTGGTGTTGTTCATGTATCCTGTCCTATCATTTGCAGATAACGATACCTTGACTTCTTTGCCAATTTGTATATCCTTGATTTCCTTTTGTTGTCTTATTGCTTTAGCTAGAACTTCAAATATTGAATAGATAAATGGAGAGTGGACAGCTTTGTCTGGTCCCCGATTTTAGTGGGATTGCTTCAAGTATCTCTCCATTTAATTTGGTATTGGCTGTTAGTTTGTTGTATATTCCTTTTATTATGTTTAGGTATGGGCCTTGATTTCCTAATCTCTCCAATACTTTTAACATAAAGGGGTGTTGTATTTTGTCAAATGCTTTTTCAGCATCTAATGAGATGTTCATGTAATTTTTTTGAGTTTGCTTATATAGTGGATTGTGTTAATGGATTTTGTATATTGAACCGACCTTGTATCCCTGGAATGAAACCTACTTGTTCATTTTGAATAATGGTTTTGATGTATTCTTGGATTTCATTTGTTAGAATTTTATTGAGTATTTTTGCATCAATATTCATAAGTGAAATTGGTCTGAAGTTTTCTTTCTTTGTAGGGTCTTTGTGTGCTTTAGGTATCAGAGTAATTGTGGCTTTATAGCGTGAATTAGGTAGTGTTCCTTCTGTTTCTATTTTATGGAACAATTTAAGGAGTGTTGGTATTAGCTCTTCTTCGAAGGTCTGGTAGAATTCTGCACTAAGGAATTTGGCTCTGATCTTTTTTTGGTTGGGAGGTTTTTAGTGACTTCTCTTTCCGTAGGGAATATGGGCCTATTTAAATAGTTTACCTGCTGTTGATTTAATTTTGGTTTGTGGTATCTGTCTAAAAAAAAAAAAATCATTGATTTTATCTAGGTTTTCCAGTTTTGTTGAGTATAAGCTTTTGTAGTAGGTTTTGATGATTTTTTTTTCGAATTTTCTCAGTTTTTTGTTATATTTCCCTTTTCATTTCTGATCTTGTTTATTAGGATAATGTCTCTGTGCCCTTTAGTTGGTTTGGCTAAGGGTTTATCTATCTTGTTGATTTTCTCAAAGAACCAGCTTTTGGTTTTGTTGATTCTTTGTATTGTTCTCTTGGTTACTATTTGGTTGATTTTGGCCTGAATTTGACCATTTCCTGCCGCCTTCTCCTCTAGGGTGTGTTGCTTCTTTTTGCTTTAGAGCTCTTAGGTCTGCTGTTAAGTTGCTAGTGTAGGATCTCACTAATTTCTTTATGAGGGCACTTAGTGCTATGAATTTTCTTTTTAGCACTGCTTTCATGGTGTCCCATAAGTTTGGATATGCTGTGTCATCATTTTTATTGAATTCCAGGAAGTCTTTAATTTCTTTATTTCTTCTCTGACCAAGATATCATTGAGTAGAGAGTTGTTCAGTTTCCATGGGTATGTGGGTTTTCTGTTAGTTTTGTTGTTATTGATGTCTAGCCTTAGTCCATGGTGATCTAATAGGATGCATGGGATTGTTTCATTCTTCTTATATATGTTGAGGTTTGTTTTGTGATAGATTATATGATCAGTTTTGAAGAAGAAGGTACAATGAGGTCCTGAGAAAAAGGTATATATTTTTTTTTTAGAGTGAAATGTTCTGTATATGTTAAATCCATTTGGTTCATGACCTCTATGAATCTCACTGTGTTGCTGGTTAATTTGTATTTCAATGACCTGTTCCTTAGTGAGAATGAATGTTGAAATCTCCTAGTAATCTTGTGTGGGTTTCAATGTGTGTTTGGAGCTTTAGTAAAATTTCTTTTATGAATGTGGGTGCCCTTGCATTTGGGGCATAGATGTTCAGAATTGAGATTTTTCTCTTAGTGGATTTTTCCTGTAATGAATATGAAGTGTTATCCCCCATTTTGCTTGATAACTTTTAGTTGAAAGTCTATTTTGTTGGATATGAGAATAGCAGCTCTTGCTTTTCTATTGGGACCATTTTCTTGGAAGACTTTTTCCCAGTGCTTTACTCTGAAGTAGTAATTGTCTTTGTCATTGAGGTGTGTTTCTTGTGTGCAGCAAAATGTTGAATCTTGCTTGTGTATCCAGTCTGTTAGCTTATGTCTTTTTATTGGGGAATTGAGTCCATTGATATTGAGAGATATTAAAGACAGATGATTGTTAGTTCCTGTTATGTTTGTTGTTGTAGGTGGCATGTGTATGTGATTCTCTCCTTTTCATTTTGTTGTGAGATGATTGATTTCTTGTATTTTCTTTGTTGTAGATATTCTTATTGTGTTGGAGCTTTCCTTATAAAATATTCTGCAGGGCTGAATTGGTAGACAGATGTTGTTTAAATTTGGTTTTGTCATGGAATTTTTTTTTTTTAATCTATGGTGATTGAGGGTTTTACAGAATATAGTAGCCTGGGTTGACAATTGTGTTCCCTTAGTGTCTGCATGATCTCTGTCCAGGCTCTTCTGGCTTTTAGGGCCTCTTTTGAGAAGTCCAGTGTAGTTTTGACAGGTCTGCCTTTATATATTACTTGGCCTTTTTCCCTTACAGCTTTTAGTATTCTTTTTTTTTTGTTCTGTGCATCAAGTGTTTTGATTATTATGTGATGAGAGAATTTTCTTTTCTGGCCCAATCTATTTGATGTTCTGTAGGCTTCTTGTACATTTATGGCTGTATTTTTCTTTAGTTTGGGGAAGTTTTCTTCTATGATTTTGTTGAAGACATTTTCTGGTCCTTTAAACTGGGAATCTTTACTCTCTTCTATTCCTATTTTTCTTAGGTTTGGCCTTTTCACTATGTCCTGGATTTCTTGAGTGTTTTGGATTAGGAGTTTTTTATATTTTATATTTTCTTTGCCTGTTGTGTCACTATCTTTTATATCTTCTATGACTGTGATTCTCTCTTCTATTTCTTGTATTATGTTGTTGATGCTTGCTTCTGTAGCTCCTGAGCCCTTTCCTAGCTTTTCCTTTTCCAGGGTTGCCTCCATTTGTGTTTTCTTTATTGTTTCTACTTATATTTTTAGGTCTCGGATAACTTTGTTCAGTTTCTTCACCTATTTGATTGTGTTTTCCTGTATTTTTAAAAGGGATTTATTTGTTTCCTCTTTAAGGGCTTCTACGTATTTACCCGTGTTACCCTGTAATTTTTTTCAGTGAGTTATTTATATCCTCTTAAAGGGCTCTATTATCTTCATGAGATAGGATTTTAGGTCTGAATCCTGGTTTTCAGGTGTGTTAGTGTATCCAGGGCTTGCTGTGGTGGGAGAACTGGGTTCTGATGATGCCAGAGTACGTTGGCTTCTGTTGCTTATGGTGTTGCCCTTGCCTCTCACCATCTGGCTATCTCTGGTGTTAACTGGCCTGGGTGTTTCTGTCTGGAGCCTGCTTCCTGTGTCCCTGGGTTGCTGCAGGTTTTCTGAGAGACCTGTGGCTCTAGCTTTAGCATATCTCCTGGGAGGCCTTAAGACTGTGGGGTCTTCAGAGGGGCAGATACATTGATTATCTGCCCTGGTGGAGTGCACAGGCCTGAAGGGAGGTGGAGTTGGAGCCAAGGGGAAGGACCCAGAGTTTACTGGGCTCCTCGGGGGTCCCAGCTGCTGCAGTTATTTGGCAAAGTCTCTTACCTCTAAGCATCATGTTTTTTAAAAAAATATTATTTTTTATATTAATTATGTGTTTGTACCTGTGTGTGCATGTGTGTGTTTGTGTGTGTGTGTGTGTGTGTGTGTGTGTGTGTACACATGTGGCTTTAGTGCCCACGGAGGCCAGAGGAGGACATCAAATCATTAGATATCCTTAATGGAGTAACAAGTAGTTGTGAGGAACCTGACATGGGTGCTGGGAACTGAACTCAGTTTCTCAGCAAGAGCAGTATGCACTCTTATACAATGAGCCATTTCTCCTGCTTCTGGTTTTCTTTGCTAAAATTTTATTTTATTTTTATCCTTTAAGAATTTTAGATAGCTGCTCTTTTACTAATGAGACAAATTATGTCTCGAATTAAATGATCATTTCAGAGCAATTCTTATATGCTAAATAAAAGAATTTAATATATATGAATATGATTATATCTAGTTCTCATTTCTGACCTCCAATGCTTTCCATGTTGTCACAATATGTTTGCTTTGATAACCCATGAAATCCAGGAAAGGCTGTTCCTAAGTGCATTGGTGTGGGCTCATCCACTGTAGCATGGAAAATCTACCAGTGACCACACATTCTAAAATAGAACCCCCTTCAGCATCTACCAACTGCCTACAGATTCACTGTGTGGGGAATCTGGGTGGATCCCAAAGCACTGGTTTTCTGAAGAAAGTCACACTCACTGGTTACAGGATATATATATATATATATATATATATATATATATATATATATATATATATATCAAGAACACCATTAAACTCATTAAGTGGCTAGATAAGTGTAGCAAAGAAAAACATTTCAATGGTCCTGGGAAGTAGAAATGTGAGACCAGGAAGAGAAAGCAGTCATAAAGGACATGCTGTTTCAAAATAATTCTTTTATACTTTTGAGATATATACACACAAGGTGAGCTTTAGATCCCTGAGTTCTAGGATTACAGATATGCTTTGCCAGAGAAGAGTAAAGTTATTAAACCAGTAAAAAATATGGTCACCCAAGTTTTCTGCAGAGCAATGCTGGGAATATCCCTTAGAATTATCTCACTCATTGAATGAGGCAATTACTTATCAATTCCTGCTCATGTTTGGTTGAAGACTGATTTCTATCTCACTCACTTGAATGAGGCAATTACTTATCAATTCCTGCTCATGTTTGGTTGAAGACTGATTTCTATGGCATTAGTAAAATGGATACATTAACAGAGCAGATGGTAGCCACCAGAATAACTCCTTGAGCAAAAAGATGCAGATCCATCCTTTGGAAGCAGTATGTGTCAACAAAATGGTAAGACTCTATGGTAGATCTATATATGGTATTTTCCACATTCAACTTCTTAGAATGCAGTTGTTATAAATTGTGGGGTGGTGAGTTGTGCATAGGTAGCCTGGTCTCTGGCTGAGTGCAGGTTTTGAATCCTGGAGACCTGGTAGATAGATGATTTATCACTTGCAAGGGACAGTAGGTGTTTGGCCACACCCCTTGGTCCCCTGGCTCTTGTTGCAACTACAGCCTCCTACAACCCCCAGCAGAGAGGTGTGTGAGCATCAGTCACATAGGGCAACACCCCAAACTCCTGGTATTCTGTCTGGACTCCACCGCCACAGTTACCTGGTAATAGCCAGACATGCTCCTCCTCACAGTTACCTGGCAACAGCCAGACATGCTCATCCCCACAGTTACCTGGCAACAGCCAGACATGCTCCTCCCCACAGTTACCTGGCAACAGCCAGACATGCTCCTCCCCACAGTTACCTGGCAACAGCCAGACATGCTCCTCCCCACAGTTAACTGGCAAGAGCCAAGTAGGTCCAGCACACTATAAAAGGAGCTGCTTGCCTCCTCCTCTTGCTCTTACTTTTTACTCTTGCCTCTCTTGCCCTCTTGTTCCCCTTCTCTCTGCATTACCTTCCCCTCCTCTGTCCATGTGACCATGGCCAGCCTCAACTTCTCTACTCTCTTCCTCTCTCTGCCTTTCTACAATAAATGCCTTAAAACCATGGACTGCCTCTTCTCATTTGGATCTGCATGCTGGAGCAATGGAGCAGGTCTTCCCCTAAAGAGCTGAGTGTCTAATCTCACGCAGCAGGCCTCTCAGCACTTCCAGCTATGGCTTCCACCAACCCAAGCCTGAGCAGACAAGGATTCTCCTCCCTGCAGGACCCAGACGGAGCTCTCTCCTCCTGCCCCTTTCCCTTGCAGGCCTCCACTCCCGTTCTCAGCTCTTCTGTGACATTCAGCTTCATCTGCAGTGTCCAAGAGCCTGAAAACCTGCTGGTCTCGGCCTCCATGTGGGCCGGGATCCCCGAGTCCCGCAGTTCTGTGGGGATCTCAGACTGTACCTTCCCCACACCTGGAGCGGGGTTCGGAGGCTTCTCACGCCTGCCTGGTAGTGGCATGGAGTGCACAAACTTCCCACCCAGAGGCCTGAGCCCTCCCTGGGCAGGGCGTGGGACCCCATTTTAACCCACAATAAATGGAGTAGTAGAAGCTATTTTCTGATCCCAGGTGAGACCCGTAATGAAGGATAAGAAGAAGAAAAGTTAAAAGACCCTAAGTTCTTGATTAATATCCTTTAATAGATTGATATGAATTCTGTTTTTACGAGAAGAGAAAATATCTAGACTGATGTCTGCTATTGTCTACTTTTATCCTGGAAAAATATAGCAGTTTATCTGACAGCCATGAGGGGTCACCCTTGGTATAATACAAACCTCACACTTTCTTTCTAAGGTCATATTCTCTAACAGACATTTCTTCAAGGATATATATAAATGTTGTCGATTTGCATTGTCCACTATGTAAGCCACTTGCTACACACACTGGTTGAGCATGTGGTATGTAAATCTTATGACAAAGCAAGTGAAATAAAGGACGTTATTGAAATATCATAATGAGGGCTGGTGAGATGGCTCAGCAGCAAAACACTTGGCATGAGTTTTGTCTCTGGATCCTATAGGTGGCAGGAGAGAATTGATTCCTGAAAATTGTCTTCTAACTTTCACATGCATCCTGTGGCATACATACATGTGAGCTATGTGTACATGGATGTTCACATGCTTGGACACACACACTCACCCCTGCACCCACATAGGCAAGAACACAAATACATCTACACACACTAACAAAGAAAATAAAAATGTCATAATGAAAATCATCTGTGTTAGTTACTTTTCTCTTCACTATAACAAAATAATTAACAGAAGTAATATGGGAAGAAGAATGTATTTTGTCTCATGGCTCAGGGTATATAATCATGGTGGCATGAAGCCTAGCTTACTTCTACCTCAGACTATGTCAAGACCTTTCCCACAGTGACCCATTTTCTTCTAAGCACCATATTTTAAAGGTTTCCACAAACTGTCACCAGATTCTGGACCACCAATTCAAACACAGGAGTCTATAATGAATATATCCTTTTTTAAAAAAATTTTCTTTATATACATTTCAAATGTTATCTCCTTTCCTGGTTTCCCCTCCTAAAACCCCCTCTTCCCTCCTTGCTCCCCCTGCCCACTAACTTATCCTCTCCCACTTCCTGGCCCTGGCATTCCCCTACACTGAGGCATAGAGCCTTCATAGGACCAAGGGCCTCTCCTCCCATTGATGACCGACTTGGCCATTCTCTGCTACATATGCAGCTGGAGCCATGAGTCCTGCCACGTATACTCTTTGGTTGGTGTTATATTCTAAGACCAGTTTAAATTATTTTGTATTTAAACAGCCCCATGGGACTAGTGGCTATTTTGCATTGGTGATACAACTTGCAAGAACTTGCTCCTTGGGATGTTGGTGATACCATGGAAGATACAAGAAAAGGCTACAATTCTCATCCCTCTTCAGAGGCAAGGTCACATGCAGACAGTGTACCACATCATAGTGAAATGCTCAAGTTTTATCTAAGGCAGTGCTTTCCTCTCCCTCAACTCTGAGACCATAGTTTCAAGATCAGAATTATCTGGGAGCAACTCAGGATGAGGTGTAAGCCCAGAATTCTCATAACCCAAAACCTAAAGTCAAAAGTGGGTTGAAATATTGGTTCACTGGGCTTGCCATGAGGATTTGAATTTGGTGTCCACCACCAATGTTAAAAGGGAAAAAGAGAAACCCCAGGACTGATGGTGGGAAATTCAGTGGAGACAGGCAGATCCCTGGAGTTCATTGGCCTGCCATTGTAGGAAATGAGCAAGCTCCAGATTTAGTTGAAAGACACACTTAAAAAATAAGTTGGATATCAATAAGAGACACCCAACATTGAGTTTAGCCTTCGTATGTGCTAGAACCCACACCCACATAACATGCCCCCCCATCACCATCACCACCATCAATTTTGATTGGCTTGGTAAATGAGTCCTTAAGTTACTACATTTTTGCATTTGCGATAGGTACTGACTACATGTGGTACCCAACACTTGGATTTGGTTTACACGAAATGTGACAAAGGAACTGAGTCAAAAGAGAAGCTTTAGAAGCTGGAAAGATGGCTCAATGGTTAAGAGAACTTCTCTCAGAGGACAAGGGTTTGATTCCAAGAACCAACATTACCACTTACAATTTTCTATAACTACAGTCCCAAGGGATCAGATGTCTTCTTCTACCTCCATGAGCACCAGGCACTCATGTGGTGCACAGACATACGTGCAAACAAAACACTCATACACATAAAATAATAAAAGGAGTAGATCTTAAAGATAGAGCCTTTACATTAAAATGAGATTTGGAGAGTTCAAATTATTGAAAATGTTAAAGCCCATAAAAGTCAGTTTGCCAGCTTTCTATCAATTGTTTTTACTTCATTTACGGAGGGTAAGGAGATGTTTAATACTACTCAGCCCAGCAATCCCAATCTGCCGCCCTAAACATAGAGTGTTCCTGGAGAGCCACTGGCCTTCACTCAACAATGAAAGACTGCAAAGGCTGGAAAGAGATTACCATTTTTAGCAACAGGGTAATTCAACCCGATGGCAAGAGAGTGTGTTTTCCTATATCAATTAGGGCAATCAGGGGAACTCTTCAGGTGAGGCTCCCTAATCACTGATTCAAATTTGTGACAAGTTGACATTAAAACCAATCATCACAGCATCTCATACTGAAAACAGACCAGCATGATTTATTTCTTACAGACTAATTTAACACTGTAATCAGGAAAAACTCCTTTTCCCCTGTGCCAGGGCATTTTATCACAGCTCCAGAAGTGAAACTTGAATAAATTCCTCTATGTTGTAAAATCATTGGTAGAAGCAAGAAGAGAAACCACTGACAACTGAAACTACAAGTAGAAAAATTCTAAATGGGAAAAAAGAAGTGCCATATGGAAAGGAAGCATACATGAAGCATTTGCTTGATAAGGGTTCATTTTTTTTTAAATTTAAAAAGACTAAGATATAAATCATAGAAAGATGGATACATTGATAAGGAAAGTGAAGAGTATTAAAGATTCATGATAACATATGTATAAGGAACACATTTAAAATGTTCAGAATTTTCAGTGTGAGAGAATAAATCTTTCTACATTAGCTTAGAAAAATGGCCAGAAGAGTTGAATAAGAAACTGTTGAACACTAATCTGGCCCCGTGGAAGTTCACAGAGACTGATCCACCAACCAGGGAACATATAGGAGCTGGCTTTAGGCCTCTACACATTTGTAGCAAATGTGCAATATGGTTTTCATACAGGTCCCCTAACAAGTAGAGTGGAGGCTGTTTTGGTCTCTGCTTCCTGCCTTTGGATCATCTTTCCACTACCTGGACTACCTGGTTGGGAGAGGATGTGCCTAGCCCTCCTTCGATTAGATGTCCCAGGGAGGGATGGAACCCAAAGAGGGCTCCCCTCTGAGAAGGGGAGGGTACAACAGGGGGAGGGACTTGTAAGGGAGACACTCAGAGGAGAGGGGGAGGGAGGCTGTGTGATCAGGATGTAAAGTGAATAAAAAAAATTATTGGAGAAAAAAGGAGGGGAGAGAGAGAGAGAGAGAGAGAGAGAGAGAGAGAGAGAGAGAGAGAGAGAGAGAGAGAGAGAGAGAGAGAGAGAGAGAGAGAGAGAGAGAGAGAGAGAGAGAGAGAGGAGAAACTGTGGCACAAGACTGGCACAAGATAATGCCAGTCAAAATTTCAGTGCAGGCCTTAGGCCAGAGATCCGGGCGGGATTCGCCATTTTCTCTCGGGTGAGTTTCTGAGACCTGAGCAG
>NW_022196910.1:3443641-3454994 GCF_008632895.1 Mastomys coucha | reverse complement strand
TTTTTTGGAGGGGAAACTGGGAAAGGAGAAATTTGCATGTAAATAAAGAAAATATCTAAAATAAAAATTTCAGTGCAGAAGTAGCAGAAGCTCTTTAGACGCCCCCCCCCAATTATATCTATTTTCAGTTGATGGCTGCTTCTTTAGGGTGTGGCCACTGTATGTTTCCCATATTCCAGTGCATGGGCCCACGTCCATTCACATATGGGCAGCACTATTTGGATGCAGTGTGTTCTTTATTTTTTTTTCTGTTGTCTCTCTCTTTTTTTTAATTAGATATTTAAAAAACCAGAAAAGGACACAAAGTTGGGAATCATGTTTTTTTGTGGGATCTGAGTTTGATAAGGGAAATGATGCTTTTAGAGATGATCATATTTCATTGCACTCATGTGTGAAATTCTAAAAGCATTAAAGAGAAAACTATTAGATTCCAGGCACTAAGATTTTTTAGTTTTCAGTAGGAAGTTGAGAGATACAAAGAATTTATTCCAGAGGGAGAGGAAGCAAGGCAAGAAGTTTGGAGACATGAACTGATTGCATGGAGTCTTTTTTTTTTTTTTTAAATTCATAGTCCTTTGTTCATGAGTTTATTTCTTTTTTTAAAAATTATTTTATTTATTTACATTCCAGCTGTTGTTCCCTTCATCTGCCCCCACAGTTCCTCATCCAATTCCTCCTTCACCTTGCCTCCCAGAGGGTGTTTCTCCCATCAGGTCTCCCCCTTCCCTGGGGCCTGAATTCCCTGGAGGATTAGGCTTATCTTCTACTGAGGCCTGACCAGGCAGACCTTTGCTATGTATGTGCCAGGGGCCTCAGAACAGCCCTTGTATGCTGCCTGGTTGGTGACTCAGTCTCTGGGAGCTCCCTGTGGTCCAGGTTATTTGAGACTGCTTGTGTCTTCCCATGAAGTTGCCCTACCATTCAGTTTCCTCAATCCTTCCCCCTAATTCAACTATAGGGGTTCCCAACTTCAGTCCAATGGTTGGGTGTAAGTATCTTCATCTGTCTCAGTCAGCTGCTGGTAGGGCCTCTCAGAGGACAGCCATGCTAGGCTCCTGTCTGTAAGCACACCATAGCATCAGTAATAGTGTCAGGCCTTGGTGCCCCTCCATGATCCCAAGTTGGGCCTGACTGACCTTCCTTCAGTCTCTTTTTCATTTTTGTTTCTGCAATTCTTTTTGATAGGATCAATTCTGGGTCAGAAATTTTGACTGTGGGTTGGTAACCCTGTCTCCCCCTTTGAGGCCCTGTCTATCTACTAGTGGTGGACATTTTGAGTTCTCTCTCCCCTTTGTTGGCCATTTTGGCTAAGGTCACCTCCATTCAGTCCTGAGAGTCTCTCACTTCCCAGGTCTCTGGGATTTTTCTAGAGGGTCTCCTCACCTTGCATCCCCAGAAGCTGCATATTTCCACTCATTCTCTTGGCCCTCTGGGATTCACTCTTGGCACCCCCTCCCATACCTGCTCCTGTTCCCCTTTTCCTCTCCTCCCCTCTCACACTCAGGTCCCTTCCTCCCTCTGCCTCAATCTCTGAAGTGAAACTGAAGCATCCTCACTTGGCCCTTTCTACTTGCTAAACTTTTTATGGTCTTTGAGTTGTATCCTAGGTATTTTGTATGTTTTGGCTCATATCCATATATCAGTGAGTACATACCATGAATGTCATTTGGGTTCTGGGTTATCCCACTCACGATGATATTTTCTAGTTCCATCTATTTGCCTCCAAAATTTATGATGTCCTTGTATTTAGTAGTCGAGTAGTTTTCCAGTGTGTAAATGAACCACATTTTCTGTATTCATTATTTGGTTGAGGGACATCTGGGTTTGTTCCAACTTCTGGCTATTACAAATAAGGTGGATATGAATATAGTGGAGGACATGTCCTTGTGGTATGGTGGGGCATCTTTTGGGTATATGCCCAAGAGTGGTATAGCTGGGTCTTCAGGTAGAACTACTTTCAATTTTCTGAGGAATTGTCAGATTGATTTCCAGAGTGGTTGTATCAGTTTGCAATCCCACAAGCATTGGAGGAGTGTTCCTCTTCTCTACATACTTGCCAGCATGTGCTGTCACTTGAGTTTTTGATCTTAACTATTTTGATTGGTGTGAAGTGGAATCTCAGGGTTGCTTTGTTTTGCATTTCTCTGATGACTAAGGACTTTGAACATTTTTTTAAAGTGCTTCTCAGTCATTTGAGATTCTTCTGTTGTGAATTCTCTGTTTAGCTGTGTACCCCATTTTATAATCGGGTTATTTGGTTTTTTGGAGGTTAACTTCTTGAATTCTTTATATATTTTGGATATTAGCCCCTGGTTGGATGTAGGATTAGTGAAGATTTTTCCCCCCAATCTGTAGGTTGCTGGTTTGTCTTATTGACAGTGTCTTTTGCCTTACAGAAGCTTTTCAGTTTCGTAAGGTCTCATTTATTAATTCTTGATCTAAGAGCCTGAGCCATTGGTTTTCTTTTCAGGAAATATCCCCCTGTGCCAATGAGTTTGAGGCTCTTTCCCACTTTCTTTTCTATTAGAGTCAGTGTATTTGGTTTTATGTTGAGGTCCTTGATCCACTTAGAATTGAGTTTTGTGCAAATAATGGATCTATTTTCATTCTTCTACATACAGACCACTAATTAGACCAGCACTATTTATTGAAGAAGTTTCTTTTTTTCCAGTGTATATTTTTGGCTTGTTTGTCAAAGATCAAGTGTCCATAGTTTTGTGGGTTTATTTCTGGATCTTTGATTCTATTCCATTGATTGATTTGTCTGTCTGTGTACCAATAACATGTGGGCTTTATCACTATTACTTTGAAGTACAGCTTGAAGTCTGGGATGATGATTCCCTGAGGAGATCTTTTATCATTGAGAACTGTTTTGGATATCTTAAAATTTTTGTCTTTCTTTTTTTTTTTTAAGTATAGAATAGAGTTTATTTAGGGCATGGGGAGGGGAGTTAAGAGGCAGAGAAAGGCAGAGAGAAGGAGAGAGTAGAGGAGTAGAGGCCAGCCATGACCTTGTGGAGAGAGGGGGAGAAAGAGGCAAGAGAGGCAAGAGTAAGAGCGAATGTTTGTCTTTTCATATGAAATTGAGATAGACTCTTTCCATGTCTGTGAACAATTGTGTTGAAATTTTGATGGGGATTGCATTGAATCTGTAGATTGTTTTTGGTAAGATGGCCGTTTTCACTATTCTAATCCTATTGACCCATGAACATGGGAGATCTTTCCATCTTCTCAGGTCTTCTTTGATTTCTTTTTTCAAGGATTTGAAGTTCTTGTTATATAGATCTTTCACTTGCTTGGTAAGTGTTGAACTAAGATATTTTATACTTTTTTTGGCTATTGTGAAGGCTTTCGTTTTTTAATTTCTTTCTCAGCCTGTTTATCATTTGTATAAGGGAAAACTACTGATTTGTTTGAGTTAATTTTATATTCTGCCACTTTGTTGAAGTCGTTTATCAGCTGTAGGAGTTCTCTGGTGGAATTTTTGGGGTCACTTATGTATAGTATCATATTGTCTGCATATAGTGTTATTTTGACTTCTTCCTTTCCAATTTGTATTCCTTGATCTCCTTTTGTTGTCTAATTGCTCTAGCAATTAAGTGCTATATTGGATAGGGAGAGAGTGGGTAGCCTTGTCTGGTCCTGGACTTTAGTAGGATTGTTTCTAGTTTTTCTCTGTTTAATTTGATGTTTGGTGTTTGTTTGCTATATGTTGCTTTTTTTTTTATGTTTAGGTATGTGTCATGAATTCCTAAGACTTTTAACATAAAGGGGTGTTGTAATTTGTCAAAGTTTTTTTTTCAGCATTGAATGAGATGATCATGTGGTTTTATTCCCTTGATTTTGTTTATATAGTGTATTACATTGATGGATTTTCTTTTAACTTTTATTGCATTATGATGAGAAAAGTTACATGATTTCAATTTATCTGAATTTAAAAACATATTTTAAGTAAATAGAATTAAATCACATTGATAGATTTTTATATATTGAATCATCCTTGTATCCATGGGATGAAGCCTAGTTGGTCATGGTGAGTGTTGCTTTTATGTATTCTTGGATTCAGTGTGTGAGAATTTTATTGAGTATTTTTGTACTGATATTCATAAGCAAAATTGGCCTGAAGTTCTTTTTGTTGAGTCTTTGTGTTGTTTATGTATCAGAATAATTATGGTTTCATTGAATGAGTTAGGTAGTGTTCTTTCTGTTTCTATTTTGTGGAATAGTTTGAGGAGTACTGGTATTAGCTCTTCTTTGAAGGTCTGGTAGAATTCTGTACTAAAACCATGTAGCCCTGGACTTTTTTTGGTTAGAAGGTTTTTAATGACTATTTCTATTACCTTAGGGGTTGTGGGACAGTTTAGATAGCTTATCTGATCTTAATTTAACTTTTGTACCTGGTATCTGTCTAGGAAATCATCCATTTCATCTAGATTTTTCAATTTTGTTGAGTACAGGCTTTTGTAGTAGGTTTTGATGATTTTTAAAAAATTTCTCAGTTTCTGTTGTTATGTCTCCCCTTTTTATTTCTGATTTTTTAAATTTGGATTCTCTCTCTGTGCCTTTTAGTTAGTTTGGCTAAGGGTTTATCTATCTTGTTGATTTTCTGAAAAAAACAAAACAAAACAAAACAAAAAACCAGCTTTGGTTTTGTTGACTCTTTGTATTGTTCTTTATGTTTTTAATTGGTTGAATTTAACTACGTCCTGCCATATACTCCTCTTGTGTGTGTTTGCTTCCTTCTGTTCTAGAGCTTTCAGGTGTACTGTTATATTGCTAATATGGAATCTCTCTTATTTCTTTATGAGGCCACTTAGTGTTATGAATTTTCCTTTTAACAGTGTTTTTCACTGTATCCCATAGTTTGGGTATGCTATGTCTTCATTTCCATTGACTTCTATAAAGTCTCAGTTTTAAAAGTAGAATTGTTCCTTTATAGATTTCTTTTTCTATTTCTTCCCTAAGTTATCAATGAGCAGAGAATTGTTCAGTTTCTATGAATGTGTGGGATTTCTTTTGATTTTGTTGTTAAGATCACCTTAGTCTGTGGTGATCTGATAAAATGTATGGGATTATTTCAATCTCCTTGTACCTGTTGAGGGTTGTTTTTGTCTGATTATATGGTCAGTTTTAGAGATTATTCCATGAGGTACTGTGATGAAGGTAATATTCTCTTATTTTGGGGTGAAATGTTTTGTCGATATCTGTTGAATCAACTTGGTTTATAACTTCTGTTAATTTCACTATGTCTCTGTTTAGTTTCTGTGTAAATTTCCTGTCCATTGCTGAGAATGGGGTGTTGAAGTCTCTCTGTATTAGTGTGTGAGATTCAATATGTGTTTTGAGCTTTAGTAAAGTTTCTTTTATGAATGTGGGTGCCCTTGCATTCCAGGCATAGATGTTCAGAAATGAGAGTTCATCTTGGTGAATTTTTCCTTTGATGAACATCAAGTGTCCTCCATCTTGTTTGATAACTTTTGGTTCAAAGTCTATTATATTCGGTACTAGAATAGTATCTCCAGCTGGATTAATAGAAAGATATTGTTTATATTTGGTTTTGTCATGGAATATCTTGGTTTCTCTACCTATGATGATTGAGAATTTTGCTGGGTATAGTAGCTTGGGCTGGTATTTATGTTCTTATAAGGTATGGATGACATCTGTCCATGATCTTTTGCCTTTTAGAGTCTCTGTAGAGACGTGTAATTCTGATAGGCCTGCCTTTATATGTTGTTTGGCTTTTTCCCGTTATAACTTTTAATATTATTTCTTTATTTTGTGCATTTAATGTTTTGTTTATATGTGAAGAGAGGATTTTCTTTTCTGGTCCAATCTATTTGGTGTTCTGCAGGCTTCTTGTACATTTATGGCCACCTCTTTGTTTAGATTATGGAGGTTTTTTCTATAATTTTATTGAAGATGTTTTCTGGCCCTTTGAGCTGGGAATCTTCATTCTCTTCTATTCCTATTATCCTTAGGTTTGCTCTTTTCATTATGTCTTAAATTTGCCGGATATTTTGGGTTAGTTGCTTTTTACACTTTGTACTTTCTTTGACCAATGTGTCTATATCTTCTAAGGTTTTTTCTATGCCTGAATTCTCTCTTCTATCTGGTGATGCTTGCATCTGTAGCTCCTGATCTCTTTTCTAAGTTGTCTATCTCCAGGGTTGCCTTCATTTGTATTTTCTTTATTGTTTCGATTTCTGTTTTTACATCTTAGACTGTTTTGTTCAAATCCTTCACCTGCTTGATTGTATTTCTGAAGGTATTTATTTGTTTCCTCTTTAAGGGCTTCTGTGCATTTGCCTATGTTTTTCTCTATTTCCTTAAGGTAGTTATTTATATCCTTCCTAAAGGCTTCTATCATCTTCGTGAGATAGGATTTTAAGTCAGAATCTTGCTGTTCACATGTGTTAGGCTATCCAGGGATTGCTGTGGTGGGAGAACTGGGTTCTGATGGTGCCAAATTGCATTAGGTTCTGTAGCTTATGTTCTTGTGCTTGCTTCTTGCTATTTGTTTATCTCTGGTGTTAACTGGTTTGTGTGTCTCTGGCTACAGCTGGCTTTCTTGAAGGCAGGTAGAGCTCTGTGACCTGGGTTATAGCATGTTTTCTTTGAAGCAGGCAGTGCTTTCTCTGAGTAGAGTAGGTTTCCTGTGTTCCTGGTTAGGACTAACCTCCTGGGAGATGGGCAGGCTTTGGGTTCCAGGATCAGGATTTGCCCTGATGCAGATTGAGGTGCAAACCAGAAGGACTTTGCCCTTGGTTAGGGCAGACCTCCTGGGAGACATGTAGGCTGTAGGATGTGGGAGGATATTGGGTTGCATGAACATTTTAAGTGAAAAGATGCTCCTCAACTTTGCATTTTGATTGGTTGTGGTTTTCTGCAATGGTCCCTGTTTGTTGCAAAAAGAAGTTTCCTTGATAATGTGTGAGAACTACACCTACTGTGAATATAAAAATAAGGAGAATATAGTTAGGACTTGTGACCAACTCAAGAATTGTTTACTAATGGGGAGAGGGTTTCTGAGGGTGGGAATGGGAGGCGAGAAGTGGGGAGAGAGGAGGGAAGGGGTGCTGCAATAGGGATGTAAAATGAGTTAATAAATAAATCAATGGAAAAAGAGAATTGTTTAAACCTTTTCAGAAAATAGGAACAGCAAGGCTCAGTGAATTCTTTTGAGTGATTATTTTCCCTATGATAACATTACCAGATGGCTAAACCCTACCATGGCTCCCAGGATGCCCATGTGCTCAGGAGTTGCAACAACCACTAGCCCCTGCTTTCAATAGTTTTTCTTTTCTTTTTTGGGTACTTAGTGTATTTAATGTTTTTATGTGGGGCAATAACTTTCTGATCTTGTCTGCTTAGCATTCAGAATGGCTCCTGTAGATGGATGGCCATTTATTTCCCTAGTGGAAGTGTCTCAATCTATAAGGTTATTGTCATGAAAGCATGAGGAGGGGAGGTCAATATACTGGACTCATATTAAAAAGTTGGATGCATGGACATACAATCCCAGTACTGAGAAAACAGAAATAGAAGAACATCCAAGGATGGTAGCCAGCCACTTTAGACAAATTAGCAAGACCCAGGTTAAATGAGAGAGAGAGAGAGAGAGAGAGAGAGAGAGAGAGAGAGAGAGAGAGAGAGAGAGAGAGAGCATGTCTCAAAAAATGAGACTGAGGAAGACAACATTAACTTCTGGCTTCCACATATTTGCATGAGTGCACACACATATGTACACACATACATATGTATACACACATTTGTACACACATACATATGTATACACACATACACACACATGTGTCATCTTACTATAAATTTGGTTTTTTAGTGATGTCTCTTAGATCCTTTAGCTTTTGGTCATACTTTCATATTTAGTTTTATAGTTTGAAGGCTTCAATTCATCTACCTTATCTTCCATTTCTCAGTCTCTCTTCTGCTTCACTCATTCATATTTCCTCCAAATTTCTCCTTATTAAGTCCCTCTTTACATTCTGTATTGGATCTCTTGTGTCACTTAGCTCTATTTACATTTTCTCTAAATTAATTTAGGAGTTTCTAAGCATCCTCTTTGATTTACTAAACATTTTTATTATCATTCTTTTGAATGCTTTGTATGAGATTTAATAAAACTCATTATCATTGGGATTTGTCATTACAAAGCTGGTAATTCTGGAGGAATCCTGTTGCCCCATCCATGATTCATGTATTTCTACATATGTGTTCCAGTGTGGAGGGGAAAGGGAATCATGAAGACTCACCCCTAACTAAGGAACTTTGGGAGTTGTTGGCTATTGGGGGCAAGAGAGCCACTCTTCTTCAGGCATGTGATTGCTGGTAGGTTGTCCATGTTCCTATGTATGGTCTCACATCAGTGCACATACTGGCAGCACTAATTTGACTTAGTGGGCTATTGAGGAAAAAAGAAGAAACGGAGATGATACTGGGAGCAGGTCACATTGATGGGGGATTGGAGGAAAGTTTGAATAATAAAAGGTGTGTGTGTGTGTGTGTGTGTGTGTGTGTGTGTGTGTGTGAATATTATAGGAATATAGTTTCAGAATCTATACTAGATTGTTGCTTAAGGTCGCAATACCTGAAGGAGCCCTTTTCTCTTACAGATGCTAGAAGACACTCTACTGAGGGCATTTGCTATGAATTATGAGCTAACAGATTTCCAGGTAGAAACCTACCTGGAAATTTCACATCAGAAGAGGTACTAGTGGCTGGCCACATGCCTTGCTCTCTAACTTTTCCCCTGTCTTCTGCCTGGGAATCAGAAAGCCTGGATGCAGACTGTACTGTGAGCATATCCTTTATTAGAGAGTTACCTCTCTCTCTCAGGGAGTTGTATTAAAGGAGCTAGAATTTGCAACATGGGCCATAACAACTTGTCAGAGCTACTGCCATGCTGTCTGTCTCTGGTACTAGGGCTTGTGCTCTTTTCAGAGTCATGCTGTTTTTCTATAGTCTGTCTGTCCACGATGTCAGTAACTCTTCTAATAATCTACTTAACTCTAATGATTTGTCCCAGTGTCTCTTTTAAACTCTGAGACCTTTCATATATGATCATATTTGTATGTATGTATATATGTATGAAATTCTCAAAAAATAAATAAAAAACAACACAAATCTTATTTTGGGAAAAATGTAGCCAGTACATTATATGATGGGATGTATATTTTCTAATTTCACTAGATTTCTTCTTATGGGAGTCCTGCTTTGGTCCCTTTACCAAGAAGCATGATTTTTCTGAGGAGTTTTCCCAAGGCATTCTGCATGTCCTTGTTCCTCAGACTGTAGATGAAGGGGTTCAGCATGGGAGTGACTGTGCTGTACATTAATGAGGCAATGAGACTCATTCTAGAAGATGATGTGGCTGCAGAGCTAAGGTAGACCCCAAGACCATTGCTATAGAACAAGAAGACCACCAAGAGATGAGACCCACAAGTAGAAAAGGCTTTGTACTTGCCCCCAGTTGAAGGAATTCTTAAGATGGAGGAGAAAATCCGAGAATATGACAATAGAATCCCAGAGAATGGGAAACCAGCTATGACTATAGTTATAGAATATATCACAATGTTATTAACAAGGGTGTCAGAACAGGCAAGCTTCAGGACTTCAGGAAGATCACAGAAGAAGTGTGGAATTTCCATGTTTGTACAGAAGGATAGCCTTAATACAGTCAAGGTCTCAGGCAGGGAACTCATGACACTGACTATCCATGATCCAAGAGCCAGCATCACACAGAAGCAAGAATTCATGATGACCACATAGTGCAAGGGATGGCAGATGGCCATAAAGCGGTCATAGGCCATCATTGTTAGGAGTAAATTGTCCAGGCATCCAAACATAATGAAAAAAAAAATCTGTGTGATGCAACCTGTGAAAGAGATGAATTTGCTTTGTGTATGGATATTCTGCAGAGCCTTTGGGATGGTGGTGGAAGTGAAGCCGATGTCAGCTATGGACAGGTTGCAGAGGAAGAAGTACATGGGCATGTGCAGGTGGGGGTCTGATATGATGGCTACGATGATGAGCAGGTTACCTGTGACAGTGATCAGGTACATAGAAAGAAGCAACCCAAAGAAGAAGGACTGCAGGTCAGAGTCTTCTGTGAATCCCAGGAGGAGAAAGTTTCTGTCTCCTGTTTGGTTTTCTCTTTCCATAGGACTGCGGGGATTACCCAAAAGGAGAGAAAAACACAGCACAAATTCATCTCAGGAGGGTTCTGCCAAATAATGCTAATTTATTTTGTTAAAACCTAAGGTATTAGCTGGGCATTGTGGCACATGCCTTTAATCCCAGCACTTGGAAGGCAGAGATTGGCAGATGTTAGTGAGTTTGAACTTACAGTCTGTTCTACACAGATAGTTCTACAACAACCAGAGCTAAGTAGAGACTCTGTCTCAAGATACCCCAAACAAAAACAAAACAAAAGAAAAAAACCCCACAAAAACCCTAGGTATTATGCTGGTAAGATGACTCAGTATGCAAAGGCCTTTTCTGCCAAGACTGATGACTAGATTTTGAGTTCTAGCACACACGTGGTGTAAAGAGAGACACAACTTCTGCAAGTTGTCTTTTGACCTCTATATATGTGCCATGACATGTATGTGCATGCACACAGACAGAATAAATAAATAAATTTAGGGGCTGAAGAGATGGCTTAGCAGTAAAGGATTCATACTCCTTTTGCCAAGGATCTGGATTTAGTTCACAGTACCCATGTGGAGCAGCTCAAGACCACCTGTAACTCCAGTTCTAGGAGATCTGATGTCCTCTTCTGGTTTAGGCCAGGACTTGCACTCATGCATCATGGATACCACCCCTCCCCTCCAACAGTAAAAGTACGCATAATTAAAAAATAACTAATAGGCCCCACGAGTCCCAGGGGAGCTGCAGGACGGCAGGGACAGGATCCTCTCAGCTTCTGAGTGAGAGAGGTGGATCAGCGTCCTTCTCTGCCCCTTCCCTGCAAGTGGAGGGCCTACCTCCAGGGAGCGCCTTAACCCAGAGACTCAGGTGAGAGCCGCCATTTTCTCTCTGGTGAGTTTCTAAGACTGGAGCAGCCAGCCGGGAAGCACAGGCCCCACGAGTCCCAGGGGACTTGCAGGGCGGCAGGGACAGGACAAGCTCTAGTCAGAGACACTAAGAACAACTGACATCATCAAGAGATGGCGAAAGACAAACGCAAGAATCCTACCAACAGAAACCAAGACTACTTGGCTTCATCAGAACCTAGTACTCCCACAGCAGCAAGTCCTGGATATTCTAAAACACTGGAAAAGCAAGAATTGGATCTAAAATTATATCTCACAATGCTGATAGAGGAACTTAAGAA
>NW_022196910.1:3443224-3443530 GCF_008632895.1 Mastomys coucha | reverse complement strand
GAAATACAGGAGAATACAGGTAAAGAGGTACAAGCCCTTAAAGAGGAAACAAAAAATCCCATAAAGAAATACAGGAGATCACAAGTAAACAAGTAGAAGCCCTAAAACAGCAAACTCAAAAATCCCTTAAGGAATTGCAGGAAAACACAAACAAACAGGTGAAGGAATTGAATAAAACCATCCAGGACCTAAAAATGGAAATCGAAACAATACAGAAATCACAAAAAGAGAGAACTCGGGAATTAAAAATCTTAGGTAAGAAGTCAGGAAACATAGATGCAAGCATCACTAACAGAATACAAGAGA
>NW_022196910.1:3432897-3434932 GCF_008632895.1 Mastomys coucha | reverse complement strand
TGCCCCAGTGTAGGGGAATACCAGGGCCAATAAGTGGGAGAGGGTAGGGTGGCAGGCATGGGGAGGGGGAAGGCAACAGCGGTTTGTTTTTGTTTGTTTCTTTGTTTTTTTGGAGGGGAAACTGTGAAAGGAGAAATTTACATGTAAATAAAGAAAATATCTATTAAAAAATAACTAAACATCTTTAAAATATATATAATAAGAATTTGAAAGAAAAACCAAACTAAGTATTGAGAGCACCCAGGTAGTCATTTATCGTGGGTAATCGTTTAATCTGTGGCTGGCAATTTATTGTTAGTATTGTCGTCTAAAAATGTTGCCTGTAGATCAATGGTTCTCAGTGTTCTCTGGAGCACGAATTTCAGCATCACTCTACTTGTTAGAAATGGCCTTGGGAAGTCCTTCATACCAGCTGAGTCCCTTGTATTTTGTGAAGCCAGTGATCTGACCTGTGTTTACAAACCTCCCTAGGGGATTCTGATGTCCACTCACGTATGTAGATCACAGTTCTGGTGTCCCTAAGCAAACATACTTCATCAAGCATCCCTGATGGAAACTTTGGTATGTTCTGTCTAATGAATGTGTGAATGGGAATTCCCTAAGTCTATACTGATTTGTAAATCATTGAATATCTTTGTTTTATTTTGGTGCTTTCTGTGTGATTGTATTTGTGCATGTCATATATTCTGGTCCTAGTATGTGCTTGGTTACAATTATTGATGTCTACTTTTCATTTAATAATCCTTTAGATTTTCTTTATCTTGCAGCTTTTGTTAGACAAGTTCTATAAAATATAATTTCTAAGTGTAAAGAATTCAGAGTTTCTAAGTCTTAAATTCGTTTTCCATTATGACTACTGTTGAGCACTTTTTTTTTTTTTTTGCCAGTGTTGGGAGGAAGCTTCTAGGCATGTTGCTCCATCTCTGAGCTACATCTTCAGTCCTTTGATTCTCATTACATAAAAGTTTTCTAAATGTAAGCTATTTGTTAAATCCTGTCCGTTTTGGACATTTACATTAGTTTCCAGTTTTCTATATTGCAAATAGAGTTTAGATTAATTTGAATTTCAAATTTTTGTCTTTTATGACAATCTGTGGGAATATCTTGTGAGTTGTTAAAAGTTTATATATAGAAAATAAAAAGAAACCCAATAAGAATAAATTAAATTTAAAAGTGCACATATTGTTTTTTACCTTCTTATTCTAAGTAATCATATATATGTGCATGCGTGCACACACACACACACACACACACACTTTAACAGAGAACAGATTTTTAAGACATTTTTATGTAATTAAAATTTTGTGGGCCAGTAAGATGGCTCAGTAGGTAAAGGCACTTGTCACCAAGCTTGATGTTCTTAGCTCAAACATTGAGACCTGAGTAGTAGAAGGAGAGAACAAATTCCTGGAAGTTGTTCTCTGACTTCCACATGCATGTTATGGACTATTTGAAAAAAGTCTTTAAATTTACAAGACTCTATTAAATTTATAAGTTAAGTCTGAAAAAGTCAATATTATTGGGTTAAAACTCTTTTTGAAGTAACAGACAATCTTTTGAGATCAATCTTTCTTAGTAAAAATTTTAAACATTTTAATATACAAAATTATATTTGTTATGTGTTGATAGTATCTTAGTGTAGTTCAAGGATGACATCATTATGATTGATATTCCTCCATAGCACATCTCTATCGGTGCAATAAAACAAAATAAAATACTAATAAATAAAAGAAAAACAATAAAATCTACCTGTTTTGATGAGGTGTATTAGTTTATTTTTGGACTTTCTTATTAATTTATTAGTTTTTGTTGAAACTCACCATAATCAAGCATAGAAAGATGGCTCAGTGGCTAAAAGTACATACTTATAGAGAATGGGGGCTTGGTTCTTGCCTTTAAGTGTATAGGTCCACAATTGCCATAACTCCAGAACGGTTGCAGGGGAATGGGAAATTCAATGTCCTTCTCTGGCTTTCACAGGCACTATACTCACACACAGTGGATGCACACACACACACACACACACACACACACA
>NW_022196910.1:3427431-3432822 GCF_008632895.1 Mastomys coucha | reverse complement strand
GAGACATACACATACACATACATACACACACAGAATTATAAGAAAAAAACAATAAAATTGTAACATATTCTCCACATTGTATTATTATTTCTCCTTCAGGTGCTATTCTATTCATTTGAAATTCGGAGCACATTGTTAATATGGAGTTGCTAGTTTTCTTCTCTATTTCTTTCAAAGGAATAATCCTAGAGTTATACAATATCACATGTTGCTCACTTTCACATTAAATTGTAAGCTATGTATTTTTCACATGTATTCACATATTTTATAAATATTTTTAGAAAGGTTTAGTAAAAGTATGACTGTTTACAGATGACTATTTAGATGATATGATGCTAAGCCCAATTCTGTATTCTCAAATACCAAACATTAGATGTAGAACAGGCTGATGACTTGAGATCTTTTAGGAAAACATGAATATATAAATAATAATAAACATAAACATGGACAAGTCTAATCTTTGAGAATAGGAATACTTTCTGAATAATGCCTTGATAAAAGAGAAGTAAATTCCAGCAGTCAGAATGACAAACTAGAGAAATGTAAATGAGGAAATGTGTTGTAGATTTCACATCTAAAAATCTCTTATTTGGTTAATATTTGATTCATATTACAAAGCTAATAAATTTTGTCTATAACACCTTAATTCAAGTCATAGAAGTATCACTGTTTTATTTGAAGGAACAGAGAAGGTTAAGGATTCATAAATAGAAATGAAAAGTAAGTAATAAATGCTTGAATTTTGGTATGTATGTATGTGTGCTTGCATATTTGTGTGTGAACATGTGGGAGCCTATGTGTCATAATGCATATCAATTTTGGCCTTAGATGTTGTTGCTGCATATATCAGGCTAGCTGGACTGCAAGCTTCTTGGGAGTCTACAGTTTCTACCTCCCATATTAGACTAGATTGCTGTATTGTAGACCATCCTATTGCATCAGCTATTTACATGTTTTTTGAAATTCTGAAATCATGTTTTTGTTTTGTTTTGTTTTGTTTTGTTTTGTTTTGTTTTGTTTTGAGACAGGGTTTCTCTATGTAGCCTTGGCTGTCCTGGAACTTACTAGACTAGGCTGGCCTCGAACTCAAAGATCCACCTGCTTCCGCCTTTCAAGTGCTGGGGTTAAAGGTGTGTGCCACTACTGCCCAGCATGAAATCAGGTTCTTATAATTATGCAGCAAGTGCTTCCCACCTGAGCCATCTTCCCAGAAACTGACATTTTTGATAGAGAATGAAAAAAAAAGTAATACCTTCAGACAAATGACACCGATGATTGAGAAAGAGTTGTGAAAAATTCAGAGTTAAGAGGATGATTTACATTCAGAAGGTGAGAGCTATCTCAATTAGATTCTAGAAGCAGGAGGAGACAAGAGGAGATGAAGCTGAGAGGAAGAGAAATTGAGAAGGGCATAGGGGCTGATTGCATGGAACACTGAGTGAGCAGATGCTCCTCACTGCATGGCATCCTTTTTGGCCCCAAGCTTTACCCTTCGTGAACTCTAGCTCCATGTATACCTGCTTCCCATTAGGATCTCCAACGGTGAGGTGGTATCTGCATTCTTCTTTTTTCCTTGAGTGGCAGAAGCTCAGCTAAGCTCCAAGGCAAGGCAGGGTGTTGACATCAAGTGATAATGATGGTACAGTTGAACTCACTGATTCCTTGGACTGCAGGTGGGCAGATCAAGTGGGAAATAGTGTTTCAGTGCCTCTGCACTGAATTCCCAAAGCAACTCATTAAATTAGTTGTTCCATTATCACAATATTCTCAGATGAGTTTATTTCACATGAGTGAAGAAAATAAGTAGAAAGATATTTTTTATCCTAAAGAGTATATCTTGTTTGCCAGGCATGTTTTTATTTTCCCCTGGACTCTTTGCTCATGATGTCCTTTCTTCCTCAACTGATCTTCATTTTTAAATTATCCTTTCCTGTTCTTGTCAATTTGTGTACATGTCAATATGTGAGAGGGAATTGGTCTATCAAGCATATTAGCAGGCATAGTTTCAAGCGCAAATCAGATTGGTAACCTGAAAGAGTTGTAGTGAGTTTGTGATTGCCTTAGCTAGGGTTATTGTTGCTCTGATAAAGTAACATGACCAAAACAACTTGGGCAGTAATGGATTTATTTGGCTTCCATTTTCAGACCATTGCTCATCATTAAGGAAGTCAGGGCAGGAACCCAAGCAAGGCAGGAACCTGGAGGCAGGAGCTGATGCAGAGGTAATGAGGGGTGTTGCTCACTAACTTATTCCTCATAATTTGCTCAGCCTGATTTCCTATAGAACTCAGAACCACTACCTGGGGGTGTTCCCACCCACAATGAACCGGTCCCTCCCACATTAATTACTAATTAAGTAAAAATCCTAAGGCTTATCTATAGCCCAATTATATGGAGACACTGTTTCAACTGAGTTTTCCCCTTCTCAGATGACTATAGCTTGTGTCAAGATGTCATAAAACTAGACAGCACAGTTAAAATTTTTCCTCAAGTCTAAAGGTACTGTGTAGACACAATTTCAGACATGCTCATAGTAAAAAGCAGAAAAAGCAAGATTTGTTCAATGATGATGGGTTGGCTTGTTCAAAGATATGATGGGTTTACTTCTGTGTGGTTAGACTCTACAGGGATCATGCATTGCTTGTTCAAATAAGTCCACTGATTGGTCCTCAGTACTCTAGGCCACAGATTATGTGTCTCATAAGGCTCATCCCTTCTAGAGGGACCACTGGCAGTTAATCATTATTGGGAGCAATGCTGTTAGTTTTAGACTTTCTTTCAGGAACGTGGAGCCAAAGCACTGGTGAGCTAAAGCTGGGTGATATCACACCTCTACAGGAACTGCTTGGATTTGCATAACTACAGCCTTTTCTTAAACTCTACCCTTATCTTGGGACCCCAAAGACAGAGTTATGGGGGAGGATCATTGGATCCCTTTAACCCTCTTCAAAATCTGGGAACATTGAATAAATCTTTGTTTTTCTGCTTTTCACTATTAACTTGGCTGTTTTAATTGTCATATGGGGAATAAGTAGAAGAACCTGGCTTATGGCACAAACCCCAAGTTTGGGAGCATTACCTTCAGTATTATCATAAACAATACAATTAGTATCATCTTGAAGTAGAAATTTCTGGTTTCTTTGGAGATTCAGTTATGTCAAGTGATTTTTTTTTTTTTTTGAAACTCTCTTCTGAGAGGATGTTTTGCTGAGAAGAGATACGTGGTGTTTTTCTGGAAGCAGCCTGGAAAAGAGCATGTGATGTTTTACTAGAGTAGATGCTTGAGAGAACATGAGATGTTTGGAAAGGGTGTAAAACAACAGTGAGGATGCTGTTTGGTATTGGTTCATCTTGCCATTCTTTGCTTGTCATCAATGGGCTTTGCTGACACTGGTCTTTGCTGATGATGCTTTGTGGTATTGGTTTGCCTTGCCATTCTTTGCTGGTCATTGTTGTGACTTCACAGAAAGAAACTCCACCAAAGAACTTCTGGTAGTGTTCAAGAAGCTTCTTGCTGCTTTTACAGACTTGGGCCAATTGGCAGAGCCTCATGGTTTCTTCTGGATTGAGCTGTTGCTGCTGGTTTGTATGAACTGAACTACTGATATCCTGACAATGCAGATTGGATTTGCTCCAAAGAGCTATTTCTAAATAGGTCCACATCCTACTTTGCTCTGTTAGCCTTTGGTTTCACTACCTTTGGTGGACAGTGGACTAGAAGGGAGGTTAAAGCATTTAAGTACCCTTATTGGTTTTGAAAAATACAAACTATATCAGTACAATGACAGGCAGGTGGATCAATGGAATAGAACTGAAGATCCAGAAATGGACCCATACACATATGGTCACTTGATCTTTGACAAAGGAGCTAAAACCATCCAGAGAAAAAAGACAGTATTTTCAACAAATGGTGCTCGCTCCACTGGCAGTTAGCATATAGAAAAATGCAAATTGACCCATTCCTATCTCCTTGTACAAAACTCAAGTGCAAGTGGATCAAGGACCTCTACATAAAGCCAGATAGATACACTGAAACTAATAGAAAAGAAAGTGGGGGAAAACTTGGAACACAGGGGCACATGGGAAAATTTCCTGAACAGAACACCAATAGCTTATGCTCTAAGATCAAGGATTGACAAACGGGACCTCATAAAATTTCAAAACTTCTCTAAGGCAAAGGACACTGTCAATAGGACAAAACGGCAACCAACAGATTGGGAGATATCTTTACCAATCCTGTATCCGATAGAGAGCTAATATCCACTATACACAAAGAACTCAAGAAGTTAGACTCTAGAGAACCAAAAAACCCTATTAAAATGTTCCACATCCTTAGTCATCAGGGAAATGCAAAACAAAACAACCCTGAGACTCCACATCACACCAGTCATGATGGCTAAGATCAAAAATTCAGGTGACAGCAGATGCTGGTGAGGTTGTGGAGAAAGGAACATTCCTCCATTGCTGGTGGGATTGCAAGCTGATAAAACCATTCTAGAAATTAGTTTGGTGATTCCTCAGGAAATTGGACATAGTATTGCCAGAGGACCCAGCTATACCACTCCTGGGCATATACCCAGAAGATGCTTCAACATGTAATAAGGACATATGCTCCAGTATGTTTATAGCAGCCTTATTTATAGCCAGAAGCTGGAAAGAACCCAGATGTTCCTCAACAGAGGAATGGATACAGAAAATGTGCTATATTTACACAATGGAGTACTACTCAACTATTAAAAACAAGGAACTTATGAAATTGTTAGGGAAATGGATGGATCTGGATAATATCATCCTGAGTGAAGTAATCCAATCACAAAAGAACACACATTGTATGCACTCTCTGATTAGTGGATATTAGCCCAGAAGCTCGGAATATCCAAGATACAATCCACAAACCACAAGAAACTCAAAAAGAAGGAAGACCAATGTGTAGATACTTCTATCCTTCTTCAAAGGTAGAACAAAAAATATCCATGGAAGGAGTTGCGGAGACAAAGTGTGGAGCAGAGACTGAAGGAAGGACAATCCAGAGACTGCCCCACCTGGGAATCCTTCCCATATTCAATCACCAAACCCAGGCACTATTGTGGATGCCAGCAAGTGCTGGTTGACAGGAGTCTGATATAGCTGTCTCCTGAGAGGCTCTGACAGTGCCCAACTAATACAAAAGTAGAGGCTCACAGCCAACCATTGGACTCAGTATAGGGTCCCCAATGAAGGAGCTAGAGAAAGGACCCAAGAAGCTGAAGGGGTTTGAAGCCCCTCAGTAGGACAACAATATGAACTAAGTAAATACCAACCAAAGTTTTAGTTGGGACTAAAACACCAACCAAAGAGTACACATGGTGGGACTCGTGACTCCAGCTGCATATGTAGCAGAGGATGGCCTAG
>NW_022196910.1:3408932-3427338 GCF_008632895.1 Mastomys coucha | reverse complement strand
TTGGAGGGGCAACCAGGAAAGGGGATATCATTTGAAATGTAAATAAAGAAAATATCAAATAAAAATAAATTAAAAAAAGAAAAAATAAACCTACATCATCTTTTTTTGTTTCAACCTATTGATAAATACAGTGACAAGTTTGGGTCTCTATTTGAGCATTTATGCAAGGACATTTGATACATATTATATGTAAAACTGTTTTGGAGCATCTAATGGATGAAGGCTAACACTCTGTAATCTGCTTGAGATAGCTCTCTCTTGCAGACCAAAGCCTAGTCTTTTATTTATAAGCTACTTCCTTAGAGACTACATATCAGTTTAATCATTTACTCCAAGTTCTCTTTTGATCATTCCATGAATCAGCATTTTATGACCTTAGCCCCTTAACTCTTAGAAACTAAAATACAAAGCACATTCAAGACAAATGGAACACACAAGTCCTTTCTGTCTTTTTTATTGGATATTTCATTTACTTCCTTTTCAAATTTTATACCTCTCCCCAGTTTTTCCCCTGCTATCCCCCATCTCATCCCCCTCCCCCTGATTCTATGAGGGTGCTCCCCCAACCACCTACCCACTCTCACCTCACCAACCCGGCATTCCCCTACACTGAGGCATCAAGTCTTCACAGGGCCAAGGGCGTCTCCTTCAGTTGATGCCAGATAAGACCATTCTCTGCTACATATGCAGCTGGAGCCATGAGTCCCTCCATGTGTACTCTTTAGTTGGTGGTTTAGTCCCTGAGAGTCATAGGCGGTCTGCCCTACTGATTTCCAGAGTAGTTGTACCAGCTTGCAATCCCACCAGCAATGGAGGAATTGCTCCACATCCTCGACAGCATTGGCTGTCACCTGAGTTTTTGATCTGAGCCATTCTGACTGGTGTGAGGTGGAATCTTAGGGTTGCTTTTGATTTACATTTCCCTGATGACTAAGGATGTTGAGCATCTCTTTAGGTGCTTCTCAGCCATTTGAGTTGCTTCAGTTGAGAATTCTGTTTAGCTCTGTTCCCCATTCTTTAATAGGGTTATTTGGTTCTCTGGAGTCTAACTTCTTGAGTTCTTTGTATATAGTGGATATTAGCTCTCTATCAGATGTAGGATTGGTAAAGATCTTTTCCCAATCTGTTGGTTGCTGTTTTGTCCTATTGACAGTGTCCTTTGCTTTACAGAAGCTTTGCAATTTTATGAGGTCCCATTTGTTGAATCTTGATCTTAGGTCATAAGTCATTGGTGTTCTGTTCAGGAAAATTTCCCCTGTGCCCATGTGTTTCAGGCTTTCCCCCACTTTCTCTTCTATTAGATTCACTGTATCTAGTTTAATGTGGAGGTCCTGATCTACTTAGACTTGAGTTTTGTGGTACTTGCCTTTAATCCTAGCACTTGGGAGGCAGAGGCAGGCGGATTTCTGAGTTCAAGGCCAGCCTGATCTACAGCGTGAGTTCCAGGACATCCAGGGCTATACAGAGAAAACCTGTCTCCCTCCAACCCCCCCTCCCCAAGGAATGGATCAATTAGCCTTCTTCTACATGCTGACCACCAGTTGTACCAGCACCATTTGTTGAAAATGCTGAGTTTTTTCTACTGGATGGTTTTAGCTCCTTTGTCAAAGGTTAGGTGACCATAGATGTGTGGGTTCATCTCTGGGTCTTCAATTCTATTCCATTGATCTACCTGCCTGTCACTGTACCAATACCATAGATTTTTTTTTAATCACTATTGCTCTGTAGCGTAGCTTAAGATCAGGGATGATGATATCCCCAGAAGTTCTTTTATTGTTGAGAATAGTGAAAACTATACAGGGTTTTTGGTTATTCCAAATGAATTTAATAATTGCTCTTTCTAAGTCTATGAAGAATTGATTTGAAATTTTGATGGGGATTGCATTGAATCTGTAGATTGCTTTTGGCAAGATGCCCATTATTACTATATTAATCTGCCAATCCATGAGCATGGGAGAACTTTCTATCTTCTTAGGCCTTCTTCGATTTCTTTCTTTAGAGACTTGAAGTTCTTGTTGTATAGATCTCTCAATTGTTCGGTTAGATTCACACCAAGATATTTTTTATTGTTTTGAGTATTGTGAAGTGTGTAGTTTCTCTAACTTCTTTCTCAGACTGTTTAGCTTTTGAGTAGAGGAAAGCTACTGATTTGTGAGTTAATTTTATATCCAGCCATTTTGCTCACGTTTATCAGCTGTAGGAGTTCTCTGGTGAAATTTTTGGGGTCACTTAAGTATAGTATTATCCCATCTGCAAATAGTGATATTTTGACTTCTTCCTTTCGAATTTGTATACTGTTGACCTCCTTTTGTTGTCTAATTGCTCAAGCTAGAACTTCAAGTACTATATTGAGTAGAGAGGGAGACAGTGGACAGCCTTTTCTAGTCTGTTATTTTAGTAGGATTGCTTCAAGTTTCTCTCCATTTTAGTTTGATGTTGACTACTGGATTGCTGTATATTGCTTTTATTATATTTAGATATGGACCTTGAATTCCTTATCTCCAAGACTTTTAATGTGAAGGGATGCTGAATTTTGTCAAATGCTTTTTACAGCATCTAATTAAATGATCCTGTGTTTTTTTTCTTTGAGTAGTAGATTACATTGATAGGTTTCTGTCTATTGAACCATCCCAGCACCCCCGGGATGAAGCCTACTCGATTTTGGTGAATGATCGTTTTGATGTGTTCTTGGATTTGGTTTGTGAGAATTTTATTGAGTATTTTTGCATCGGTATTTTAATGGGAAATTAGTCTGAAGTTCTCTTTTTTTGTTGGGTCTTTGTATGGTTTTGGTGTCAGCATAACTGTGTCTTCATAGAATGAATTGGTTTCTTTCTTTTTCTCTTCTGTGGAATAGTTTGAAGAGTATTGGTATTAGGTCTTCTTTGAAAGCCTGATAGAATTTTGCAGTAAACCCATCTTGTCCTGTTTTTGTTTTTGTTTTTTGTTTTTTTTTTTTTTTTTTTTTTTTTTTTTTTTTTTTTGTTTTTTTTTTTGTTTTTTTGTTTTGTTTTTGTTTTTGTTTTTGTTTTGGTTGGGAGACTTGTAACGACTGTCTCTATTTCTTTATGGGTTATGGGACTCTTTAGATGGTCTATATGATCCTGATTTAACTTTGGCACCTGGTATCTGTCTAGAAAATTGTCCATTTCATCCAGATTTTCCAGTTTTGTTGAAGGCTTTTGTAGTAGGATCTGATGTTTCTTTGGATTTCCTCAGTTTCTGTTGTTATATCTCCCGTTTCATTTCTGATTTTGTTAATTTGGATACTGTCTCTGTTTCCTCTGGTTAGTCTGGCTAAGGGTTCATCTATTCTGTTGATTTTCTTAAAGAATCAACTCCTGGTTTTGTTGATTCTTTCTATAGTTCTTTTTCATTCTATTTGGTTGATTTTAGCCCTGAGTTTGATTTGTTACTGCTGTCCACTCCTCGAGTATATTTGCTTTTTTTTTTCTTTTTCTTTTTTCTTTTTTTTTTTTTCGCTCTGGAGTTTTCAGATGTGCTGTCAAGCTGCTAGTGTATGCTCCCTTCACTTTCTTTTTGGAGGAACTTAGAGCTATGAGTGTTCCTCTTAGCACTGCTTTCACTATGTCCCATAAGTTTGGATATGTTATCCTTCATTTTCATTAAATTATAAAAAGTCTTTAATTTCTTTTTTGTCTTGCTTGACCAAGTTATCATTGAGTAGGGCATTGTTCAATTTCCTTGTGTATGTGGGATTTCTGTTGTTGATTTTTTTTTTGTTACTGAAGACCAGATTTATTCCATGGTAATCTGATAGGATGCATGGGATTATTTCAGTTTCTTTGTATCTGTTGAGGCCTGTTTTGTGGTTAATTTTGGAGAAGGGACCAAGAGGTGCTGAGAAGAAAGTATATTCTTTTGTTTGATGATGAAATGTTCTATAGATATCTGTTAAATCCATTTGGTTCATAACTTCTGTTAGTTTCACTGTGTCTCTGTTTATTTTTTGTTCCCATTATCTGTCCATTGCTGAGAGTGGGGTGTTGAAGTCTCCCACTATTATTGTGTGAGGTACAATGTGTGCTTTGAGCTTTAGTAAAGTTTCTTTTATGAATGTGGGTACCCTTGCATTTGGAGTATAGATGTTCAGAATTGAGAGTTGATTTTGATAGATTTTTCCTTTGATGAGTATAAAGTGTCCTTCCTTAACTTTTTTGATCACTTTAGGTTGAAAGCCGATTTTATTCAATATTAGAATGACTACTCCAGCTTGTTTCTTGGGACCATTTGCTTGGTAAAAATTTTTCCAGCCTTCTACTGTGAGGTAGTGTCTGTCTTTGTCACTGAGGTGTGTTTCCTGTATGCAGCAAAATGCTTGGTCCTGCTTATGTATCTATTCTGTTAATCTGTGTGTTTTTATTGGAAAAATTGAGTCCATTGATGTTAAGAAATATTAGTAATAGTGATTGTTGCTTCCTGTTATTTTTGTTGTCAGAGGTTGAATCATGTTTGTGTGGCTGTCTTCTTTTGGGTTTATTGAAAGAAGATTACTTTCTTGCTTTTTCTACTTCTATTATCCTTTGTAGGGCTGAATTTGTGGAAAAATATTGTGTAAATTTGGTTTTATTATGATGGAATATCTTGTTTTCTCCATCTATGCTAATTGAGAGCTTTGCTGAGTATATTAGCCTGGGCTAACATTTGTGTTCTCTTAGGGTCTGTATGCCATCTGCCCAGGATCTTTTAGCTTTAATAGTCTCTGGTGAGAAATCCGGTGTAATTCTAATAGGTTTACATTTATGTTACTTGATCTTTTCCCCTTACTGCTTTTAATATTCTTTCTTTGTTTCATTCATTTGGTTTTTTTGTTTTTTTGTTTTTTTGTTTTTTGTTTTGTTTTTTTGAGACAGGGTTTCTTTGTGTAGCCCTGTCTGTCCTGGAACTCACTCTATAGGCCAGGCTGGCCTTGAACTCAGAAATCAGCCTGCCTCTGCCTCCCAAGTGCTGGGATCAAAGGCATGTGCCACCACTGCCCAGCTCATTTGTTGTTTTGACTATTATGTTATTGGAGGAATTTCTTTTCTGGTCCAATCTATTTGGAGTTCTGTAGGCTTCCTGTATGTTTATTGGCAGCTCTTTTTTTTAGGTTAGGGGAGTTTTCTTCTGTAATTTTGTTGAAGATATTTATTGGCCCTTTAAGTTGGGAATTTTCCCTCTCTTCTATATCTATTATCCGTAGATTTGGTCTTCTCATTATGTGCTCGATTTCCTGGGTGTTTTGGTTTAGGAGCTTCTTGCATTTAGTGTTTTCTTTGACTGTTGTGTCAATGTTTTCTGTGGTATCTTTTGACCCTAATATTCTCTCTTCTATCTCTTATATTCTGTTAGTGATACTTGCATCTATGACTCCTCATCTCTTTCCTAGGTTTCTTTCTATCTCCAGGGTTATCTCCCTTTCTGATTTCTTTATTGTTTCTATTTCCATTTTTAGATCCTGGATGATTTTGTTCAATTCTTTCACCTGTTTGGTTGTGTTTTCCTGTAATTCTTTAAGGGGCTTTTGTGTTTCTTCTTTAAAGGCTTCTAGCTGTTTACCTATGTTCTCCTATATTTCTTTAAGAGTGGTATTTATATTCTTTTAAAAGTCCTCTATTATCATCATGAGGTATGATATTCAATGGGAGTCTTGCTTTTCCGAGATGTTGGGGTATCCAAGGCTTTCTGTGGTGGGAGAACTGGGTTCTGATGATGCTAAGTAGTGTTGGTTTCTTTTGCTTATGCCTTTGCCCTTGCCTCTCACCATCTGGTTATCTCTGGTGTGAGCTGGTCTTGCTGTCTGAGACTATGGCTTGTCCCTTCTGAAAGCCTGTGTGTCAGCACTACTGGGAGACCAGTTCTCTCTGAGAATTTGGGTATGGAGGTCTGTGGCACAGGGTCAGCTCTGGGCACAGATGGGAACTGGAAGGATCCTGTCCCAGGCTGATCCTCAGTTCCTATGTCCTGGGGGCTTGAGGCGGGTCCCTCAGAGCAGAAGTGGTGGTCCTACTTGTGCTCACAGGTGTGTCAGTACTCCTGGGATACCAGTTCTTTCCTTGTGAGACCTGAGTATTATCTGTGCACTTCTTATGGATAGGGCACATTTTGGGTAAAAGTTTCAATATTCATAAGAGAAATTGGTCTAAAATTCTCTTTACTGAGTTTTTCTGTGGTTTAGGTATCAGGGTGACTGTTGCCTCATAGAATGAGCTTGGCAATGGTCCCTTTGTTTCTATTTTGTGGAATCATTTGAGGAATGTTGGTTTTAACACTTTTTTGAAAGTCTGGTATAATTCTGTGCTAAATCCATCTGTTTCCCCCTCTTCTTTTTTGGTTGAGAGACTTTTAATGACTATTTCTATTTCTTTAGGGGTTATAGGACTGTTTAAATAGTTTACTTGATCTTAACTTTGGAAAGTAATGTCAGTCTATAAAATCATCCATTTCATTAAGAATTTCCAATTTTGTGGAGTACAGGCTTGTAAAGTAAGACCTATGATTCTTTGAATTTTCACATTGTCTGTTGTTATGTCTCCCTTTTCATTTCTGATTTTGTTTATTTGGATACTGTCTCTCTGACCTTTAGTTAGTTTGACTAAAGGTTTGTCTATCTTGTTGATTTTCTCAAAGAACTAGCTCTTGGTTTTGTTGATTCTTTGTATTGTTTTCTTTGATCCTAGTTGATTAGTATCAGCTCTGATTGTGATTATTTCACACCCTCCACTTCTCTTTGGTGTGTTTACTATTTTTTGGAAGACCTTTCAGATGTAGGTTTAATTTGTTGGTTTGAGAACTTTCTAATTTCTTTATGGAGGCATTTAGTGCACTGTTTTCATTTTGTGGCATAAATTTGAGTATGTTGTACCTTCATTTCATTGAATTCTAGGAAGTCTTTAATTTCTTTCCTAACCCAGAAATCATTGAGTAGACAGTTGTCCAGTTTCTAGGAGTGTGTAGGCTTTCTGATGTTTCTCTTGTTTTTGAAGTTTAGCTTTAATTCATTGTGATGTGATAGGATACAAAGTGCTATTTCAATTTTCATGTATCTGTGAGGCTTGCTTTGAGACTATTGGTCTATTTTGGGGGAGAATTTATGAAGAAGGTATATTCTTTTGTCTTTAGGTGAAATACTCTGTAGCTGTCTCTCAGGTTCATTTGGTTAAGAACCTCTGTTAATTCCATTGTTTCTCTGTTTAGTTTTTGTCTGGATGACCTGTTGTTTGGTGAGAATTGGGTATTGACATCTCCTACTACTATATGTGGGGTTCGTTGTTCAATTTAAGCTTTAGCAATGTTTCTTTTACAAATGTGGCTACCCTTGCATTTGGGGCATAGATGTTCAGAATTGTGATATCATCTTTGCAGATTTTTCCTTTGATGAGTATCAAATGCCCTCCTCTGTCTCTTTTGATTAATTTTGGTTGAAAGTCTGTTTTACTACATATTAGAATGGCTGTTCTAGCTTGCTTCTTGGGTTCATTTTCTAGGAAAACTGTTTCCCGGCCTTTACTTTGAGGTAATGCCAGTCTTTATTGCTGAGGTGTGTTTCTTCCTATGCAGCAGAATGATGGATGCTGTTTTTGCATCCATTCTGTTATCCCATGTCTTTTTATTGGTGAATTGAGTCTATTGATGTTTAGAGATATTAAGAACTAGTGAACTTTAATTCATGTTATTTTAATGTTGTTGTTGTTGTTGGTGGTGGTGGTGGTGCTGTGTGTGCATGTGTGTGTGTGTGTGTGTTTCTCCTGTTTATGCTGGTATGGAATTATTTCCTATTTCATCTTCTATTTAGTTATCCTCCTTGGGGTGAAATTTTCCTTCTAGTATTTTTTTGTAGGGCTGGATTTATGGATAGATATTGTTTAAATTAGAATTTGTCTGGAAATATCTCATTTTCTCTATCTGTGGTGGTTGAGAGATTTGCTGGTTATGGTAGTCTAGGTTGGCATCTGTGGTTTTTTAGGGATTGCAAGACATTTGTCCAAAGAGTGTTTGTTGAGAAGTCAGGTGTAATTCTCATAGATCTGCCTTTGTGTGTTACCTGGGCTTTTTACCTTGCTGCTTTTAGTATTCTTTCTTTGTTCTGTAGGTTCTGTGTTTTGACTATTATTTGCCAGGAAGATGTTTTTTCTGGTTCAGTCTAATTGGTGTTCTTCAAGCTTCTTGAATGGTTATATGTATCTCTTTATTTAGGTTGGGAAAGTTTTTTTTCTATGATTTTGTTGAAAATATTTTCTGGGTCTTGGAGCTGAGATTTCACATTCTTCTATTCATATTCTCCTTATGCTAGGTCTTTTCATTGTGTCTCAAATTTCCTGGATGTTTTGTGTTAGAAACTTTTTACCATTTGTATTTTCTTTGACCAGTGTGTCAATATCTTCTATGGTATCGTCTACATGAGATTTTTCTCGTCCATCTCTTATATTCTATTGCTAATGTTTGTATCTGTTGTTCCTGTTCTCTTCCCTAGGTTTTCCATCATCAGGAGTCCCTCATTTTGTGTTTTGTTTATTGCTTCTATTTCCATTTTCAAGTCTTGAACAGTTTTGTTTATTTCCTTCACATTATTGATTTTATTTTTCCTGTATTTCTTTAAGAGATTTTTTTTTTCCTTTTTAAAAGCGTCTGCATATTTGATTGTATTTTCTTGTATTTCTTTAAGGAATTTATTTAATTCCTCCTTGAAAGTCTCTATTATCTTTATAAAATGGTGTCATACTGCTCAGGATTTTGTTGTTTTTCTTCTTTTGGGGGTCTTTACCCCTCAAGACTGCTTTAGTCTCTGTTCCTGTTGCAATAGGTATTTGGCAGAATTCTCAATAATTCTGATGTGGAAGAGCTCTGGTAGATATCTGTGGGCTGTAATGTTCTGGCTCAGCAAGTCTGATGAAGGTGGGCAGAGAGTTGGTGGGAGAATGCAGGTCTGTCATGGCAGCAGGCTATGCTCGAGAATGCTCAGTGAGCAAGGAAGATGGGTGCAGGAAGAAAATCTAACCTGTTTGGTTCCAGATCAAGGATGGTGGTGGGTAGAGAGGGGGTGGAATAATGGAGATCTAGCAGCCTGCTCAGGGCAGCTGTGGATCCTCCAGAGAACTTCCCTAGCCCCTGGAGGGCAGGGGAAATGGGTTCAGTCTATGTTCAATTTTTAATACTCACATGGTATCTCACTATTTGTGACTTCAGTTGCAAAGGGCCTGATGCCCTCTTCTGGTCTGTATGGGCCCTGGCATGTGGCGAACAGAGAAATGCATGGAAGCAAATACTCATTAAGTACAAACTAAAAAACGAAAAAAAAATGTTTTTATGATTTATATGCTTTTCTTCCACCTCAGCACACAGTTTTTTATTTATTATCTTCTGCATCTATTATTGGTGGTCATGAGCTCTTTTTTTAAAAAAAATTCTAATTTTTTAATTTTATTTTTTACTTATTCACTTTACATCCCACTCACTGCCCTCCTCCCAGTCACCCCTTCCCACAATCCTTCTCCCTCTCTTTCCCCTTCTCCTTGGAGTGGGTTCAGGTTAGTTGATTCTATTGGCCTTCCTATGGAGTTCCTATCCCCTCTGGGGCTGCAATCCTTCTTCCCATTCTTCCGTAAGTGTTCCCAAGCTCCATCCACTGTGGCTGTGGGTGTCTGAATTTGTCTGAGTCAGTTGATGGGTAGAACCTCTCAGAAGACAGCCATGCTAGACTCCTGTCTTTAAGTATAGCAGAGGACCATTAATAGTGTCAAGGATTGCTGCTTGCCCATGGGATGGGTCTTAAGTTGGACAGGTTATTGGTTCCATTCTCATATTCATCACAAATGCTCTTAACTTGTACTTAAAATGTTCTTATACCTCAAAAGATTTTAAATGTAATTTTATTGGATGTGGCACTCTTGATAGTCTATTGGCAAACTTGAAATACATCATTCTATGTATTCCTGTATTTTAGTATTACAGAGTGATCTGATGTTATTCTGATTTTTCAGCTTTTAAGGGAGAAGTGACCTTTCCTCCTACAGCTTTTGAAAACTTTTTACTTTTTCTTTGATAACTTCATACAAAAATCCAATGTTTTTCATCACATCTTTTTCCAGCTTATCCTCTCTAAATCTTCCCTGATCCCTTTCTAGTTCTCATATAAAGTTCATGGGTATAAACCACTATCAACAGGGCTGTAGACCACCTACCACAGGCTGCCCCATTAAAGAAAACTGACTTTTCCTTCCTCAGTGCTGAGTAGCTCCTCAACTAGGGTCTTGGTCTCAGGAGTCTTTTATCTCTCTATGCTGGAGTGTTGACTGTATTAGCTTGATACTGTTCAGGTCTCATGCCAAAAGCCATAGCTGTGGAGATATCCATCTCTGATCATGTGCATTTAAAATTCTCAGTGGTATTCACATGCCTGTTTGCTTCTCTAAACTTGGAAAACATTCTGCTGTAATTTCATCAAATACCTTATCCATAGATTTTGTGCTTCTTTCAGATCCAATTTACCTCCCAATAATTCTTAGACTTTCCTTCTTGATTGTCTATAACTATTCTTGGGAATATTGGATTATATATTTTCACTAATGTTTCTAAAGAGTATTTCTTCAGCTTTGTCCTCCATTTCTGGTAGTTTTTCCACACATATTCACACTTATTGGAGATGCTTTCTTTGGCTTTTAGATTAAAAGTATCAAACTTTCTATAATCAACAAATATGTTTTTCAAAATATCACTTTCTTTGATGAATTTTTCTTTCATGTTGTTTTTGCAAAAGATGTATTGATTTCCAATACAGTGTTGATTTTCCTCTGTAAATCCTTGATTTGCTTCTTATGCTTCTTTGTTTTCCTCTTGATGTTATGGATTCTTTTTGTTAGCAAACTTCTGATATCTTTGTCTGGAACTTTCTCTTCTTCTGTCTTTCAAATCAGTAATTGAAGCCTGGGCACCTTTTTATCGAACAGCCTAAATATTTCAACATGCATATCCACCTAGACAAAACACAATACTGTCACAGCAATGACATCAAACTATAAAAAATAAAAGTATACCAAAGATCAATTAAATAATACTCAATGTCACCAATGGCTATAAAATTGAAAATGATAACTCTACTTGGTACAAACTCAAAAACCATTTAGGGTAAAAGTAGAAGTGATAAATGGAGTTGGTAAAATAAGAAGACAGGGAAACAAAACAATAAATCAAGGTTAAGTAAAGAACGAAAGGAGAAGATTGGAAAAGAATAAAGCTTCTGCCTCTCCTCCTTCCACAGGGAAGTCATACGCTAGGGCCCTAAATGAATTGTTATTTTACAGATCCCCACTATCAGTTCACGACTTTTGTCAACTTTGTGAATTTCCAAAGCCTTTCTCACTGGAAAGAGTGTTCCTTATATTGACTCACTGAGTCACAGTAATGCAGCTTCTAGTCCATCATCTCATCCAGAAGTTTGCAAGATTTCTTAACTCGGCTTTTTTTTTTTGTTTGTTTGTATCAGTAAACTCCATTCTCTGAAAATTTTATACATGGATATAGTGTTAAGATTAATCTTCCACCAGCTTTTTTATTTCCCTTTTACCCCTGACCCCTTTCTTTAAAAATGTATTTTTTTATATTCAGTTTTTGGTTTTGTTCCACAGAGTAGAAGTATAATAATATCTCCACTCTAGCCTCCCTCCAGACTCTCCCATGACCCTCTGCACTTTCAAGCTGATAGCTTCTTTTTCTTTAATTATTGTCATTGCACACATCAATATATAAATCTTTCCACTGTTGACTGCATGTGGTGCTGACTAGTCACTATTGGCTAATACATATGTATGCATTTTTGTGTTTAATAGACTTCATAAACATCCTTTTCCTTAGTCGCTTTCTTATCTTTCAATGTATGTATTCTTTGAGATTGTGTTAGAGCTTCATTTCTGTTGCTATGATAAAATATTCTGACAAGGAGTCTCATAGTGGATAAAGAGGTTTGTTTGTGTTTAAAATTTCAAGCTATAATCCACCATTTATATATGTTCTCCAGTGCTGTGAATACACCTTCAGAAGTTTGACTGCATTTTGTGCTTTCTAAAAAAATAAAAACAAAAGTAATTTGGAGCCAAGTTTCTGCTGCAAAGGCTAAGAATCCCCAGGAGCTTTATAGCCTGAGAACAAAGGGAGTCTACAGATGACAGTCTCCACAGGATCTGCTTCAGATGGACAGAACTTAGTACCATAAAACAAAAACAGAACCCAAAACAAAACCAAAACCAAAACAAAGTAAAATAAAAACACAGAAAGTGTGGCAGGAAAGGCTTAACTCCACCTTCCTCCTTCCCTGACTGAGGGAGTGATTCACATCAGATCCCAAGTCAGGTCCTTATTAAACAAGTGAAATGCCTTGGCAAGGATGCCCTTAGATACCTATTTAGCTACCCAGGAAGCCATGTACTCATGATGGAGACCTGGAAGGCAGCCAAGTCCCTGACTCTGCTCAAAGTCAGCCTCTTTCAAGGGCACCTAATTCACTAGGAAGACAGGTAACCTTGTGGTACCTGGTCTTTCATGAACGGCTCCTCCATATGCCTCCTTCTTCCATGTTTTAATTCAGAGAAGATAATTTTAGTGATGTTAAGGAGAATGCACTCATGAACTTTCAACGACATGGTTATCTAAACAGAAACTGACCATTTCCAACACCAGCTGACATCACAATGTAGATGTGGGAATCTGCCATGGACCACCCCAGCTGGGTATGGAGGGGGGTCCCTGGGATGTGGGTTCTCAAGGCCAGATGGGTAAGGATTCAGTGGTGACAAACAGAAACAAACACAGAGGGAGTTTGAATCTGAGTGTACTTTGCAGTTCTCAAACAGGGATTTTATACATAAAAAACCAAACATTAAATCTCTTAGAAACTGTATCCAGTGAAACAATCACAAACAGGATAGGTAACATCATTATTAATATGAACTATCAAAATATAACAATTATAAAAGGAAGTATTCAGTGGGGGCAGTAGTCCAAAGCTAGTGGCATATTTCCAAGAGCAGGTTAATAAATCTTTATGGTCAGTGCTCTTAGCCACTGAGTTAACTCTCCAGCCCCATATGGTCAATTACTATTTAGCATCTAATGCCTGATTTTTTATAAATGTTCAATGCATACATTTAAACTATTTTTTTTAATTAAGGTTTTCTTTACCATATACCAAAACCCACCTCTGATGACACATGTGTAGCCATATGAAATTTTATTGTTGGGAAAGTATTTATCTATCATAATGGTTTTGTAAATGATTTAAAAAGTAAAGCTTTGGTTTCCCTGGGGATAAGGTCATGTTAGTGACCCCATCTCAAGGGACAGTTTCTTACCCATTATTCTCACTTAAGATCTTGGCCTAGGCTACCAGGAACATGTAAATAAGAAAAGGAATAAGAGAAAACAAAACAGATAGTTTGCTATGAGAACTATGGCTCAATATTTTTTCTCCAGGGAAGAAAGAGTTCTACAACCAGGAGGCCTCCCTCTTTTGAGGTCAACCTCCGCAGTTTGTGGAACTTGTCACACAGACCCTACTGGAGGTGTGTGGCAGGAATCTCCTGAGAGAAGGAGAATTTCCATCTTCCCCTGGAATGAGACCACTGATTGGATATTCAATAGCAAATGGCCAACCCTAAAAATTCATGGACAATATTGAAAGACTCAACAGTTTGCATTTATATTTATTCAATCATTTATTTGTAACAACAATGGTTAAAGAAGAGGAGACCATAAATTTTGTGTACAATGAGGTATGGAGGGGGAGGGGAAATGATGTGAATATATTGTAATTAAATATTAAAAAAATTTAAAAGAATAGGTTAAAATTAATTTAGATACATATTTCATTATATTAGCATAGAATTATGTGTAGAGAGTAATATGATTGGTGAAAAGGGAGAGGTCAAAATTTCAATATTTTTTCTTCTTTAAATAAAAAATATTCATTTTATCTTATGTATATGAGTGTTTTGCCTGCATGTATTTATGTATACACCTGATGCTGCAGACATCAGAAGACGGTCTCAAATTCCCTTGAAGCTGGGGTTACTGATTGTTGTGAGCAGTATCCTAGCCAAAAGCTATAAGTGCTCTTAACCACTGAGCTATGTCTCCAGCATTTAGAATTTAAGCTCTTCAACACAAGCTTTTCAGTGTACTTTTTGCTGTTTACATTTACACATTTATTGGTGATAGTTGTGGATTATGATGCATATGTCAGAAAAAACATGCAGGCTGTTTCATATCCTTTCCCTATCTTTCCCTGATGTTAGTATGTCACAGAACTGTAGTACAGTATCACAGTATTAACTACTGCACCAAGCAAACACACAGAACATTTCTACCAGCAAAATAATAATTACTATTATTTCCCTTTATGACCATATAAATCTCCTACTTTCCCAGGACTTCACACCAAGGAACCACTAGACCATTCATCACTTATTCATTGTAGTCCCTTGGGCATTATATATTCTAGTTGAATATATCTAGACTATAGTCACCAAAAATCGTGGTGTAAGATCCTATTGGATGTTTTCTGAGCAAGGATAATGAACAGAGTTTGATTCTGGATTCCACGTAAAGTTAGAAGGAGACAACTGATTACTCAAAGTTGTCCAGTGATATATTCACAGGCATTGTGCATACACTACCCAGGGACACAAACACGCATACACAATAATAACAATAATAGTGATGATGATAGTGATAATAATAAATTAAAATATAAAATAAGTATAAAAAACCATGTTTTAGTAGACAGAATACATAAATTTTCAATCTGTAAAGTATAGTAAAATAACAATAATGCATTGTGCATCCTAAATTGTTAGAAAACTTGAATGCAGTCATATTAAAGATTATAATTTAATCAACAAGCTCATTACTCTGAATTGGTCATGTGTTTGAATTAAAGCATGATAGGAAAGTCAATAAATGTGTTTAAAATATGAAACAAAGAATTAACGAAATAATTAAAATTCTAACCAGTGGCACATTAATATCTAGATCCACACTACCAAGATAAAGTTAAGGTGGCGCCATGCAAAGAGCAGGAGGCCCAAAAGACAGCTTCAGGCTTTAGAGTTTTCGCAACTGCAGTGAATAAAACAGCTTTAGTTGTCAAACCTTGCTCCACTTCCTCACACGGGCACACTTGTTTATATGGTAGCAAAACAACACAAAATAAAGATAACTCTATTTTCCACTGGATGGTTTTAGCTCCTTTGTCAAAGACTAAGTGACCATAGGTGTGTGGACTCATTTTTGGGTCTTCAATTATATTCCATTGATCTACCTGCCAGTCACTGTACCAATACCATGCAGCTTTTATCACAATTGCTCTGTAGTACAGCTTAAGGTCAAGGATGGTGATTCCACCAGAGGCTCTTTTATTGTTGAGAATAGTTTTCACTATCCTAGGTTTTTTGTTATTCCAGATGAATTTGCAAATTACTCTTTCCAACTCTGTGTGAAGAATTGAGTTGGAATTTTGATGGGGATTGCATTGAATCTGTAGATTGCTTTCAGCAAGATGGCCATTTTGACTATATTAATCCTCCTTATCTATGTGCATGGGAGATCTTTCCATCTTCTGAGACCTTCTTTGATTTCTTTCTTCAGAGACTTGAAGTTCTTGTTATACAGATATTTCATTTGCTTAGTTAGAATCACACCAAGGTATTTTATATTATTTGTAACTATTATAAAGGGTATTTTTCCTTAATTTCTTTCTCAGCCTATTGATCCATTGTGTAGAGGAAGGCCACTGATTTGTTTGAGTTAATTTTATATCCAGCTACTTTGCTGAATTTTTTTTTTAAATCAGGTTTAGAAGTTCTCTGGTGGAAATTTTTGGGTCACTTAAGTATACTATCATATAAATCTGCAAATAATGATAATTTGACTTCTTCCTTTCCAATTTGTATGCCTTTGATCTCCTTTTGTTGTCTAATTGCTTGGTGCTGGCTCAACTGGTGGTTACCATGTACAAGAATGTAAATTGATCCATTCCTATCTCCTTGTGCAAAGCTCAAGTCCAAGTGGATCAAGGACCTCCACATTAAACCAGATACATTGAAACTAATAGAAAAGAAAGTTGAGAAGAGCCTCAAGCACATGGGCACAGGGGAAAATTTCCTGAACAGAACACAAATAGCTTATGCTCTAAGATCAAGAATTGACAAGGGGGCCTCAAAAATTGCAAAGCTTCCGTAAGGCAAGGGACACTGTCAATAGGACAAAATGGCAACCAACAGATTGGGAAAAGATCTTTACCAATCCTATATCTGATAGATGGCTAATATCCAATGTATACAAACAACTCAAGAAGTTAGACTCCAGAGAACCAAATAACCCTATTAAAAATGGGGTACAGAGCTAAAAAAAGAATTCTCAACTGAGGAATATCAAGTGGCTGAGAAGCACTTAAAGAAATGTTCAACATCCTTAGTCATCAGGGAAATGCAAATTGAAACAATCCTGAGATTTCACCTCACACCAGTCAGAATGGCTAAGATCAAAAACTGAGGTGACAGTAGATGCTGGCAAGGTTGTGAAGAAAGAGGAACACTCCTTCATTTCTGGTGGGATTGAAAGCTGGTACAACCACTCTGGAAATCAGTTTGGCAGTTCCTTAGGAAATTGGACATAGCACTATCTGAGGATCCAGCTATACCACTCCTGGGCACATACCCAGAAGATGCTCCAACATGTAATAAGGACACATGCTCCACCATATTCATAGCAGTCTTATTTATAATAGTCAGAAGTTGGAAAGAACCCAGATGTTCCTCAACAGAAGAATGGATGCAGAAAATGTAGTATATTTACACAATGGAGTATTACTTAGCTATTAAAAACAATGAATTTATGAAATTGTTAGGGAAATGGGTGGATCTGGAGAATATCATCCTGAGTGAAGTAACCTAATCACAAAAGAACACATATGGTATGCATTCACTGATAGGTGGATATTAGTCCAGAAACTCAGAATACCTAAGATACAATCCACAAACCACAAGAAACTCAAGAAGGAAGACCAATGTGTGGATACTTCAATCCTTCTTAGAAGGGGGAACAAAAAATATCCTTGGAAGGAGTTGCAGAGACAAAATATGGAGCAGAGACTGAAGGAAGGACAATCCAGAGATTGCCCCACCTGGGAATCCTTCCCCTATTCAATCACCAAACCCAGACACTATTGTGGATGCCAGCAAGTGCTGGCTGACAGGAGCCTGATATAGCAGTCTCCTGAGAGGCTCTGACAGTGCCCAACTAATACAGAAGTAGAGGCTCACAGCCATCTATTGGACTGAACACAGGGTCCCCAATCGAGGAGCTAGAGAAAGGACCCAAGGAACTGAAGGGGTTTGCAGCCCCTCAGGAGGAACAACAATATGAACTAACTAGTACCCTCAGAGTTCCCAGGGACTAAAACATCAACCAAAGAGTACACCTGGTGGGACTCGTAACTCCAGCTGCATATGTAGCAGAGGATGGCCTAGTCTGTCATCAATGGGAGGAGAGGCCCTTGGTCCTGTGAAGGTTCTATGTCCCAGTGTAGGGGAATGCTATGACCAGGAATTGGGAGAGGGTGGGTTGTGAGCAGGGAGAGGGGGGAGGGAATAGTTTTTTTGGGGGGGGGACCAGGAAAGGGGATATCATTTGAAATGTAAATAAAATATCTAAAAAATAAATAAAAAAGAAAAAAAAAGAAAAAAATGAATACTCTATAGAATACATGTCACATATGAAGATGCTACTTTGAAATGTTGCTGACCTATATAATTTCAGTCCTGTGTTTGGAATAACGCTGGGAAGCCAGGACAATTCTAGAGGAGAAAAGTGTTGCATGAGAGAGAGAGAGCAAAATTCTTAGTAATGTGAGTTGCTAATGTAGACAGCAAGAATGAGGGTAATGCAAACTCCAGGGGATGCTTATATATAATTAGCAGATCTATTTTATTTTTACATATACAAATATGTGTGTGTGTGATATTGTGCCTATTATGTTAGGTATCTAGAAGTGTGGGAAGAGAGTGTTGCATCCCTTGGAGCTTGATTTACAGGCAGGCGTGAACTGTGATCATGGGTCCTAGGAACTAAATTTTGCTCTGGAAAGCAGCATGGACTCTTCTACCTTTGAACAATCTCTCCAGACCCCCCACAAGGCATTCAGATGCACCTTATCCCTTTATGACCTGAAGACAGAGCTCCCATCTCTGGCTCTGCAGCTTTACCCTCTACAATCATGGAAACTTCAGCCAGTCCAATGATACATGTTACAATTTTCCTCCTAAGAGTCTTTCCAGAGCTCTCTTCACATCTTTATTCCTTAGACTATAAATGAAGGGGTTCAGCATTGGTGTGACCACAGTATACATGACTGAGG
>NW_022196910.1:3386995-3408124 GCF_008632895.1 Mastomys coucha | reverse complement strand
CTTCTTGTGCTGTTCCCTGACTCCATCAGTCACATGTGTCTATGAGACAAGAGAAAGGCAAGCTAACATGACTCTCTTCCTCACATTACTGATATATGTGATATGCTGCATTTTATATGGTTAGTAATTAACTTCTGAGTTGTTTCCATGGAATTGTTGCTCTAAAGAGTTCCTCATGCTAATCATGGTAGACATGCCTTTAACTCTCTGGACCTTTCCACTAAAAGTCATGTATTCTACAGTTTTAATGAGAAATTATTATGAATGTATAGTATCAGTGCTGAATATGGTTCAGGCTGTGTTTAGAGAATTTATAGAAGTTGGTAACAACAAAAAGAAGTTCATGTATATGAATGAATAGAATATAGGGAAACAAAGAAATCAAATCTCCTGCCTTTTGGGGTGATCGTATGACATACTTTTGCATGTATATAGATTCAGCAGATTTCACACTTTTTGTGAATATACACACTCTCTCTTTCACTCTCTCTCTCTCCACACACACACACACACACACACACACACACACACACACACACAGACACACACAGACACAGACACAGACACAGAGAGAGACACAGAGAGAAATAGAATAACAACTAAAACTATTTTAAATCAGTTACCCTATAACAGGACAAGGAGTGGTGATGCAATGAAGAGTATTAAAACAGGTATTACTGAAAGGGAAGATAGAAGCTGCCACACATGTGCATGTATGTATCTGTGATTTATGCATTTGAGGGAATCACACCCAGAACTTTCTGCATAGTAACCACGCGGCGTTCTGACTAGATCATTCTGTGTAGTGGGATGTTCTGTGCCTCATAGGATTCTTAGAAGCAACCCAGCCTCTAATGAGACCTTTCTGTATGGCAGATAGCAGTTCTAGACACTGAAGAGTGAAATTGCTTCATATTGAGAATTACAGTTTGACCTAAAAGCAAAATTGTTATTTCAGCATGGGTATAATTATAAATCCATGAAAAATAACACAAAATATCATCCCAAATGGATCCACAGGTTCCATTATACAATACTTTACATGGTGTGAAACAGCTAATCTGTACTATGAACATTCATTTTCCAATGTCTGTGACTGTAATTTAGTGAGAAGATAGGCTGAGAAATATAGAAGAGAAAATTGGAGTAGATATATAATGCATAACTACAGACCTAGAGTCCTACTGGAGCAATCATAAGCAATGTATGAGCAACTGTGCACAATAGTATGTACAGAGATACTTTAAGATGTACTAAGAAATTCTGAAACAGAAAAGGACATTGTTAATTAGTTTTTTTGATTAGTACAGTGAGATTATGGTGTTTTTCATTTATGTTTTATCTAGTATCGTCAGTGTTTTTTAATTATTCAAAGTGTCGTGGCTCATTGTGACATTTCTACACATTTATATAGAGCATCTCAATTACATTTTCCTTCTCTACTACATTTTCTCACATGTCCTCTCTCTTACTCTTTTGCATTTCCATGTTTACAATCCTTCAATGTTTAAGTATGGCATGTTTTCTTTAGTGTGATTAAGGGTAGGGAAGCATAGGGAAGTGAAAGGAAGGGTAATTATGTTACCATGCATTGCTGCTACTGTATTGTCATTGACTTTGGCTTCTGATTTATCCCTAGTAACTTTCAATGTGCATAAAATACAGAGGGATAATTCCACACAAATACACAGCATGTGATGATCATGGCAAGAGACTTTTTGTTGCCATTTTCTTCAACATTTATTACCTACTTACATTGTAAGAATTCCCATTACTTTCTTATAACTTTCTGTTTAAAGACCATGTAATAAATCACAAGTGTACAGTTTCTTAAAGTAATGTTTTATTTATTTCTATGAAATAAATATTGGACATGGAAGTATATGTAATAAGTTTGAAATTGTGATTCCCCTTGGTTTACTGCAGATCATGAGGTCTTCAGCATTCAGGAAGCATTATTTAGTAGCTGTTTAAAACTCCTTTTCTCCTCTCATTTTTTTCTTTCCTAGAATTCAGTGACACCCTCTACTTTATATAACATTCATTTTAATTTTTGTTTAGTGTGCTTCAGTATGAACCAAATATCTAAAAGAACATTTTTTGATGATATCACAAGGAGTAAGTAACTTAAAGTAAAAGTTTTGAAGACTTGAAAGTAAGCAAATATGATTTTAAAAACACTTCTAAATACATGGAGACAGCTTTATCAAAACTTAATGTATCTCATAGAGCTGCATGTTTGAGTATGCTCCAATCAAATACATGAATATTTCTTAAATGATGAAAAGAATGATTATCATGCAAATAATAGATAAAAGTGATGCTACCCTCCCCCTCTCGGATTGTATCTCATTACAAACATGCAAATAGGATGGAATAACAAAGATAAAGAAACACACTGGAAGCATATAAAAAATGACCTGATGGCAAAACAGGATATAAAAATAAATGGCCCTTTGATGGATTCTTTCTAAAAAAACCAAGAAACAAGTTGAACACAAGTATGGCTGATTATAATAGATACATGTATACAAAACAAATTTTCAAATATTACCATAAACACATATGTAGGAACATTAAAGGAATAAATGGCAAGCAGGCAATTTGTGAAAAAAATTAAAGGACTCTCATAATACACTGAAAGAGTACATTTGATGCCAGAAATATAAATGTTCCCACAACACAGTACAAGAAAGGACCTCATAGGTATTCTCAGTAGAGAAAGGAAGTGACCAATAACTTCAAAGTAACACCCAGTCTCTCAGAAATGGAACAATCTCTCTCTCTCCCTCTCCCTCTCCCTTTCTCTTCTCTCTCTGTGTATTCATACAAGAGGTGATATTTAATAGCCATTTCTCATCAACCTGTGAGAAGGCCCCCCACTAATGTTTCTCATCATCATGAAAACAGTGTAATAAATCTCATTTAATACAAAGTGCCTTTATTTCTCTGCACCACAGTCCTTTATTCTCCCACTAGTTTTAACTGTAAAGATTCTTGGGTAGTTCTTACACTGTAATAAACTTGAATGGCAAGGTAAACACTCAGAGAAATGCCACTATACTAACAGGGACTGACTCTCCAGTGATCTCAGAAGGGCACACTTAGGATCAATTCTCTTTGACACTCTCTGGCAGTGTCTACAGAGTTCTGAAACTTACCTGAACCCTCGATTTGAAGAAGTTCCCTGAGTGGCAGCTCAAGATTCTCCCTCAGTGTTGGAAACTGAAGCTCTGAACCAGACCACACAGCACAAAGAACTGAAAACTTAAGACTCCAGAAGCAATGAGTATTACCTCTCCAGATTCTAAGGCTAAATACTCTGAAGGTATCAGAACATAAGGCTGAAGTGTCCTATATTTGCTCGTTGGGCACATTTCCCTAATTTTACATCATTATCCTTTAAGCAGCTGATTACCCTCTGGGACACAGGTCTGGAAAGCCAAGAATTTAATTTTACAGATTCCCAAAAACCCATGACTTTTGGTTGTCTCTTCTTCATAAACTTTACCTCTCTCTAGAGGTCTTGTCTCCTAGCACCTTTACTCCACTGACATTTTCCTAAAGTCTAACACTAATGGCCTCTCTTAAGTCAATCTCAAGAATCTTTAAAATATTAGTCACTGGACAGTACAAAAATCCCTGAAACTTCAGAAAATTGTCATCACTTCTTGTATCAAAATATATGTGTATGTTTGTTTGTAAGTGCATAATGTATGCACCTTCAGGGGCCAGAAGATGGGGTTAGATCCTGTAGAGCTGGACTTAGAGATGGTTGTGTACTACTATGTGTGTTCCAGAAACAAAATCTGGACTGTTGGCATGGTAGCAAATGTGCTAGCTTTTGCTCCATCTCGCCAGCCTCTCTCTTTGCTCTCATTGTGCTTAGTCTTTGACAATTTCATACAAGTATTATATGCATTGGAATTATTACAAATCAATCCCAACTCACTCATCTTATCTTACAGATTCTTATTCCTGGCCTGCCTTTCACCTACAACTTTCCCCTTCTTATTACATTGTTGTATTTTTTCAGACTCACTGAAATGAAATAGTATCGTCTTTTTGGTCATAAGTGTAGATCTATACATTAAAGTCTGTTTGGGTCCTCAGTGAGAATGGCCATCCCACAACAGGAATAATTTGTCAGGGAGGAGCAGAGCACCATTTCCCTACTCCAGTTGCAGTGATGTGATGGCTGTTGTACCTTTGTCATGCTCAGAAGTAAGTGTCTGGCATGTGTGTCTCTCTGTGTGGCCCTACATAAGACCGCTCTTACAGACAGTCAGTCATGAATTGGGGCGGGAATAAAGGTCCTGTTTAGAACTGAGCCTTCAAGTACCACTTTTAGTGCTTTGAACAGCTATGCAACTATAGTCACCATTATTTATTACAGAGATCTATTTCTATAATTACAGTTGAGAGTATTAGAGACCAGTTAGTTGAGTGTTAACTGTATAAACTATTGACTTGACCAATATATGAAGTGATTAAGTGGAAATGTTTTTAATTATAAATATGGGAGAGGAGGTGGAGATGGTCTTTGCAGGTTCCATGTCCCACAGCTAAGTTCACCCTCATTGACTCCTAGGAGCCTCCACTATCCCAGGTCTCTGGCACTTTCTAGATATTTCTACCACCTCCAACCCATGGTAGCTGCAGATTTCCACTTATTTTCCTGACTCTTTGGTCCTCTCTCCTGTCTCTTTCAATACTTGAACCTGACAACCTTCCTTCCCTTCATCTCCTCTCCCACCCAGTTCTTTTACTTTCTCTGTATCCTATGACTATTTTATCCCCATTAAAAGGGAGATTAAAGCATCCTCACTTGGGCCTACCTTCTTGTTTAGCATCTTTGGGCCTGTGGAGTGTAGCATGTGTATCTTTTACTTTATGTCTAATATCCACTTATAAGTGAGTATATACTATGCATGTCCTTTTAGGTCTGGGTTACTTCACTTCTATACATTTGCCTGCAAAATTCATGACTTTTAAAAATAGCTGAATAGTATATTGTGTAATTCAACCACATTTTCTATATCAATTCTTTGGTTGTTCTGCATTTCAGCTTCTTCAATCCTTTTTCTCATTCAACCATAGGGGTCCCTGACTTCAGTCAAATGGCTGGGTGTAAGTATTTGCTTCTGTCTCAGCTGGCTGCTGGTAGGGCCTCTCAGAGGATAGGCATGCCAGACTCCCATCTGTAAGCATGTCATAGTGTCATGTCATTATAGCTTAGTAGTGTCAAGTCTTGGTGTGCTCCCTACCCCTATAAGATGGATCCCATGTTGAGCCTATCATTGAGCCTCCTTTCCTTCAGTTTCTTTTTCATTTTTGTTCCTGAAGTTCTTTTAGACAAGAACAATTCTGGGTCAGAAATTTTGACTGTGGGTTAGTAACCCTATCCCTCCACTTGAGGCCCCGTCTATCAACTGGAGATGGACTCTTCGAGTTCCCTTTCCCCAACTTTGGGCATTTTGGCTAAGGTCATCTCCAATGAGTCCTGAGACAGTCTCACCTCTCAGGTCTCTGGTAATTTTTAGATGGTCTCCCGACCTCCCACTGTCTGAGGCTGCTAATTTCCATTCATTTTCTTGGCCCTCTGGGTTTCTTTCCTGTCCCCTACCCCCATATCTGGTCCTGTTCCCCCTTTTTCCTCCCCTGTCCCACCCAGATCCTTCCCTCCCTCTGCCTCCTGTAGTAATTATTTTCTTCCCCCTTCTAAGTGGGGTTGAAGCCTCTCACTTGGACATTTCTTCTGGTTACACTTGTAAAGGTCTGTAGGTTGTACCATAGATATTCTGTACTTTTTGGCTAATATCCAATTATCAGTAAGTAAATAACATGCATGTTCTTTTGGGTCTGGGTTATCTTACTCAGGATGATATTTTCTAGTTCCATCCATTTGCCCACAAAATTCATGATGTTCTCATTTTACTAGCTGAATAGTATTATATTGTGTAAAGGAACCACATTTTCTGTTTCCATTCTTCAATGGAGGGACATCTCAGTTGTTTTCAGCTTCTAGCTATGAATATGGTGGAGTATGTGTCCTTGTGCTATGGTGGGGTATCTTTTGTGTATATGGCCAAGAGTGATATAACTGGGTTTTCAGATAGAACTACTTCCAATTTTCTGAGGAACTACTATATTTATTTCTAGAGTGGTTGTATCAGTTTGCAATCCTACCAGCATTGGAGGATTGTTCCTCTTTCTCCATATCTTTGCCAGCATGTGCTGTCACTTGAATTTTTAATCTTAACCATTCTAATTGGTGTGAAGTGGAATCTCAGCATTGTTTTGATTTGCATTTCTCTGATGACTAAGAACTTTGAACATTTTTTTAAGTTGTTCTCAGTCATTTGAGATTCTTCTGTTGTGAATTCTTTTTTAGCTGTGTGCCTCATTTTATAATTGGGTTATTTGGTTTTTTGGAGGTTAACTTCTTGAGTTCTTTATATATTTTGGATATTAACTTCCAGTTGGATGTAGAGTTAGTGAAGATTTTTTTCCCCAATCTGTAGGTTGCTGGTCTGTCCTATCGACAGTGTCTTTTGCCTTACAGTAGCTTTTCAGTTTTGTGAGGTCTCATTTATCAATTGTTGATCTTAGAGCCTGAGCCATTGGTGTTCTGTTTAGGAAATTTTTTCCTGTGCCAATGAGTTCAAGGATCTTTCCCATTTTCTCTTGTATCAGATTCAGTAAGTCTTACCAAAGCAAGTAAAAGATGTGTACAACAAGATCTTTAATTTCCTGAAAAAAGAAATCTAAGAAGACTTCAGAAGATGGAAAAAAGCTCCCATGCTCACTGATTGGTAGGATTAACATAGACAAAATAGTGTCTTTCCAAAGGCAATCTACAGATTCAATGCAATTCCCATCAAAATTCCAACACAATTCTTCACAGACATGGAAAAGCAATTCTTAACTTCATATGGAAAAACAAAAACCCAGGACAGCCAAAACAATTCTCAACAATAGAAGAACTCTGAGGGGAATCACCATCTCTGACCTCAAGCTGTACTACAAACAATAGTTGAAAGCCACATGCTACAGGTTGATCAATGGAGTAGAACCAAAGACCCAGAAGTAATTTCATATACCTACTTGATCTTTGAGAAAGAACCCAAAACATACAGTGGAATAAAGAAAGTATCTTCAATAAATGGTGCTGTTCTAACTTGCAATCTGTATGTAGGAGAATGAAACTAGACCCATATTTATCACTTTGCACGAAGCTCAAGTCCAAGTTGATCTGTACCCCATTTTAAAATTTTTGTTATTTGGTGTTTTGGAGCCTAAATTCTTGAGTTCTTAATGCATTTTGGATATTAGCCCTCTATCAGTTGTAGTGAAGATTTTTCTCAATCTATAGGTTGCCTTACAGAAGCATTTCAGTTTCATGAGGTCCCATTTATCAATTGTTGATCTTAGAGCCTGAGCCATTGGTGTTCTGTTCAAGAAACTTTCCTCTGTGTCAATGCGTGCAAGGCAATTTCCCACTTTTGTTCTATTAGTTTTAGTGTATCTGGTTTTATGTTGAGGTCCTTGATCACTAGGACTTGTTGGATTATTTGGTTTGTTGAAGTCTAACTTTTTGTGTTCTTTATATATTTTGGGTATTGGCTGTCTGTCTGTCAGATTGAGGGTTAGTGAAGACCTTTTCCCAACCTGTAGGCTGCTGTTTTTTCCTATTGGCAGTGTCCTTTGCTTTACAGAAGCTTTTCAGCTTCAGGTCCCATTTATCAATTGTCATTCTGAGACCCTAAGCCATTGGTGTTCTGTTCAAGAAATTTTCTGCTTTTCCAATGTGTTTAAGACTATTTACCACTTTCTTTTTATTAGAGTTAGTATACCCAATTTTATGTTGAGGTCTTTGATGTACTTGGACTTGAGTTTTGTGCAGGGTAATAAATATGGATCTCTTTGCATTCTTCTACATACAGACATCTAGTTAGAGTACCACCATTTGTCGAAGATGCTTTCTTCTTGTCCATTGTATGATTTTGGCTCCTATGTCAAATTCAAGTGTCCATAGTTATGTGAGTTTATTTCTGGGTCTTCAATTCAGTTCTCTTGATCAACCTATCTGTTTCTATACTGGCATCATCTAGTTTTTGTTTGTTTGTTTGTTTTTTGTTTTTTTTTTTTTGTTTTTTTTTTAATCATTATTGCTCTGTAGTACAACTTGAGAGCAGGGATGATGATTCCTCTAGAAGTTCTTTTATTGTTCAGGGTAGTTTTAGCTATATTGTTTTTTTTTATTTTTGTTTTTGTTTTGTTTTTTAGAGACTTGCTCTTTCAGTTCTGTTTAAATTGTGGTGACATTTTCATGGGAATTGCATTGAATCTGTAGATTCTTTTGGCACGATGGCTATTTTCATTGTGTTAATCATACCTATCTATGAGCATCTTTCCATATTCTGATATCTTCCTCAATTTCTTTCTTCAGTAACATGAAGTTTTTGTCATATAGATCTTTCACTTGCTTGGGTAGAGTTACACAGAGATATTTTACGTTTCCTGTGGCTATTATAAAGGATGTTTTCCCCTAATTTTTCTCACTCTATTTATCATTTGTATAAAGAAAGGCTACTGATTTCTTTGAGTTAATATTGTATCCTGCTACTTTGCTGAACGAAGGTGTTCATCTGTAGGATTTATCTGGGAGAATTTTTAGGGTCGCTTATGTATACTACCAAATCCATGAATACATTTGCTTTTTCCTTTCCAATTTGTATTGCTTTGATCTCCTTTAGTTGTCTTATTGCTCTAGCTAGAACTTGAAGCAGTATATTGAATATAGAGAGAGTGGGGAGATTTCTTTTGTCCTTGAATTTAGTGGGATTGCTTTAAGTTTCACTTTTTAAAAATTTAATATTGGATATTGTCTACTTGTACATTACTTTTATTATGTTTAGGTATGTGCCTTGTATCCTTGATTTCTCTAAGCCTTTGACTCAAAGGTGTGTTAGATTTTGTCAACATTTTTTCAGCGTCTAATCAGATGATTATGTGATTTTTTTCTTTCAGTGTGTTTATATGGTAGATTATATTGATGGAATTTTATATTCTGAACCATTCCTGCATTGCTGGAATAAATCCTACTTGATCATAGTGAATGATGTATTTGATGTGTTCTTGGATTTGATGTGTTTATGAGTATTTTATTGAGTATTTTTGCATTGATGTTCATAAAAGAAATTGGTTTGAAATTCTCTTTCTTTGTTGAGTCTTTATGTGGCTTAGGTATCAGTGTAACTGTGGTTTCATTGAATAAGTTTGACATTGTTCCTTCAGTTTCTATTTTGTGGAATAGTTTGAAGCATATTGGTATTAGCTCTTTGAAAGTCTGGTAGAATTTGTCACTAAGGCCATCATGCTGGGGGTTTCTTTTAGTTTTTCTCATATCTCCAATATCTCAGTATTTCCTTCATTTTTATTTATAAATTTTTCTAACTTTGCTTTTAATTCTTATCTTTGTTATTCATTATATTCTTTTTCTCAATTAATTTATTTACCTTTCTTGCTCTTCTTTTCTATCTTTAATCCATTTACACAGACATTCTAAAATATCCAGAAGCTTGGTATTTGCTTTTCATATGTGTCTTATTTCTTTAAATTTATCAATGTAAAATTATATCTGTCTATGAATTTTTATATTTAGTTTCTTACCCTTTTTACCTTTAAAGCATATATATATATATATATATATATATATATATTAACTTGATATGAAGTTTTGTCTCTGCTTGTATTTCTTCTTGAGTTTTCTTAGTCTGCATCTGGCTTTTCTTTACTCAGTGCTGTAACTAGCTCTACCCCTGCCCTTTTGCTCATGGGAAAGAGACATTCCTGCCCTCATGTTCGTAACCACTGTCATTCAGGCTCACATTTGTGTGGTTTAACCAGGAGCTGTGCCTTACTGGATGTTGGACCCCTCCATTGCTCTGGGAAGTTATCAGGCCCATGAGGCATCAGGCTCCTCAGACCAGCATATATCTATAGTTGGCATCCAGCCCTTCATCCTGGTCTGACAGACTTCTGGCTCCTGGATCTTCTCCCTTTTGGTTAGGCTATCATGCTACATGGGCTTGTAGCTGGACTGAACCTGCCTTCTGACTTCTGTCCACTCTGGGTAGGTGTCTCCCGGTTTGGAGTGTGTTGCTGCTTTTTTTGGCTCCAGACCATTGCAAATTTTCCTGTGTGTATCTTCTGGTTTTTCATGGGCCCAGGCTGCTCAGTCCCTTGGCTGCACCTCTGAAGTGTACTAAAGCTCCAGCCTGAAAGAAACCACGGGTACAGCTTCTCACCTGCAGAAATTAGTGTCACAATTGAGGACTTGGAAGATGCCAGAATAATGATTCCCACCATAACTTCATTTACTTATCCTGTCTGGCCAGTGCAGAGAGAGATGGATCATGGGGAATTACAGTTCAGTATTGAAAACTCAATCAAGTAGTGACTCATTTACAGCTGCTGTACCAGATATGGTATCCTTACGGGGGCAGATTAACACAGCTCCAGGTACATGATATGCAGCTGTTGGTCTGGCAAGTGCCTTTTTCTCTGTACCTGTCCATAAGAACCAGCAGGTGGAATTTTCTTTCAGTTGACAATGACAGCAGCATAGCTTTACAATTTTATATCAAGTATATATTAACACTCCAGTCCTGTGTCATACATTAGTTCAAAGTGATCTTGCTTACTTATCCACAAAATATCACAACAGTCCACTATGTTGATGTCATGATACTGTTTGGACTATGTGAGTAGAAGACAGCCATCACTTGGAAATTGTTGGTAACACCTACATGCATTAGTGGCCGGGAAATAAATACAAGCAAAAGTCAAAGGTCTTATACCTCAGTGAAATTCTTAGACACCCAAATGGTATAGAGCATGGAGAAATATTTATTTTGACATGAAGGGAAAAGTGTTGAACCTGGTCCCTACCATCATCAAGAAAGAAGTATCACATTTTGGGCCCTATTTTGATTCTGAAGAAAGCACATTCCTCACTTGGGTGTGTTACCCTGTCCTATAAACCAAGTGATTCAGAAAGCTGCTAAATTTGTGGGCCCGGAAGAAGTGGAGAGGTCTAGGCTGCTGTGCAGGATACTCTATCTCTTGGGCCATTAATCCAGCAGACTTGACATGTCAGTGGTATATAGAGATGATATTTGGATATTTGCAGGCTCCTGTAGGTGAATTGTAGAAGAGACCTTTGGGATTTTGGAGCAAATCTTGGCATCATCTGCAGACAGCTATTTTGAACTTTTGTCAGTGGGTCACTAAGTTACCATGTGACATGAGCCGCCTTTCATAAGTTGGGTGTTATCTGCCACGCCAAGCCATAAAGTAGTATCCTCACAGCAGCAATCTATTCTCCAATGGAAGGGATAAATATGTGACCCAATCTAAGCAAGTCCTAAAGGTACAAGCATGCTACAAGAGAAAGGTGGCCAAATGCTTATGGTTTCTATTCCATTCACAATTCTGTCTGATGCAAATAATGTACCTGTAGCTTCATTGTGTGTATCTTATCATTGACTGATGAAGAGATTAGGTCCTGGTTTACTGATAGATAGTTAGTTCTCCATCTCTTTTAGGTACCATCCAGAAATATACAGCTGCAGCATTGCAACACATTTCTGGGACAATCCTGAAAAACACTGTTGAAAGGAAATCTCCACAGTGGGCAGAACTTTGGGAACTACATATGGGCATACATTTTGTTTGGAAGAAAAAAAGGGGCAGTTGTGCAGTTGTTCACTGGTTTATGTGCTATAGTCAATGGGTTGGCTGGCTGGTTAGGAACTTGGAAAGAGCACGATTGGAAAATTGGTAAGACTTGTGGGGAAAAAGTATGTGGATATATCTCTGCAAATGGATGAAAGATTTAAAAATACTTGTGCCTCATGTTAATGTTCATCAAAAGGTTACTTTGACAGAGGAGTGGTTGAATAACCAACAAGTTAGGATGGCGTATTCTGTGAACATGCTCCTTTCCCCTGCAACTCTTACTTTTGTACCATGGGCCCATGCAAATGGTACTCATGGCAGAAGGGATAGATTTTATGCATGGGCTAAATGGCGTCAACTGCCACTTACCAAAGCTGCTCTGGCTCCATCTCATGCCACATGCCGTAAGTGCAAATAGCCCTGAAAAATACTGAGTCTCAGATACAGCACCATTCCCTTGCATGACATGACCAGGCAGTGATAAATTGCCAGCTATGCAAGCACATTACCACTGTTTGTTGTGTCCTCAGGTGTCTGCTTCAGCCAAGTCTCACATGAGTCTGCATCATATGACACAAGCAGAAATTTTCCCTCATGTGGGTCTCTGATGTTTGTGCTTGCTCTTTGGACTCTTCTCCTCATGTCGTGTTGCCATGGGCAACTTTGATATGATAGTTTTGCTTCATCTTTTGCATTTTATTTTATTATGTTTGGTTATCTCTTAGTATGTTGTTCTTTTCCAATGAGAGACAGAAAGGGAATAGATCTGGAAGGGAAAAGGGTGAGGATGAATTGGGAGAAATAGATGGAGGGGAACCTATCATCAGGATACATTATTTGAAAAAAATGCATTTTTAATAAAATATCAGGGTTAAAGATATATCTTCTTACTCCCAAACCTCTGCATTAAAAGTGGGTCATTACTTTTCAATTTAATTAAGAAAAATATCCCTCATATTTGTACTCAGAAGCTTGGGGTTAATTAATTCCAGATATAGTCAAGCTGACAACCAAGAATAGCCACCACATTCAGTTTCCATCTGTGCTTCAGAGCTAAACCCTGTGTCACAGCTCTATGGAACCCAGAGAGAGCTGGTCTTCCAGAAGTGCTGACACAACTAAGGTCACAGGTGAAGACCACCACTATTGCTCTAATACCTGGTCCAAGAGGGACCTGCCAGGAGCCCACAGGGCCCAGGAACCATGGAGCAGCTGGGGACAGGATCCTTCCAGTTTTCATCTACACCCAGGAGCTAACACTGTGTCACAGCTCTCTGTACCCAAATCTTTCCTGGAGAGAGCTGGTCTTCCAGGATAACACCTGAGATCACAGGTTCACAGACTCACAGGAGGGACAAGCTCTAGTCAGAGACCGCAAGACCAGCTAAAACCAGAGATAACCAGATGGCAAGAGGCAAGTGTAAGAACCTAAGCAACAGGCTACTTGGCATCATCAGAACCCAGTTCTCCCACCACAGCAAGCCTTGGATACCCCAAACACACTGGAAAAGCAAGATTCTGGTTTAAAATCATATTTCATGATGATGATAGAGGACTTTAAGAAGGACTTAAATAACTCCCTTAAAGAAATACAGGAGAATGCAGGTAAACAGGTAGAAGCCCTTAAAGAGGAAACACATAAATCCCTTAAAGAATTACAGAAAAAAACCAATCAAACAGGTGAAGAAATTGAACAAAACCATTCAGGATCTACAAATGAAAATAGAAACAGTAAAGAAATCACAAAGGGAGACAACCCTAGAGATAAAAAACCTAGGAAAGAGATCAGGAGTCATAGATGCAAGCATTATCAACAGAACACAAGATAGATGGAGAATCGCAGGTGTAAAAGTTACCATAGAGAACATTGACACAACAGTCAAAGAAAATGCAAAATTCAAAAGTCTCCTAACTCAAAACATCCAGGAAATCCAGGACACAATGAGAAGACCAAACCTAAGGATAATAGGTATAGAAGGTAATAGGTATATGTAATTTCCCAAGTTAAAGGGCCAGTAAATATCTTCAACAAAATTATAGAAGAAACTTCCCTAGCCTAAAGAAAGAGATGCCAAGAAACATACAAGAAGCCTACAGAACTCCAAAGATTGGAATAGAAAAGAAATTCTTCCAATAACATAATAGTCAAAACAACAAATGCAGAAAACAAAAAGAATTTTAAAAACAGTAAGGGGACAAGATCAAGTAATATACAAAGGCAGACCTATCAGAATTATAACATACTTCTCACCAGAGATTATGAAAGCTAGAAGTTCCTGGACAAATGTCATACAGACCCTAAGAGAACACAAATGACAGTCCAGGATACTATATCCAGCAAAACTCTCAATTACCATAGATGGAGAACCAAGATATTTCATGACAAAACCAAATTTACACAATATCTTTCAACAAATCTAACCCTTCAAAGGATAATAGATGGAAAACACCAACATAAGGAGAGAAACTATACCCTAGAAAAAGCAGGAAAGTAATCTTTTTTCAACAAACCAAAAAGAAGATAACCACACAAACAGGATTCCATTTCTAACAACAACAACAACAAAATAGCAGGAAGCAACAATCACTTTTCCTTAATATCTCGGAACATCAATGGACTGAATTCCCCAATAAAATGACATAGACTGACAGACTGGATACATAAACAGGACCCAGCATTTTGCTGCATATAGGAAACACACCTCAGTGACAAACACAAACACTACCTCAGAGTAAAAGGCTGGAAAAAAATTTCCAAACAAATGATCCCAAGAAACAAGATGCAGTAGCCATTCTAATATTGAATAAAGTCAACTTTCAACCAAAAGCTCTGAAAAAAAGGTGAGGAGGGACACTTCATTCTTATCAAAGGAAAAATCTACCAAAATGAACTCTTAATTCTGAACATCTGTGCTCTAAATGCAAGGACACCTACATTCATAAAAAAATTCATAAAACTCAAAGCACATATTACACCTCACACAATACTAGTGGGAAATTTCAACGGCCAATCTTATCAATGGAAATATAAAGTTAACAGAGACACAGTGAGCCGAACAGAAGTTATGAACCAAATGAATTTAATAGATATCTATAGGACATTTCATTCTCAAACAAAAGAATATACCTTCTTCTCAGCACCCCATGGTACTTTCTCCAAAACTGACCATAAAACAGGCCTCAACATTTACAAGAAGATTGAAATAATCCCATGGATCTTTTGTTGTTGTTGTTTGTTTTTTGGATTTTTTCGAGACAGGGTTTCTCTGTGTAGCCTTGGCTGTCCTGGAACCTACTCTGTAGACAAGGCTGGCCTCGAACTCAGAAATCCACCTGCCTCTGCCTCCCAAGTGCTGGGATTAAAGGCGTGTGCCACCACCACCCGGCAATCCCATGCATCTCATTAGATCACCATGGAATAAGGCTGGTCTTCAATAACAACAAAAACAACAGAAAGCCCACATACATGTGGAAGCTGGACAATACTCTACTCAATGATAACTTGGTCAAGGAAGAAATAAAGAAATTAAAGACTTTTTAGAATTTAATGAAAATGAAGACACAATATACCCAAATTTATGGGACACAACGAAAGCTAAGAGGAAAACTCTTAGCTCTAAGTGCTTCCAAAAAGAAACTGGAGAGATTACACTGGAGCAGCTTAACAGCACATCTGAAAACTCTAGAACAACAAAAGCAAATACACACAAGAGGAGTAGACTGCAGGAGATAACCAAACCCAGGGCTGAAGTCAACAAAGTAGAAATCAAAAGAACTATACAAAGAATCAACCAAATCAGGAGCTGGGTCTTTGAGAAAATCAAGATAGATTAAACCCTTGGATAGACTAACCAGTGGGCACAGAGACGGTATCCAAATTAACGAAACCAGAAACGAAAAGGGATATATAACAACAGAAACCAAGGAAACACAAAAAATTATCAGATCCTACTACAAAAGCCTATACTCAACAAAACTGGAAAATCTGGATGAAATGAACAATTTTCTAGACAGATACCAGGTACCAAAGTTAAATAAGGATCAGATAAACCATGTAAATAGTCCTGTGCCTTTCTCCTACCCTTGAGCAGGCTAAATAGACCTTAAGCGTTTGCCACAGTTGGCCTTCAGCTGACCTAGGTGGAGTCTTCTACCTTGCTGCACCTGCAATTTCCCACAGGATCTGCCTGCTGAGCTTGCTTTGCAACATAATCCAGCTGAAAGGAAGCAACATAATTCAGCTAAAACAAAGAATGGGGTCTGTGGGCTCTCCCTATATAAATACAGTGCTAAATATTAAACTTAGAGCCTTGATCAGAAACCTTTGTCTTGGTTTCATCCTTCTCTGCCTCCTCCCCCATCCTTTTTCATTTCCAGCCTTCCTTTCAGGTACCCAGTTCATCCATGGCTGCTGGATAGCTACACAGTCCTATAACCCATAAAGAAATAGAAGCAGTCAAAACTCTCCCAACCAAAAATCCCAGGACCAGATGGTTTTAGTGCAGAATTCTATCAGACTTTCAAAGAAGACCTAACATCAATACTCTTCAAACTGTTTCACAAAATAGAAACAAAAGGAACACTACTTAATTTGTTTGAGGAAGCCACAGTTACACTTATACTTAAACCACACAAAGACCCAGCAAAAAAAGAGAACTTCAGACCAATTTCCCTTATGAATATTGATGAAAAAAAATACTCAATAAAGAAATTGACTGAGGAAAGAAAATGCAAATTTCTGCACAAACAAATTCATAACAAAATACAACAGAAACATTCATGTCAACTATTATACTTATTCTTGCATCTGGTCTTAGCTTATACTTAAGTTTCTCACCTAGACATTCAGCATTTTCTCCACCATCAGCAAGCACATCAGTAAGTCGTGGCTTTTTTTCTGGAGTGGTAACCTATAGCTTCATTCCTGAAGCGTTTGTGTTCTTTGTCATTCTTCTTGGATTAGGCTGTTTAGAGTCCCATTGCCTTCAATCACAGCAGATGATAGGATCTAGAGATCCCCTAAAGGATGTCCTACACTCCAGACATAGCCTTCCCAACTTTTACCATGGAGAAGCTATATAATTTCCCCTTCGTAATCTGGGTCAATCACTATTCCTAACAGTTATTCCTTTCTTAGACTGTTTGCTTAAGAGTATCAGAAGCTCAAAGTGTCAAGGAGGAAGTCTGAGTTTTCATTCCAATGGAATGTTTGTTGTGGCTCCTGGCAGGAGCCCTCTCACCCCTGGTATAAAAACTTCAAGGGCACCAGAATTTAAAGTCACAGGAACAGGAAGCAAAGCGTCTCATAGTGGGTCACTGAGGGCGATAATGATTTATTGATTCCTGAACCTGTGGATCCTTGCTATGGAAGAAACTATACCATATATTGAATGCTGATTCAAATAACGAGCATGTTCTGAAGAAATCAACCCTAGCCTTCTAGCCTACTGCTACATCATTGGTGTTCTAAATGTATCTTCAAAAGATGATTCAATATTTTATTTCTTTTTTTTTTTTAACTAGTAAAGTGTGGCTTTATTCCATTGATCTTGAGGCTGGGAGAAGTCGCAGCATTTGAGAGTACTTCCTTCTCTCCTAGAAAACCTGAGTTCAGTTTCCAGAACACAAGAAAAGTGTTTCACAACTGCCTCTAAGTCTGTCTCCAGGGGTTATAATAGTGCTTCTGTCTTCCACCGGAACTACACATACAAGCGAAAATACCCAAAGATGAACACATAATCATGCACACATTTAAAAATAATACTGACTGTAAAATTTTAAAATCTGATCATTTTATGCCATTACTTAGTCCCTTGATGACCTGAAGTTCTTTAGCTGTAATCTACATCTTCGTTGTAAAAATAATCTGTCACCACAAACTTGATTAGCACATGCTAAAATGTTAGGAACGCTAGTGCAATGTATTGAAATAGTCAGTGTTTGCTAATGAATTTTCTAGGAATTGTTACTTTTGTGAACTGTCTTTAAAACAACTAATAAACACAGCTAGATCTTGCATCGCTAACCTGCAGGGAATAAATTATTCTCAGTTGTATTGTTTAGGTGTTTATAGAAGCTCCTTTTCAAAACTTTATGTTTTCAGGATATGTCCTCACTGGCTTCTCTTGTGAAATTTTTTCTTTTTTCTATTTATTGGATATTTTCTTTATTTACATTTCAAATATTATCCCCTTTTCCAGTTCCCTCCTCCTAGAAACCCCCTATCCCATCCTCCCTCCCCCTGCTTCTTTGAGGGTATTCTTTCTCACACCTACCCACTCTCACCTCCCTGCCCTCGATTCTCCTACACTGGGGCATCTATCAAGCCTTCATAGGACCAAAGACCTCTCCTTCCATTGATGCCTGACAAGGCCATCATCTGCTACATATGCAGCTGGAGCCATATGTACTCCTTGGTTGATGGCTTAGTCCCTGGGAGCTCTGGGGGGTCTGGTTGGTTGATATTGTTGTACTGCCTATGGGGTTGCAAACCCCTTCAACTCCTTCAGTCCTTCCCCTAACTCCTCTATTGGGGACCCTATTCTCAGTCCAATGGTTGGCTACCAGCATCCACCTCTGTATTTGTCAGGCTCTGGCAGGGCCTCTCAGGAGACAGCTATATTAGGTTCCTTTCAGCATGCAATTCTTGGCATCAACAATAGTGTCTGGGTTTGGTAACTGCATATGAGATGAATCCCCAGGTGGGACAGTCTCTGGATGGCTTTTCCTTCAGCCTCTGCTCTTCAGTTTATCTCCATATTTGCTCCTGTGTGTATTTTGTTTTCCTTCTAAGAAGGACCGAAGCTCCCATACTTTGGTTTTCCATCTTCTTGAGCTTCATGTGGTCTGTGAATTGTATCTTGAGTATTTGGAGCATTTGGGCTAATATCCACGTATCAGTTAGTGCATACTATGTGTGTTCTTTTGTGATTAGGTTACCTCACTCAGGATATTTTCTAGTTCCATCCATTTGCCTAAGAATTTCATGAAGTCATTGTTTTTAATAGCTGAGTAGTACTCCATTGTGTAGATGTGCCACATTTTCTGTATCCATTCCTCTGTTGAGGGACATGTGGGTTGTTTCCAGTTTCTGGCTATTATAAATAAGGTTGCTATGAACACAGTGGAACACGTGTCCTTATTACATGTTGGAGTGTCTCTGGGTATATGTCCAGGAGTTGTATAGCTGGGTCCTCAGGGAGTACTATGTCCAATTTTCTGAGGAACTGCCAGACAGATTTCCAGAGTGGTTGTACCAGTTTGCAATCCCACCAGCAATGAAGGAATGTTCCTCTTTCTCCACAACCTCTCCAGCATCTGCTGTCACCTGAGTTTTTATCCTAGCCATTCTGACTGGTATGAGGTGGAATCTCAGAATTGTTTTGCTTTGCATTTCCCTGATGACTCACAATGTTGAACATTTCTTTAGGTGCTTCTCAGCCATTCAAGATTCCTCAGTTGAGAATTCTTTGTTTAGCTCTGTATCCAATTTTTAATAGGGTTATTTGGTTCTCTGCAGTCTAACTTCTTGAGTTCTTTGTATATATTGGATATTAACCATCCATGGAATGTAGGATTGGTAAATATCATTTCGCAATCTGTTGGTTGCTGTTTTGTCCTATTGACAGTGTCCTTTGCCTTATGGAAGCTGTGACAGTTTTAGGAGGTCCCATTTGTCAATTCTTGATCTTAGAGCATAAGCCATTGGTGTTCTGTTCAGGAATTTTCCCCTGTGCTCATGTGTTCAAGGTTCTTCCCCACTTTCTCTTTTATTAGTTCCAGTGTATCTGGTTTTATGTGGAGGTCCTTGATCCACTTGGACTTGAGCTTTGTACAAGGAGATAATAATGCGTCAATTTGCATTCTTCTACATGCTGACTGCCAGTTGAGCCAGCACCATTTGTTGAAAATGGTGTCTTTTTTCCACTGGATAATTTTTGCTCCTTTGTCAAATATCAAGTGACCACAGGTGTGTGGGTTCATTTCTGGGTCTTCAATTCTATCCCACTGATCTTCCTTCTTGTCTCCAATACTATAGAGTTTTTATCACTATTACTCTTTGCTTAAAGTCAGGGATGGTAATTCCTGCAGGAGTTCTTTATCGTTGACAATAGATTTTGCTATCCTGTGTTTTTTGTTGTTCCAAATGAATTTGCAAATTGCTCTTTCTAACTCTATGATGAATTGAGTTGGAATTTTGATGGGAATTCATTGCATCTGTGGATTGCTTTTGGCAAGATGGACATTTTTACTAGATCCTGCATGGGAGATTTCCATCTTTTGAAATCTTCAATTTTTTTTCTTCAGTGACTTTAAGTTCTTGTCATACAGATTTTTCACTTGCTTGGTTAGAGTCACACCAAGGTATGTAATATTATTTGTGACTATTGTGAAGGGTGTCATTTCCATAATTTCTTTCTCAGCCTGTTTATCCTATATCAACACCATGCAGTTTTTGTTAGTATTGCTCTGTAGTACAGCTTGAGGTCAGGGATGGTGATACCTCTAGAAGTTCGTTTATTATTCAGGATCGTTTTAGCTATCATGGGTTCTTCATTTATCCACCTGAGATGGAGAATTGCTGTTTCAAGATCTATTAAAAAAAATAGTGTTGTCATTTTGATGGGGCATTACATTGAGTCTGTAGATTGCTTTTGTTTAGATGGGCATTTCCATTATGTCAATCCTACCAATTCTTGAGCATGGGCGATCTTTCCATCTTCTGATATCTTCCTCAATTTCTTTCTTCAGTGATTGTAAGTTCTTGTCATATATGTCTTTCACTTGTTTGCTTAGTTACATCAAATATTTCATATTATTTGTGCCTATTTTAAAGGGTATTGTTTTCATAATTTTCATAATTTCATAATTTCTTTTTCATCCTGTTCATCATTTGTGTAAGAAGAGCTATTGGGGGTGAGAGCCGCCATCTTCTCTCCAGTGAGTTCCGAAGCCGGGAGCAGCCAACCGGGAGGCACAGGCCCCATGAGTCCTAGGCGAGCCGCAGGGCGGCAGGGACAGGATCCTCTCACCTTCCAAGTGACAGAGGTGGATCAGCGACCTTAGCTGCCCCTTCCTTGCAAGTGGAGGGCCTGCCTCCAGGGACCGCCTTGACCTGGAGTCTCCAGTGAGAGCCGCCATCTTCTCTCCGGTGAGCTTCTAAGACCAGAGCAGCCAGCTGGGAGGCACAGGCCCCACGAATCTCAGGGGTCTTGCAGGGCGTCAGGGACAGGACAAGCTCTGGTCAGAGTCACTAAGAACATCTATCACCAAAAATCAAGAGACCGTGAAAGGCAAACGCAAGAATCCTATCAAAAGAAACCAAGACTACTTGTCTTCATCAGAACCTAGTACTCCCACTGCAGCAAGTCCTGGATATTCCAA
>NW_022196910.1:3372308-3380151 GCF_008632895.1 Mastomys coucha | reverse complement strand
TTTTTTGGAGCGGAAACTGGGAATGGAGAAATTTACATGTAAATAAAGAAAATATCTAAAAAAAAAAATGGAGAGAATAATTGTACCTACCTTTAATATTAATGTGAGGGTAGAATGTCCATAGTTCATGTTAAAAATATTGATCACTACAAGGTTATTCATGCTAGTAATAAATATGTAAATGGTTGATCTGGAAAAAAAAAGGAATAAATACCTTTACCTACTAAAAAAAAAAAGAAGAGCTATTGGTATTTTAGAGTTAATTTTGCATCCAGATACTTTGCTGAAGATGTTTATAAGCTGTAGCAGTTCTCTGTTAGAATTTTTTGGGTCACTTATTTATACCATGATGTCATCTGCCAGTAACAATACTTTGACTTCCTCATTTTTAAATTGCATGCCTTGATACCCTTTAGTTGTCTTATTGCTCTAGCTAGAACTTCAATAATTATATTGAATAGATATGGAGGTACTAGTCAGCCTTGTCTTGTTCCTGACTATAGTGGGATTGCTTTAAGTTTCTGTCCATTTAATTTGACATTGGTTATTGACTTGCTGCTGTATATTGCTTTTATTATATGTAGGGATGTACCTTGAATCTCTGATCTCTCTAATACTTTTAACATGAAGGAGTGTTGGATTTTGTCAAAGGATTTTCAGTATCTGAGAGAATCATGTGATTGTTTTCTATCAGTTTGTTTATATGGAGGATTACATGGGTGGATTTTCATGTACTGAACATTGATCCCTGAGATGAAGCCTACTTGATCATGATGGATGATGTTTCTGGGTTTGGTTTGTGAGTATTTTACTGAGCATTTTTGCATCAATGTTCCTAAAAGAAACTTATCTTAAATTTTCTTTCTTTGCGTGGTTTGGGTATCAGGGTGACTGTAGCTTCATAGAAAGAGGTTGGCAGTGTTCCTTCTGTTTCTATTTTGTGAAATAGTTTGAGGAGTATTGTTTAATATCTAATTATCCAATTAGAATTCTGCACTAAATCCATCTGGCCCCGGTCTTCTCCTTCTTTGAATTAGGAAAAAATTCTCTTATGATTTCTGGGCCTTTGTGCTGGAATTCTTTTCCTTTTTATTCCTAGTATTTTTAGGTATGTTCTTTTCATAGTGTCCCATTCTTCTTGGATATTTTGTGTCAAGAACTTTAGATTCAATATTTTCCTTGACCTATGTGTTCTGTTCTATCGAGCTTTCATAGTACCAAGGACCTCTCCTTCCATTGGTGCATGACAAGGCCATCCTGGGCTACATATGCAGCTGGAGCCATGTGTACTCCTTTGTTGATGGCTTAGTCCCTGGGAGTTCTGACGAGTCTGGTTGGTTGATATTGCTGTTCTTCGTATGGGGTTGCAAACCCCTTCAACCTTTTCAGTCCCTTCTCTATTAGGGGCAGTTGGGAGACTTTTCATGACTGCTTGTATTTCTTTACGGGTTATGGGACTGTTTAGATGGTTTATCTGATCTTGATTTAACTTTGGTAGCTGGAATCTGTCTAGAAAATTGTCCATTTCATCCAGGTTTTCCGGTTTTGTTGAGTATAGGCTTATATAGTAGGATCTGATGATTTTTGAATTTCCACAGTTTCTGTTGTTATGTCTCCCTTTTCATTTCTGATTTTGTTAATTAGGATACTGTCTCTGTGTCCTCTAGTTAGTATGGCTAAGGGTTTTTCTATTTTGTTGATTTTCTCATAGAACCAGCTCCTGGTTTGGTTGATTCTTTGTATAGTTCTTTTTGTTTCCATTTGGTTGATTTCAGCCCTGAACTTGATTATTTCCTGCCTTTGACTCCTCTTGAGTGAATTTGCTTCTTTTTGTTCTAAAGCTTTCAGATGTGCTATCAAATTGCAGGTGTATGCTCTCTCCAGTTTCTTTTTAAGGCACTTAGATCTATGAGTTTTCCTCTTAGCACTGCTTTCATTGTGTCCCATAAGTTTGGGTGTGTTGTGCCTTTATTTTCATTAAATTCTAAAAAGTCTTTAATTTCTTCCTTGTCCAAGTTATCATTGATTAGTTGTTCAGCTTCCATGTGTACATGAGCGTTCTGTTGTTTTTGTTGTTATTGTGGTCTTAGTCCATGATGATCTGATAGAATACATGAGATTATTTCAATCTTCTTATATCTGTTGAGGCCCATTTTGTGACTGATTATATGAGACTGGTTATATTGGAGAAGGTACCATGAGGTGCTGAGAAGGTTTATTCTTTGTTTTAGATGAAGTATTCTATAGATATCTGCTAAATCCATTTGCTTTATCACTTCTGTTAGCTTTACTGTGTTCCTGTTTAGTTTCTGTTTCCATGATCCGTCCATTGCTGAGAGTGGGGTGTTGAAGTCTCCCACTATTATTTTGTGAGGTGCATTGTGTGCTTTGAGCTTTAGTAAAGTTTCTTTTATGAATGTGGGCGCCCTTGCATTTGGATGTTCAGAATTGAGAGGTCATCTTGGTAGATTTTTCCTTTGATTAGTATGAAGTTTTTGTGATGTGTATAAAGTTTAAGTTCCTTATGTTTTTGATAACTTTTGGTTGAATATTGACTTTATTTGATATTAGAATGGCTACTTAAGCTTGTTTCTTGAGGCCATTTGCTGGGAAAAATTTTTTCCAGCCTTTTACTCTGAGGTAGCATTTGTCTTTGTCACTGAGGTGCATTTCCTGTATGCAACAAAATGTTGGGTCCTGTTTACATATCCAGTCTGTTAGTCTATGTCTTTTTCTTTTTCTTCTTCTTCTTTTTTTTTTTTTTCGTTTTGATTTTTTGAGACAGGGTTTCTCTGTGTAGGCCTGGCTGTTCTGGAACTCACTGTGTATACCAGGATGGCCTCGAACTCAGAAATCTGCCTATCTCTGCCTCACAAGTGAACCTGGGATTAAAGGCATGTGCCACCACTGCTCATCTGTCTTTTTCTTGGGGAATTGAGTCCACTGATGTTAAGAGATATTAAGAAAAAGTCATTGTTGCTTCATGCTATTTTTGTGGTTAGAGGTGGAATTATGCTTATATGGCTATCTTCTTTTTGGTTTGTTAAAAGATTATTTTATTGCTTTTTCTAGGGTGTAGTTTCCCTTCTTGTTTTGGAGTTTTCCTTCTATTGTCCTTTGTATGGCTGGATTTGTGGAAAAATATTGTGTAAATTTGTTTTTGTCATGAAATATCTTGGTTTTTCCATCTATGGTAATTGAAAGTATTGTTGGGTTTAGTAGTTTGGGCTGGCATTAGTGTTCTCTTAGGGTCTGTATGACATCTGCCTAGGATCTTCTGGCTTTTATGATGTTTGGTGAGAAGTTGGGTGTAATTCTTATAGGTCTGCCTTTATATGTTACTTGACCTTTTTCCCTTACTGCTTTTAATATTATTTCTTTGTTTAGTGCATTTGGAGTTTTGATTATTAGGTGATTGGAGTAATTTCTTTTCTTTTCCAGTCTATATGGAGTTTTGTAGGCTTCTTGTGTGTTCATGGGTCTCTCTCTCTCTCTCTCTCTCTCTCTTTCTTTCTTTCTCTCTCTCTCTTTTAGGTTAAGGAAGTTTTCTTCTATAATTTTGTTGAATTTATTTACTGGCCCTTTAATTTGAGAATCTTCACTCTCTTCTATACCTATTATACTTTTGTTTGGTCTTCTCATTGTGTCCTGGATTTCCTGGATGTTTTGGGTTAGGAGCTTTTTCCATTTTGCATTTTTTTTTTTTGGTGGTTGTGTCAGTGTTTTCTCTGGTATATTCTGTATCTAAGATTCTCTCTTCTGTCTCTTGTATTCTATTAATGATGCTTCCATCTATGATTCCTGATCTCTTTCCTACGTTTTCTTTCTCCATGGTTCTCTCCCTTTGTGATTTCTTTATTGTTTTTATTTCCAGTTTTATGTCCTGGATGGTTTTGTTCAATTCTGTCACTTGTTTGATTGTGTTTTCTTGTAATTCTTTAAGGGATTTTTGGGTTTCCTCTTTAAGGGCTTCTACCTGTTTACCTGTGTTGTCCTGTATTTCTTTAAGGGAGTTATTTATGTACTTCTTAAAGTCCTCTATCCGCATCATGAAATGTGATTTTAAATCCAAATCTTGCTCTTCTGGTGTGTTGGGGTATACAGAACCGGCTGTTGTGGGAGACCTGTGTTCTGATGATGCCAAATAGCCTTGGTTTCTGTTGGTAAGGTTCTTGTGCTTGCCTCTCACCATCTGGTTATCTCTGGTATCAATTGGTCCTACTGTCTGTGACTGGAACTTGTCTCTTCTGTGTGCCTGTAAGCCTGTGATCTTAGGTATGTCAGCACTCCTGAGGAAACCAGCTCTCTCTTGGGTGGGGTTTGGCTGTGGAGGGTTGTGGGATATCCTTAGCTCCTGGGTACAGATGAAGAATGGAAGGATCCTGTTCCCAGCTGCTCCATTCTTCCTGTGCCCTTTGTACTCCTGGCCGTTATTGGAGAGAAAGTGCTGATCTCACTTCTGAGCTTAGGAGTGAGTGCATTCCTGGGAGACCAGCTTTCTTCTGCTGGGATTTGTGTGGGGAAGGCTGTGGAGCATCCTTAGCTCCTGGGTGCAGATGGAGACCAGAAGGCTAATCTCCATGTTCATGAATGCACAAAACATACAATTTTTTATGACCAAATATGAGAGTGGCACCATTCTATTTATATGACTATAAATACAGTAAAGGTAGGTAGACAACAATATCCAATTTTAAAATCTTACTACTGTTCCAAGTTAAAATGTGTTGCCTTCCAAGACATTGACTTTTGACCAGATTTACACTATCAGTTGTGAATTCTCATGAGTGAAGCATCACTGAAATCTATTCAGATCACAACTAGTGATCCCAGAACTATCATGCCACTATTGAAATAGGGGATACATTTACCCAGGTAAGTAAGGAAGACAGTTCATGCCTTCACAAGAATATATGAGAGTCTTATCCAGGAGTCTACATAGTACTGTTGGGCACTATGAAACCTATCTAGCAGAAAGGATGTTTCCAAGTACATTCTAGCTTGACTTATTTTTCTTTCACACAAAGTGTGTTATGTTCCTAGCAAAGGTCCTTTACCATGTAGTTCTTGGTAAATAAAAATGGGTAAAGGAATTTTGGTGGCATAAAAGTAAATGGAGAATGTGTATGACAGGAGATTGACAGAGAAATCAATGTCAAGGAACTATGTTTGAGTGTGTTGTAAAAAAAAACCCTGTTATTTGTTTGCTATTTTTAATACATTGTTTGGTAATTTCATATATGTATACTACGATGAGTCTTGATCACATCATTTTTTTCTTCCTCACCAAATTCTCACAGAATCCCTTGCCACATCTTTCTTTCTCTTTTTCATTCATTTACATCTCAAATGATATCACACTTCCTGCCACATATTTCAACTTCATGTCTTTTATATGACTTGTGGATCCAATCAATGCTGTCTATTTGTACATGAGGCAAGACAAGGCAGTCCTATGCTACATATGTGCCAGGGGCCTCAGACCAGTCTGTGTATGCTCTTTGGTTGGTAGCTTAGTCTCTGGGAGCTCCAAGCAGTCCAGGTTAGTTGATACTGTTGGTCTTCTTATGGGGTTAACATCTCCTTGAACTCCTTCAATCCTTCTCCTAACTCTCCCACAGAAGTCCCTGACCTCAGTTCAATGCTTGCCTGTCAGTATCCATATCTGTTTCAGTCAGCTGCTGGTGGAGGCTCTTTGGAGACAGCCATGCTAGGTTCCTGTCAATAAGCACAGCATAGCATCAGTAATAGTGTCAAGTTTGGTGCCTACCCATGGGATGGACCCCAAATTGGGCCTGTCAACTAGGTGGCCTTTCCTTCAATTTCTGCTCCATTTCTGCCCCTGCATTTATTTTAGACAGGAAAAATTCTAGGTTGAATTTTTCTTAAGCTGAGTTGGTGAGCCCATCACTCCACTGAGGCTCCTGTCTCATCAGGTTCCATTTCCCCCACTGTTGGGCATTTCTGCTAATGTCACTCCCACTGAGTGCTGGGAACCTATCACATTCCAGGTCTCTGAGACATTCTAGAGCTTCCCCCAACCCAGCAGTTGAATTTTTCTATTGAATTTCCTGGCCCTCCGGCTTCTCTTCTTTCTCCCCCCATATCTTATCCTGCCTCCTTTTCCCCACTCCTTCCCTCTCCCACTCAAGTCCCTTCCTCTGCCTCCTATGATTATTGTGTGCCCACATTTAAGTGGGATTAGAGTATCCTTACTTGGGCCTTCCTTCTTGTTAGACTTCTTACAGTCTGTGGGTTGTATCATGGGTATTCTATTCTTGTTGGATAATATACACTAATCAGTGAGTACATACCATGCTTGCCTTTTGGGCCTGGGTAACATTACTCAGGATGATGTTTTTTAGTTCCATCCATTTGCCTGCAAAATTTAGGATGTCCTCATTTTAATAGCTGAGCAGTATTCTATTGTGAAAATGAACCAGATTTTCTGTATCCATTCTAAAGTTGAGGGATATCTGGGTTGCTTACAGTTTCTAGCTATTACAAATTAGGCTGCTATGAACATAGGGTAGCACATGTCCTTGTGGTATGCTGGAACATCTTTTGAGTATATGCCAAGACCAGTATAGCTGGGTCTTCAGGTAGGTCTATTTCTAATTTTCTGAGGAGCCATCAGATTGGTTTCCAGTTTGCAATTCCATAAATGCAGGAGTGTTCCTCTTTCTCCATATCATTGTTTAACAGGTGCTGTCACCTGAGATTTTGATCTTAAACTTTTTGATTGGTGTAAGATAGAGTCTCAGGTTCACTTTAATTTACATTTCCCAATGACTAAGGATGTTGAACATTGGTTTAAGTGCTTCTCCACCATCTGAGATTCCTCTGTTGTGAATTCTTTGTTTAGCTCTGTATCTCATTTTGTAATTGGATTATTTGGTTTTGTGGGGTTAGCTTCTTGAGTTCTTTGTATATTTTGGATATTAGCCCTCTATCAGATGTGGTGTTAGTGAAGTTTTTTTCCTAATCTGTAGGTTGCTGATTTGTCCTATTGATGGTGTCTTTTGCCTCATAGAAGCTTTTCAGTTTCCCTAGTCCCATTTATCAGTTGTTGATCTGAGAGCCTGAGCCATTGGAGTTCTGTTTAGGAAATTTTCCCCTATGCCAATGAGTTTGAGGCACCTTCCCACTTTCTCTTCTATTAGATTCAGTGTATCTGGTTTTATGTGGAGGTCCTTGATCCACTTGGTCTTAAGCTTTGTGCAAGGTTATACATATGGATCAATTTGCATTATTTTTCATACAGATACCAGTTAGGCCAGCACTATTTGTAGATGAGGCTTTCTTCTTTCCATTGTATGGTTTTGGCTTCTTTGTCAAAGATTAAGTATTCATAGGTGTGTGGGTTTATTTATGGGTCTTCAGTTCTATTGCACTGATTGATCTGTCTGTCTCTGTACCAACACCATGAAGTTTTTTTTCCCACTATTTTTCTGTGACACATCTTGAAATCAGGGGTGGTGAGTCCCCCCAGAAGTGCTTTTATTAATTTAGGCTGTGTTGGAATTTTTGGTTTTCCATATGAAGTTGAGAATTGCTCTTTCTACGTCTGTGAAGAAATGTGTTGAAATTTTGATGGAGATTGGATTGAGTGTGTTGATTGCTTTTGGTAAGGTGTACATTTTCACTTTGTTGATCCTGGTGATCCATGAGCATGGAAGTTCTTCCCATCTTCTGAGGTCTTCTTTGATTTCTTTCCTCAGGGGCTTGAAGTTTTTGTTATACAGACAAGAACTTTCACTTGCTTGGTTAGAGTTACACCAAGTAGCCGGGCGTGGTGGCGCACGCCTTTAATCCCAGCACTTGGGAGGCAGAGGCAGGTGGA
>NW_022196910.1:3348679-3372298 GCF_008632895.1 Mastomys coucha | reverse complement strand
AAAAAAAAAAAAAGAGTTACACCAAGATATTTTATATTATTTGTGACTATTGTGAAGAGTGTTGTTTCCCTAATTTGTTTCTCAGTCCATTTACCATTTGTATAAAGGAAGGCTACTGACTTATTTGAGTTAATTTTATATCCAACCTCTTTGCAGAAGTTGTTTATCAGCTGTAGGAGTTCTCTGGTAGAATTTTAGTAGTCGCTTATATATACTATGATATCATCTGCAAATAGTAACACCTTGACTTCTTCCTTTACAATTTATGTCTACTTGATCTCCTTTTGATGTCTAATTACTCTAGCTAGAACTCCAAGAGAAGGTCTATATTGAATAGATAAGGAGTGGCATGCCTTGTCTTTTCCATGATTTTAATGAGATTGCTTCAAGTTTCATCTCATTTAATTTGATGTTGGCTGTTGGTTTTCTGTATATTGTTTTTATTATGTTTAGGTATGCACCATAAAGCCTTCATACTTCTAAGACTTTTAACATGAAGGGATGTTGGATTTTGTCAAAGGCTTTTTTATCATCTAATGAGATGATCATGTAACTTTTTTCTTTGAGTTTGTTTATATAGTGGATTACATTCATGGAATTTTATTTATTGAACCATCCCTGCACCCCCTGGGTGAAGCCTACTTTATAGTGGTGAAGGATGTTTTTGATATGTTCTTGGATTTGGTTTGCAAGAATTTTATTGAGTACTTTTGCATTGATATTCATAAGCAAAATTTGTCTGAAATTCTTTCTTTTCTGAATCTTTCTATAGTTTAGGTATCAGAGTGATTATGGCTCCATAAAATGAAGTAGTTAATGATCCTTCTGTTTCTAATTTATGGAATGGTTTGAGGAGTATTGGTACTAGCTATTTTTTCAAAGTCTGGTAGAATTCTACACTAAATCCCTGGGATGAAGCCTACTTGATCATGATGGATGATTGTTTTGATGTGTTCTTAGATTTGGCTTGCAGGAATTTTATTGAGTATTTTTGCATCGATATTTATAAGGAAAGTTGGTCTGATGTTTTCTTTCTTTGTTGGGTCTTCGTGTGGTTTAGGTATCAGAGTAATTGTGGCTTCATAGAATGAATTGGGTAGAGTACCTTCTGTTTCTATTTTGTGGAATAGTTTGAGGAGTATTGGTACTAGGTCTTCTTTGAAGGTCTGCTAAAACTCTGCACAATCACTCTGATACCTAAACTACAGAAAGATTCAGAAAAGAAAGAATTTCAGACAGCTGTGTAACCTGAGTTAGAGCAGAACTCCTGAGAGGCAGGCAGTGATGTCTCTGGTTAGTGCGGGTCTCCTGTGTCCCTGGTTAGAGTAGGCATACTGTATTCTTCCTTTGGGCATACCTCCTGGGATACAGGCAAGCAGTGGTGTTCAAGGATATGCATGTTGATCTCATGCAACTGTTGTTATATGCATAAGAAATCCAGAAGTTCAAGAGGGTAATCAATCTTAGCATTAAAATGTTTCTGTTTCCTGATGCTTACATATAGTTAATTGTGGATTTTTTGTAGTTTTTATTTTAAAATTTTATTTAAAACTTTATATTTGTATAATATAAAGTGAAAGATGAGAATCATTAAGATTGGAATAAAAATGTGATTCAACTAGCAAGGTATGATGGTTGAGGGTGCAGTAGTGGCACAAATGTACTTAAGGTTTTCTCCATAGAAAACAACCTATGACTGTATATATTATTTGACAAAAAGTCCCTAGAGTGAACCTGTTCTTATTAATCATCTAAATCAAACAGCCTTCAATAATTTCTATCTTTATAGTAAAGCTCACAGACATTATCAGAGAAGTGTATTTTTGCAATGGAGAGTGGTTAGCATGAAACACAAAATACATTATGCACAGAGATAAAGTATTAGAAGAATGTGCAGCCACAATTGGGAGTTCCATACCATCACACTGGAAAGTCTTAGTGACTGTCATTACAGAGAAAAACGAAAGATTGTAAGACTTAGACATCAGAAGGACCTGGTCGGAACAGTTCCTACTGGACATAAGGCCTGAACTCACACCAACTGTGTTTTCTTGCACAAAACCTGAAGAAAATCAATCCAATCAACATTGTCGAATGGAAGTGGGAATGGATCATGAGATGCTGAATCCCTGAAAACAGCATCCCTGAAATGCTGTTGAATAAATGTTGATAGCTTCCAAAATAAGGATGGCCAGGTTTTTTAAGACTGTGATCCCTATCAGCAAATGTGCTCCAGTGGGTGGCCCTACATCAATAATACTAACTACCTCTCAAATGTGCCATAGTGAATTATTAATAAAAAACAGGATAAAATATTGTGGGTCTGGGAGGTGGGTGTTCAATCTCGGAAGACTTAGAGTAAATATGAAAAAATTACATTCTCAAATGATTAATTAAAATACCAAATTAAGTTGAAACTCAACGGAAATACATATAAATGTAAAAACAAATCAAACAGAGCAGCACAACATGTACAATAAGGTCATTCGAAAGAAGAGGAAGTTCATCTGGAGGGAAATTCTCACAAAATTCTAAGAGAACACAACCAGGAACTTTGAATTTTCCCATAAAAGATAATATACTTATCTACTCAATTACATGTTTTGTATTTCATATAAGCAAATATACTAGTTAGGGAGATTTAATTATATGCTACATTTCTGCTTGAAACAATATTCTCATTCATGAGCTCCTTAATGTTTCCTGTCTGTCTGTACTCATCACTCCTACATAGATGTGCACTTATAAAAATATTTTTTAAAAGATTTATTTATCTATATGAGTACACTGTAGCTGTCTTCAGACACCCCATAAGAGGGCATCAGATATCATTACAGATAGCTGTGAGCCACCATGTAGTTGCTGGGATTTGAACTCAGGACCTCTGGAAGAGCAGTCAGTGCTCTTACCTGCTGAGCCATCTCTCCAGCCCCCACTTATAAAATTTAAAGCTAAGATCCACATATGAAAGAGATAATGCTAAATTTGTCTTTATCAGCCATTGTTCTCTCATTCAATATAATATTTGCAATGTTGCCTACTTTCCTTGAATTTAAAAATTTCTGAAATGTATGGAGTATTGAAAATATATTATTTGCTCAAATAGTACATCCCAACTACATTTTCCCATTCCTTCACTCATTCCAGCTCCTCTCAACACACACACACACACACACACACACACACACACACACCTTAGCTTTCCCCCAAGCTTTCCATTCACTGTCAGAAAAGAACTGATCTTAAAGAGACAACAGTCAAACAAGACAAAACAAAAAACAGTAAAGACAAGACAAAAGCCTTCATATGTAGGCCAATCAAAGCAACCCAAAAGGAGAAAAATAATCCCAAGAGGGGGCAAAAGAGTCAGAGACACACTCTTTCCCATAGGAATCCCACAAAACACCAAGCTAAAAGATACAACATATATACATAAGACCTGGTGAAGACCTCTACAGACCTTAGGCTGGCCATCTCAATTTCTGTGAGCCCATATGGGCCAACTTTGTTGATTCAGTAGGTCATGCTCTCCTCATATTCTCTATCCCTGCTGACTCCTAGAATTTTTCCTTCTCCACTCTTTGGGATTCCCTAAGCTATAAGGGGAAGGACCCAATGGAAATATCCAATTTATATTCTCTCTTCACATTAGGGCTGGCTGTGGATTATTCACGTCTGATGCTGTTGGAAGCCTCTCTGAGAACAACTGAACAATGTACCAATATATGAGTATAGCAGAAATATCACTAGGAATAATTTTGATTTTTTGAACAACCAAGCTTGACTCTACCCTAAATCTTTGGCCTATCTGCTTTCTGGATCCTGGACATCAAAGCAGTGTCAGGCATGGGTTCCCTCTCATGGAGTGGTCCTCACGTTAAATCAGATATGTGATGGCCTCACCCACAAGTTCTGCACTACCATTACCCCAGCACAAACATTACCCTTGTAGGCAGGACAGATTGTAGGTCAAAGGTTTTGTGGCTGAACTGGTGTTCATGATCATCTTTTGGTAGCACAAATGGTACCTTCTTGCACCAAAGAGACTAGAGCACAGGGGTGAAGGTTCCATGCAGGCACCAGTTCCACCTCTCCACCTTTAACTGTGTATGTTATCCTCACCAATGGGGCCTACTGTCTCTTCACAGAGAGCAACCCTCTGTCTGCATCAGCCTGAGTTGTTTTGGAATATCCACAGCCCCACCTTGAACAGCAACTCAAATGAATGCAACCCAGTCCCAAAGCTAAAAATCTTGCTGGGCAACAAGATATGGCAGTTGAAACTCTGTGTTCCCTACTACTAGGAGTATCCATCACAATCACCATCACAGAATCTAGGAAATTTCCATTGCACTAGGTTTCAACACTGCTTCACGAATTACTAGGCATCTTTTCCCTCACTGTCACTCTCCATCCCATTTCTCTCTACCGTTGGTCCCTCCCACTCCTATACCTATTTCCAGTCTACCAAAAATTCTTGTTGCAGAAAATATTAAAAATGAAACTGGCATGTTCCCATGCTTGTACCTCTCCTTGGGCGGTCTGGTGGTCTGGCTGACCATGGATTGGTGGGCAATGGCCAACCTGTTTTTATCTCGTGGAGATAATTTCTCACTGGTAGGTTGCTACCATGCCAATCCCGTGCTTCAAATCCCCCACGGCCTTTGTGGTGCACTTCAGGCAAACCCATGCTTTGCCACCACATCTTTCTGAGGGACTGTCATACTGATTTCCATAGTGGCTGTGCCAGTTCTCGGTCCCCTCAGCAGTGGAGGAATGTCTCTGTGTTCCACATCCTTGCCAGCAGGAGCACTCAACTGTGTTACTGATCTTAGCCATTCTGACAAGTGTAAAATGAAATCTCAGAGTTGTTTTGATTGGCATTTCCCTGAAGGCTAAGGATAATGAACATTTTTAAGTGTTTTATAGCCATTTGAGTTTCTTCTATTGAGAATGTTCTGTTTACATCTGAATCCCAGTTTTAATTGGATTATTTGGTGGTTTGGATTTTTTGTTTTTTTGGGGAGGTTGTTTTTGTTTTGTTTGTTTATTTGTTTTTGGTATCTAGTTTCTTGAGTTCTTTATCTATTTTGGATATCATTTCTCTGTGGGACATAGTGTTGATAAGAGTCTTTCAAGTTCTGTAGGCTGCCACTTTGTCCAAATGATGATGCCCTTTGCTTTACAGAAGATTTTCCATTCCATGCTGTCAGTTTATTAATAATTTATCTTAGTGCTTGCTCAATTGGTGGCCTGTTCAGAAAATTGTCTCCTATACCAATGCATTTGAGGTCATTCCCTACTATCTTTTCGGTCAGGTTAATTGTATCTGGTTTTATGTTAAGTCTTTATACATTTGGAGTTGAAGTTTGTGCTGGGTGATAAATATGGATCTATTTTCATTCTTTTTTACTTTTATTTTTTATTAGATATTCTATTTTCATTCTTATACATGCACCCATCTACTTTGACAGCACCATTTGTTGAAAATGTTGCATTTTTCCATTTTGTATTTTTGGTTTCTTTATCTAAAGCCAGGTGCCCATAGGTGTGTGGATTTATATCTTGGTTTTCTTTTAGATTTTGTTGATCAATATATCTGTTTTTATGCCAACACATGGTTTTTATTTCTACAGCTCTTTAGTACAGCTTGAAATCAGGGTTGATGATTCCTCCAAACACCTTATATTGTTCAGGATTATTTTAGGTATTTGGGTTTTGTGGTTTTCCATATGAATTTAAGATTTTTCTTGTAAAGTCTGCAAAGAATTGTGTTAGCAATAAATAAAATAACTAATAAAAATTAAAAAAAGAAATGTGTTGGGATTTTTTTTTTTTAGCAAATTTCATTAAATCTGTAGATTGCTTTTGGTGCAATGTCAATCTTACCAATCACTAATTATGGGAGAACTTTTCATCTTTTTATATTTTTTGAATTTCTTTCTTTAAGTAGTTGAACTTTTTTTTTTGGTCATACAAGACTTTCACTTGCTTTGTCAGAATTACACCAAGGTAGTTTATATTATTTGAGGCTATTGTGAAAGATATTGTCTTGTGTCCAGCCATTTTGCGGAAAGTGTTTATCAGCTGTAGAAGTTTCTTGATAGAATTTTTAGGCGTACTTATTTTTTTATAAGTTATATTATTTGTTTACATTTCAAATGTTATCTCCCTTTCCAGTTTCCTCTCTGCAAGCCCCCTATCTCATCCTTCTTCTCCCTGCCTCTTTCAGGGTGCTCCCCCTACCCACCCACCCACTCCTTCCTCACCACCCTAGCATCCCCTTATGCTGGTCATCAAGTCTCCATAGGATGACCTCCCTTCCTATTGATGCCAGATAGAGCAATCCTCTGCTACATCTGTAGCTGGAGCCATGAGGTTGCTCCATGTGTATTCTTTTGTTGGTGGTTTAGTCCTTGGGAGCACTGGGGTTTCTGGTCTGTTGATATTGTTGTTCTTCCTCTGGGGTTACAATCCCCTGTAGCTCTTTCAGTCCTTCCCCCAACTCTTCCCTTTAGGGTCCCATGCTCAGTCTGATGGTGGGCTGTAAGCATCCACATCTGTATTGGTCAGATTCTGGCAAAACCTCTTGGGGAAGCCACTATACGAGGTTCAACAAACACTTCTTGGCATCAGCAATAGTGGCTGGGTTTGGTGTCTTTATATGGGATGAATCCCTAGGTTGAGCAGTCTCTGGATGGTCTTTCTTTCTGTCTCTGCTCCATTCTTAGTCCCTACATTTTCTTTGGACCGGAATAACTCTGGGTTAAAATTTTTTTTTTTTTAGAAATTAGTGCAATTTTATTGTTATTATGTAGGAAATAAAGTGAGGCTATTAAAATAATATTTGTTTCATTAAATAAATCCACAGTAAAGAATAAATAGAAAGATATAATGAAGTAATTGATTGTCTGATGTAGCATCATTATAATTATGACAGCTATAAATGTGTAATGTCTGGTGTAGGTGTGTGTATATGTGACATGCATATTGTTCCCCAAGTAGATCTGGTGATACAATGGGGAAAAGTGTAAAGAGACTATTCAAATTGTAAGTGAAATCTAATAGAAACTGCTTCAGGTCCATATAACTATGGTACTCTTTATAAATCCCATATAGACTGAAAAAATTTTTTTCGCATGCCTATTATTGTAAATCAGTTCAAAAACACATGGCTAATGGATCATAGATGCTGAAGATTAACTCAGGTTATTATTTAGATAACTTATTTTGGCACCAAACTGCAATGTAAATATTTACCTTTATGTACATAAACAAATGTTACTCACTGTGAGACACGATGAGTAAAGAGACTAATTGTTCTTTTAGATATAGAATAAAAGACAGTTGAGTGCTAATCCTAAATCATGTACTTATACCATCCCCTCTACACCAAATGGAACATCATGATTAGAGTGAGCTGGAAAATATATAAAAGCTGGGAGACAAGGGAGAATGGCTACAAAACGTCATTTTAAGGAAATAGCATTGTAATCATAATACCATAGTAGGTGTTGCTCCCTACACTAGGGCTGTATAAAGCTTATCATCTCAACAAACCATCATATACAACAGAAAGGAAATTTAGAGTCTTCTTACCTTTCTTTTTTCTTTTTTAGATTTATTTATTTTTGTTCTTTTTTAAAAATTACATATTTTCTTTATTTACGATTCAAATGATACCCCATTTCATCATTTCCCCTCTGAAAACCCTAACCCTACCCCCTCTCCTGCTCACCAACCCACCTTCTCATGCTTCCTGGTCCCTACACTAGGGCATAGAGCCTTCACAGGACCAATGCCTCATCTCACACTGATGACCGACAAGGCCATCCTCTGCTACATATGCAGCTTAGGGTTAGGGTTAGGGTTAGGGTTAGGGTTAGGGGTTAGGGTTAGGGTTAGGGTTAGGGTTAGGGTTAGGATTAGGGTTAGGGTTAGGGTTAGGGTTAGGGTTAGGGCTAAGGTTAGGGTTAGGGTTAGGGTTAGGGCTAAGGTTAGGGTTAGTGTTAGGGTTGTATGCAGCTTGAGCCATGAGTCCCACCATGTGTACTCTTTGGTTTGTGGTTCAATCCTTGGGAGATATGGGGATACCTGTTAGTTCACATTGTTCCTTCTTCCATGGGGCTGCAAACCCCCTCAGCTCCCTTGTTCCTCCCTCCAACTCTTCCATTAGGGACCCTGTGCTCAGTGCAATTGTTCACTACAAGCCTCTACCCCCGTACCCCTAAGGCACTAGTAAGGCCTCTCAGGAGACAGCCAAATCAGGCTTCTGTAAGGAAGCACCTGCTGACATCCACAACAGTATCTGGGCCTGGTAACTGCACAAGGGATGCATCCCCTGTTGGGGCAGTCTCTGGATGATCATTCCTTCAGTCTCTGCTCTACACCCTGCCTCCGCAACTCCTTCCATGGGTATTTTGTTCCCTCTTCCAAGAATGGCGGAAATATCCAAACTTTGGTCCTCCCTCCCCCCAAGCCACTTGTGGTCTGTGGACTGCACCCTGCGCATCCCCAACTTCCGGGCCAATATCCACCCATCAGTGAGTGCACACCATGTGTATTCTTTTTTTTTTTTTTCAAGTTTTTCATTTTATACTTTTTTTCTATTTTTTTTGATTAGATGTTTTCTTTATTCACCACATCTCCCTTCCCTGACTCCCCTCTAAAAAAAATAAAAAATGATATAAAATAAACCAAAAACCAAAACAATTACCTGTTCCCTCTTCCCTCCCCCTGCTCACCAACCCACTCTCTCCCGCTTCCTGGCCTTGGCATTCCCTTACACTGGGTCATAGAACCTTCACAGGACCAAGGTTCTCTCCTCCCATTGATGACTGACTAGACCATCCTCTGCTGGAGCCATTAGTCCCACCATGTGTATACCCTGGTTGGTGGTTTAGTCCCTGGGAGCTCCGAGGTTATCAGTTAGTTCATATTGTTGTTCCTAAGAAGAAGGAAGACCAAAGTGTGAATACTCTGTTCCCTCTTAAAAAAAAAAAAAAAAAAAGTAGTTGCAGAGACAAACCATGGAGCAAAGACTGAAGGAAGGACAATCCAGAGACTGCTTCGCCCAGGAATCCTTCCCGTATCCAGTCCCCAAAACCAGACACTACTGTGGATGCCAGCAAGTGCTGGATGACAGGAGCCTGATATAACTGTCTCCCGAGAGGACGTGACAGTACCCAACCAATACAGAAGTAGAGGCTCAAAGCCATCCATTGGACTGAGTACAGGGTCTCCAACAAAGGAGCTAGAGAAATGTCCCATAGAGCTGAAGGGTTTGCAGCCCCTTAGGGCAAACAACAATGTAAACTAATTTGCTAGTCCCTCAGAGCTCCCAGGGACTAAACCACCAACCAAAGAGTACACATGGTGGGACTCATGGCTCCAGCAGCATATGTATAGCAAAAAGAGTACATTCATTGACTTCTATTACATGGTTGCTATAATCTCACGGTGTTTAAATTTAAAAATATAAAGTAAAATGTTTAAGCATTGTGTTTCTTCATCAATAAAATGACATTAGTTTGAGAACTGTACTGAGTCATCTTTACAGAAAAAGAGGGCCTAGAATGCAGATCACTGTGGAGAATGTCAAGGCCAGCTTGTACTACATTGTGTGTGTGTGTATGTATGTGTATGTGTGAGTGTGTATTTGTGTGTATGAGTGTATGTGTGTGTATATATGTGTGTGTGTATGTGTGAGTGTGTGTGTGTATGTGTGTATGCATGTGTGAGTGTGAGTGTGTGTATGTGTGTGTGTGTGTGTTTGTGTATGTGTGTGTGTGTGTGTGTGTGTGTGTAGGTCATTCTATATCTAGATCTAGATATAGATATGAATGAATGAAAGTGAATCCCTGTGTCAAAAAAGAAAAAGGTGAAGAGACACTTGAGGGAGAAGATGAACAAAGAAAAATAAAGAAGGGAAAGAGGAAGGTGAGGAAAAGGGAGGAGAGGGGAAGAGAAAAAATAGGAAACACAATCTGAGGCAGTAAGTTCTAGGTCAGATTCTAAATTAGAAAAAATAATCTCCTCAGATCATATTATAATTGTTTTACAAAGGTAAATTAGAAAATTTTTGTTTCAGGAAACAGTTTCTGTGAAGGCTGTAGTTTATTAATGAAATTTCAGGATTGCAAATAAAGCATTTTAATTGTTTCACAGTAGTGAAAAGCCACCATAGAAAAAGGCTCTCAAAATTTTTGAGATGGGTGGGTGACCTCATCCCTCAACTGGGAGCTGTGCCTACCCTCTGGTTCTATCTCCTCTGTGTTGGGTATTTCAGTGAATGTCGTCCCCATTGGGTCATGGGAAACTCTTGCTTTTGTGGCATCTGGGATTTTCTAGTGGCTATCTCTAGTTCCCCATCCCCTATTGCTATATACCTTTTTTTCAATTTCCTGACCCTCTGAACTTCTCTCCCATCCTCTCCCACACCTGATCCTGTCATTCCCTTTATCTTTACCCTCCTGTCACTCTCCAAGATCCCTTCCTCCCTCTACTTCACAGAATTATTTTGTTCCCTCTTATAAGTAGAACTGAAACATTCACACTTTGTTCTTCTTTATTCTTGAGCTTCATATGGTCTGTTAGTTGTATCATGGGTATTCTGAGGTTTTGGGCTAATATCCACTTATCAGTGAGTACATCCCATGTGTGTTCTTTTGTGACTGGGTTACCTCACTCAGGATATTTTCAAGTTCCATCCATTTGCCTGCAAGTTTCATGAAGTCATTGTTTTTAATAGCTGAGAAGTACCCCATTGTGTAAATGTATCACATTTTCTGTATTCATTCTTCTCTTGAGGGAAATCTGGATCTTTGACAAAGAAGTCAAAATCATCCAGTGGACAAAAGACAGCCTTTTCAACAAATGGTGCAGGTTCAAGTGGCAGTCAGCATGTAGAAGAATGCAAATTGATCCATTCCTCTCTCCTTGTACAAAGCTCAAGTCCAAGTGGATCAAAGACCTCCACATAAAACCAGATTCACTGAAACTATTAGAAGAAAAGGGGGGTGAAGAACCTTGAACACATGAGCCCAGGGAGAAAATTTCTGAACAGAACACCAATGGCTTGTGCTCTAAGATCAACAATTGACAAATGGGATCTCATAAAATTGCAAAGCTTCTGTAAGGTAAAGTACACTATCAATTGGACAAAATTGCAACCCACAGATTGGGAAAAGACTTTTACCAATACTACATCTGATAATATCCAATATATACAAAGAACTTAAGAAGTTAGACTACAGAGAACTAAATAACCCTATTAAAAATGAAGAACAGAGCTAAATAGAGAATTCATAACAGTGGAATCTCAAATGGCTGAGAAGCACTTAAAGAAATGTTCAACATCCTTAATCTTCAGGAAAATGCAAATCAAAACGACCCTGAGATTCCACCTCAAACCAATCAGAATGGCTAAGATCAAAAACACAGGTGACAGCAGATACTGGTGAAGTTGTAGAGAAAGAGGAATACTCGTCCATTGCTTGTGGGACTGCAATCAGGTAAAACTACTTTGAAAATCAATCTGGTGGTTCCTGAGAAAATTGGAAATAGTTGTGCCGCTCCAATCACCCTGACCAGCAGGGAAGAAAGACTAGCACACCAGTTCCTTCCAGCAACAGTTTACTCAGGAGCTGTTAGTTACATGAGAGTCAAGGTGTGCCCCAGAATAGTCTGTGAGTGCAGCTTAAATACCCTTCATGGGACTGCCCATGGGCCCATACCATGTCCCGCACCTTCATAGGCTATAGCTTCATGATGAAAGATCAGACCACTGGCAGGTGCAACCCTCTTGCCAAATAAGGACTTGTTTACTCCAAAGCAGAAGAATGGCAGGTGCCATCTTTAAGGCGTGGCAGCAGCGCTCCACAGTTCCCCCTTTTTGTTTTAATAGGATAAGCAGTTACTGCTCGATCAAGCGAGTTCCATTACGTAGGATCTCACGATCAAGGGCAGACAGGCTTAAACCATGGTACTCACTCTACTGGGTGCAATGGGCAAAGCCCACCAGGTGCAAGAGCTGAGTCCCAGGAAACAGGCTGGACACCCATCCCATGTGCAATGATGCCTGTAGGCCTTCAGGGGTGCAAGGGCTGTCCAAGCCTAGGAGAAAAGTGGGGTCTCAGGTGGCTTTAATGCCAATAACTATGCTTGGGGAGATACACCAGCTTCAATGGCTTGAAAGGCACGCACCACTAGAGCCTTCCCACGTCTCTGGGCTCTTGCCATCCGACAGATGCAAAATAGACAGAGTGCACAGACACCTACTAGGGCAACAGCTAGCACTCCTAAGCCCGCCCAATAAACACAAAAGGAGGCCAAACACACACAGGGGTGGGGCCAAAAGAAACATTCTGAACAGAATTAACCATCTCCACATTCTTATAAAAGGGATGACCATAAAAATAAGATGGGGTGGATGAACCTTCTACCTGAGTGGCTATAACACCAGCAGCAGCGCTCCACAAATAGTTATACCAGCTCTATTACTCCTGGGCATATACCCAAAAGATGCTCCAACATGTAACAAGGACACATACATGCTTCACTATGTTTATAACAGCCTTATTTCTAATAGCCAGAAGCTGGAAACAATCCTTCTCAATATCTTTATTCTGGCAGTCATCTCTTTTTATTTTACCTGCTTCTTCAGGGTATGTACTTTCATATGAAAATTTGGAGCTAGGAGCCTTTGATGAGAGAGAATATGGGGGAGTGTGTGGAAAGTCAGCGAGAGTTGAAAGCTCAGTACATTTACACCCACTCATATTCATAACTTATTTTATATGGTAGAAATCTTATGCAGGCCCACACAGACAGCAACACATACAAGATGGTTATCTCTGAGTATGACAAAGACACTACAGCCATGACTTCACAGCAACTGAATTAGGGAAATAGTGCCCTGGTCTTCCTGATGAACTATTGGCTACTGATAAATTCTTGTTGTGGGACAATCATTCTCTTTAGTTTTGTGACCACTGAAGACCCAAACAGTCTTCAGTGCATAGATCTACACTAATAGCCAAAAAGATGATACTTTCTAATCTCAGTGAGTATAAAAACATAACAATAAAATAAGAATAGAAAGAATTCATAAGGGTAAGGCAGACCAGGAATAACAATAGGAGGGGATTAAGATTAATTTGGGATAATCAGAATGCATGCAATATTTGTATGAAATTGTCAAAGAGCAAGCTCAGTAAGAGTTAAAGGAGAGAGGATAAATTTTGGGTTGAAAGATCTGTGGGTTGATTAGTGTCTCTAATGCTCCACTGGGGTTCCTGTCTGGCTATAGGTGGTGGCCTCTTCAAGTTCCAAATCCCCAATGTAGTGAGTCACAGCTAAGATTACCCACATTTGATTCTTGAGTGTCTCCCTTATCCCAGGTCTCTGTCTCATCTTGGAAATGGTCTCCACTTCCTTGCTCCTGTAAGTTACAGATTTCCATACATTTCATGGCCATCTAGCCATCTCTCCTATCTTTCCCCACACCTGATACTGAATCCCCTATTCCCCTCCCCCAAATCCTTTCCCTCCCAGTTACTTCCCTCCATCTTCCCCTTATGACTATTTTATTCCCCCATCTAAGCAAGATTCAGTCTTCCTCACTGGGGGCTTCCTTCCTGTTTAGTCTCTTTGTGTCAATGGAATGTAACATGGTACCTGTATTTTATGGTTATTATTCACTTATAAGTGATACTATGCATGTCCTTTTGGGTCTGGGTTACCTCACTCAGGATGATATTCTCAAGTTTCATTCATATGCCCATGAAATTCATGATATCTTGGTTTTTAATGGCTGATTAGTATTCTATTTTGTGGATGTACCACATTTTCTTTTCTTTCTTTTCTTCATTTTTCATTGGTTATTTTATATATTGACATTTCAAATGTTATCTCCCTTCCCAGTTTCCCCCCCACAAACCTCCATCCTCTCCTGCCCCTGCCTCTATGAGGGTGCTCCTCCACCCACCCATTCACTCCTGTCTTAGTGCCCTAGCATTCCCCTACCCTGGGTCATTGAGTCTCCACAGGACGATTTTCTTTATCCATTCTTCAGCTGACAGACATTTGGATTTTTTCCAGTTTCTGGCTATTATGAATAAAGTTGCTATGAACAGGGTTGAGCAAGTGTCTTTCTGGGATGTTGGAGTGTCTTTTGGGTATATGACTAGGATTAGTATAGCTGCATTTTGAGGCAGAACTATTCTCAGTTTTCTGAGAAAACACCAAATTGATTTCCAAAGTGGTTGTGCAAGTTTGCACTCCCACCAGCAGTGGAGAAGTGCTGCTGTTGCTCCATATCCTTGCCAGCATGTGCTATCTCTTGAGTTTTGATGTTAGCTATTCTGGTGGGTGTAAGATGAAACCTTAGATTTGTTTTGTTTTTCATTTCTCTGATGACCAAGGACTTTGAACATTTCTTTAAGTGCTTCTGGGACATTCAAGATTCTTCAGTAGAGAATTCTCTGTTTACTTCTCTACCTCATTTTTAAATTGGGTTATTTGGATTGTTGGTGTCTAACTTCTTGAGTTCTTTGTAAATTTTGGATATTATCCCTCTGTCAGATATAGGGTTGGGAAGGATACTTCCTCAGTCTGTGAGCTGTTGATTTGTCCTATTGACTGTGTCCTTTGCCCTACAAAAGTTTTGCAGTTTCATGAGGTCCCATTTATCAATTGATAAATGATTTTATCATTTTAGAGCCTGAGCTATTTGTGTTCTGTTCAGGAGATTTTTCCCTATACCAATGCAGTGAAGGGTATTTCCCACTTTATTTTGTATGAGATTTATTGTGTCTGGTTTTACATTGAGGTCCTTGATCCAATTGCACTTTGGTTTTTAGTAGGGTGTTAAACAAGGATCTGTTTTCATTCTTCTACATGTAGATATCCAGTTATTCCAGCACCATTTGTTGAAGATTCTTTCCTTTTCCCATTGTATGGTTTTGGCTTCTTTATTAAAAAATGAGTGTGGGGGAAAAAGCAGAGACTGAGGGAGGGAATGGCCCACCAATAACCAGCCCAAATTGAGGCCCATCCCATGGGTAAACACCAATCCCTAATACTATTAATGATTCTCTGTTATATTTAGAGACAGGAATGTGTTGTCCTCTGAGAGACCCCACCCTACAGCTGACTCAAACAGATGTAGACACCCACAGCCAAACAGCGGATGAAGCTTCAGGACTCTTATAGAAGAATTGGGGGAAGGATTGTGGCCCCAAAGGAGTAGGAACTCCACCAGAAGATCAACAGTCAACTAACCTGGACCCATTGGGCTCTCAGAGTCAACCACCAACAAAGAACATGCACAAGCTAGACCTAGGCCTCCCCAGTCATATGTAGCAATGTGCAGCTTGACTTTCATGTGGGCCCTGAACAACTAGATTGGTGGCTATCCTAAAAGCTGTTGCCTGTACCTGGGGTAAGTTCTACTAGATGGGCTGTCTTTTCTGGCCTTGGAGAGGAAGTGTGTAGCCTCCCAGAGACTTGAAGTGCTGGGAGAGGGAGAGAAACCTGGGTTGCCCCCACATGCTCAGAGGAGAATGGGAGGAGGGATAGGGGAATGGTTGTGACATGGGGTGACCTTGAAGGGGGCAGTGTGTAGAATGTAAATTGAATAAGTTAAAAAAATAAATTAAAAGAAAGTTGAAGGAGAGGCTGACAAGATGGAGCAGTGGTTAGCAGATTTGCTGCCATGCAGATAATCCAGGTTTAGTTCCTGGAACAGTCATTATAGCCCACAACCATCTCCAACCCCAGTTCTACAGGATCTAATCCCATCTTCTGAACCATGGAGGCACATACACTCTACTTACATATATGCAGGCAAAACAACAACAACAATAATATTTTTGAGAGCAGATGTGGTGAACAATTTTCTGAAGTTTCAGGGATTTTTGTATGATCCACTGACTAATATTTTAAAGATTCTTGAGATTGACTTAAGAGAGGCCATTTTGTGTTAGGCATTAGAAAAATGTCAATGGGATAATGGTGCTAGGAGACAAGGCCTCTAGAGAGTAGTTAAGTTCATGGAGAAGAGACAACCAAAAGTCATGGGTCCCTGGGAATCGGCAAAATTAAATTCTTGGCTTTCCAGACCTGTGTCCCAGAGGGTAATCATCTGCTTAAAGGATAATGATGTAAAATAGGGAAATGTGCCCAATGAGCAAATATAAGACACTTCAGCCTTCTCTTCAGAGAATGCAGCCTTGGACAGAAGCTGGAGTGGTAGCACTCATTTCTTCTAGATTCTTAAGTGTTTTCAGTTCTTTGTGCTGTGTGGTCTGGCTCAGAGCTTCTGTCCCCACAATTTGCTGAGAATCTTGAGCTGCTATTCAGGGAACTTCTTCAAAGAGAATGTTCAGGTGAGTTTCAAAACTCTGTAGACACTGCAAGAGAGTGTCAAAGGAAATTAGTCCTAGGTTCGTCCTTCTGAGGTCACTGGAGAGCCAGTCCCTGTTAGTGTAGTGGGATTTTTGTGAGTGCTTACCTTGCCATTCCATCACTTTTTGTTCAGCATATTATATTGAGAAATGAATATTAAAAGAAATTAATTCAAAGTTTCATTGATGACAAGAAATGGCAAAAACAGAATCCTGGATGGAATAGGGAACTGGGATAGATGTTAAAGTTTATTTCAGTGTAAGAACTACCCAAGAATCTTACAGTTAAAGTAATAGGAGAATACGGGGCTGGGGTGCAGAGAAATAGAGGCATTTTTGTATTAAATGATATTTATTGGACTGTTTATATGATGATGAGAAAGATCAGTGGAAGGCAACCTTACAAGTTGATGGGAAATGGTAATTAAATATCAACTCTTGCTGTGAATGTACATACATACACAGATAAACACACACAGACACACACACACACACACACACAGAAACTGTTTTAATCTCTGAGAGACTCAAAGTTTCTATGAGGTTATTGTTCATTTCCTTTCTCTACTGAGAATGTCTATGAGGCCTTTTCCTGTATTCTGTTGTGGGAACATTTTTGCTCCTGGTGTCAAATGTACTCTTTCAGTATATGTATTAGAGTTCTTTTACTTTCTTTTTCACAAATTGCCTGTCTTCCACTTATTCCTTTATTATCCCTAAATGTGTGTTTATAGTAATATTAGAAAGTTTGTTTTGTGTGCATGAATCTATTTATCAGCCATACGTGCATTCAACTTGCTTCTTGTTCTTCAGAAAGGACTTATCGGTGGTCATTTATTGTTGTCTTCTTTTTCCATCAGGTCATTTTGTACATGTTTCCAGTGTGTTTCTTTATCTTTATTATTCTCTATTGTTATTTGCATGTTTATAATCAGATACACCCCAAAGGGGTAAAGTACCACACTTTTATTCGTTACTTGCATGGCACTCATTCTTTTTATCATTTAAGAAAAATCCATGTATTTGAGTTGAGCATATTTGAATATGCAGCTCTATGAGACACACTAAGTTTTGATAAAGCTGCCTCCATGCATTTAGAGATGTTTTAAAAATCATATTTGCTTACTTTCAAGTATTCAAAAGTTTGATTTTAAATTACTTACCCCTTGTAAAATCATCAAAAAATTGTACTTTTAGCTATTTGGTTCATATTGAAGTACCTAAAACAAAAGCTAAAAGTGAACATTATATAAAGTAGAGGGTGTCACTGAAGTCTAGGAAAGAAAAAAAATGAGAGGAGAAAAGGAGATTCAAGCTGCTACCAAATGATGGTTCATGAGTGCTGAAGGCCTCTTGATGTGCAGTATGCCAAGGCTATCACAGTTTGAACTTTCTAACATATACTTTCTTGTCTAATATTTGTTTCAGAAGAAACAAACATGTTACTTCAAAAAACTCTCCCCTTATGTTTTATTACATGGTTTTAAAACAGGAAGTTATAAGAGAGTGTGAATACTTACAATAAAAGTAGGTAATAAATGTTGAAGGAAATGGCAACATTAAGTCCCTTGTGATGATCATCACATGCTGTGCACTTGTGTGGAAGTATCCTATGGACATTGAAAGTTACTGGGAATAAGTTAAAAGCCAAAATCAATGGAAACACATTAGTAACAGTGCATGGTAACATAATTACCCTCCTTTCACTTCTTTGTGCTTCCCCACGCTTATCCACACTAAAGAAAACATGTAATAGAGAAACTTTGTGGGATTGTGGACATGGAAATGTAAAAGAAGGAGAGAGGACAAATGAGAAAATGTAGTAGAGGAGGAAAATGTGATTAAGATACTCTGTATGAGTGGGTAAGAGAGTCACAATGAACAGCAGCACTTTGAATGAATAAAAACAGTGATGATACTAAATAAAACTAATAACACTATCTCAATAATTTCAATGTACTAAGGAAACACGAGTAACACTGCTCTTTTCCATTTCAGGGGTTCTTAGTATATCTTAAAGTATCTCTACACATTATGCATGCATATTTATCCATGCATTGCTTATGAAATGCTCCAGGAGGATTCTAGGCCTGTCATTATGCTTTGTATATCTACTCTTATTTTCTTTTCTATTTTTCTGCCTATTTTCTCACTAAATAAAAGCCATAGACATCTGAAAAGGAATGTTCCTAGTACAGATTAGCTGTTTCACACAATGTAAAATTCTGTATAATTGAGCCTGTGGATCCATTCGGATGATAATTTGTGTTCTTTTTCATGGATATATAATTATACCCATGCTGAAATAACAGTTTTGCTTTTAGGACAAACTGTAGTTCTCAATGTGAAGCAATTTCACTCTTCAGTGTCTAGAACTGCTCATCTGTCATATAGGGGAGTTTCATTACAGCTTGGGTTGCTTCTAAGCATCCCATGAGGCACCGAACATCCCACTACACAGAATGATCTAGTCAGAATGTCACCGGGTTACTATGCAGAAATTTCTGGGTGTGATTCCTCCAAAATGCATAAATCACAGATATATGCATGCACATGTTTGGCAGACACATAAAGGCAGATTCTATCTTTCCAGTCAGTTATACTTGCTTTAATATTCTTTAGTATTTTTTTTTTTACTACATTGCCACTCCATGTCTTGTTATAAGGAAAAGAAAATAGTTTCAGTTGTTATCCTATTTTCCCCCATTCTCATGTACACACAGTGTGTGTTCACATTTATTAAAAGGGTGAAATTTGCTGAGTCTATTGATAAGCAAATATGTCATACCTTCACTCCAAAAGGCATTAAACATGGTTCCTTTGTTTTCTGATATTATTTTCATTCATATACATGAAGTTCTTTTTATTTTTAACCAACCTCTATAAATAATCTAAGCACTGCCTGAAAAACATACAGCACTAATAATTATGTATTCATAATAACTTCTCATTTAAATTGTGGAATACATGATTTTTAATGTAAAGATTCAGAGAGTAAAAGAAATTTCTGTCAAGATTAGCATGAGGGACTCCATAAGAGGAACAATTCCATGGAAACAACTCAGAAGTTAATTACTAACCATATAAAATGTAGCATATCACATATATCAGTAATGTGAGAAGGAGAGTCGTGTTAGCTTGCCTTTCTCTTGTCTCATAGACACATGTGACTGATGGAGTCAGGGAACAGCACAAGAAGAATTTCAAGCTTTTTTCTTCTTGGATTTTCAGAAAACCCACACCTTCAATTCCTCATCTTTGCACTGTTCCTGTCCATGTACCTGGTAACAGTGCTTGGGAACCTGCTCATCATCATGGCCATCATCACACAGTCTCACCTGCACACGCCCATGTACTTCTTCCTCGGTAACCTGTCCTTTGTGGACATCTGTTTCACCTCCACCACCATCCCAAAGATGCTGGTAAATATACAGACCCAGAACAAGACCATCGCCTATGCAGACTGTATTATCCAGATGTGTGTCTTCTTGGTTTTTGGAGAACTAGACAACTTGCTCCTGGCTGTGATGGCCTATGACCGATATGTGGCTATCTGTCACCCACTGTATTATACAGTCATTGTAAACCACCGGCTCTGTATACTGCTGCTTCTGCTGTCCTGGGTTGTTAGCATCCTACATGCCTTCTTACAGAGCTCTGTTGTGCTACAGTTGACCTTCTGCAAAGATGTGAAAATCCCCCACTTCTTCTGTGAGCTTAATCAGCTGTCCCAACTCACCTGTTCAGACAACTTTCCAAGCCACCTCATAATGCATCTTGTACCTGTTCTATTGGGAGCCATTTCCCTCAGTGGTATCCTTTACTCTTATTTCAAGATAGTGTCCTCCATATGTTCTATCTCCTCATCTCAAGGGAAGTACAAGGCATTTTCTACTTGTGCCTCTCACCTTTCCGTTGTCTCCTTATTTTATAGTACAGGTCTTGGAGTGTATGTCAGTTCTGCTGTGGCTCAAAGCTCACATTCTGCTGCAGGAGCCTCAGTCATGTATACTGTGGTCACACCAATGCTGAACCCCTTCATTTATAGTCTAAGGAATAAAGATATGAAGAGAGCTCTGGAAAGACTCTTAGGAGGAAAATTGTAATGTGTATCATTGGACTGGCTGACGTTTCCATGATTGTAGAGGGTAAAGCTGCAGAGATGGGAGCTCTGTCTTCAGGTCATAAAGGGATAAGGTGCATCTGAATGCCTTGTGGAGGGTCTGGAGAGATTGTTCAAAGGTAGAAGAATCCATCCTGCTTTCCAGAGCAACATTTTGTTCTCAGGACCCATTTGGACAGTTCCCAACTGCCTATGATTCCAGCTTCAAGGGATGCAACACACTTCCTCACCTTTCTAGATGCCTAAACTTTTAGTCACAATACCACCCCCACACTTGTGCATAAATAAAATAAAATAGATATAATAAATATAAACATATATCCTCTGGCATTTCCATTACTCTCATTCCCAAAATAAGCAAGCCGCATTACTAAGATATTTGTTCTCCCTCTTATGCAACTATTTTCTCCTCTATAGTAGTCCTAGCTTCCCAGAGTTATTCCAAACACTGGACTGAATGTGTATGGTCAGCAACATTTGAAAATAATTCCTTTGTATGTGGGTTGGTGTCCCCTTCCAATGGTCCCTGTTTATCTATTGGTGATGGTCTCCTCTGGTTCCATCTCCTTATTGTTGGACATTTTGGCTAAGGTCAGCCACTCTGGGTCCTCAGAACTTCCCATACCCCAGGTCTCTGAGACTTTGTAGAGCTTCCACCCACCATCCACTCCTGGCAGCTGAATATTTCCATTCATTCTCCTGGACTTCTGGGCTTTTCTCCTGTCTCCCACCATACCTGATCCTCCCCCTTTCCCCTCCACCCCCTTCTCCTACTCAGATTCTTCCCTTCCTCTTATTTATTTATTTATTTATTTAATTTTTATTATTTATTTCACATCTGAATACATCTATTGACTTTCATATCATGTTTTAATTCATATACACGAACAATTCAGAGTAATATGCTTGTCCATCAAATTATGCCAGACCAGGCCAGCATCCAAGGTAGACTGAAGCAGGGAGCAATGGAGCAAAAGTTGCAATTTCTGGGGCAGATGTTGCTAACTATTTGTTCATTTTTTTCTTCCTACAACTCTTTGCTCTTCTAAGGCCAAAAACTGATGCTTTCTGGTAACTTGACTCCTGCTATTAGAAGCAGGGAATTAAGGAAAAAATGGCTTAGTTACTTGGCTGTTTTTCCTCTGGGTCAAGGACTCCTTGTTGGACAGATGAGAAGCTTGGACTTTGTTAACTCTTTGTAAACCAGAGAGAAAAGAAAATTTAAAAAAAGAAAGAAAAAGAGGAAAAATAAGAGAGTCAGGCATGCAGAAAAAATACTTGCTGTAGATGAAGCAAAGATAAGAAGCTCCAACAAACCTTTATTTCTGTTCTTAGTATTTATAACGTCTCTAAAAAATTACTTCATACAGCTATCAGACAGAACTGCTACAACAGGATAATTGATTATGTGGTTTTCTAAACACTTTTACACCTTATAAATTCATGTATTTTAAATCAATAGTTCATGTTATAAATTGATAAGGAGTTACAGCAGAATTGTTTACACATGTTTTCCATTAAAACTAGTACTTGACTAAAGATTCATTATCTATTTAATTTCATTAGTTCATTATAAGTTTAAAGCAATATTTTTTTCTTTTTTAGTCCTTGCTTCACAATGCATATTCTAGACATACTGAAATCTATTTTGTCATCTCTTCCATGAGATATTTAACTTCAACACACTCAGTTCTCGTAATCTAGTCTGGCTTTTCCTGCCATAGATAAACTTACAACAAGCTCCATATCTGAGGCAGAACTATGCTGCCAGCATCTTCTGGGACTTGACTACTTAGATATATAGAAGCTAGTTGGTTGTGCAGCTGCCCACACCTACAATGCTTACATATCCAGTTATATATTGATATAAAATATCTAGGCTATAACTAATGACTTAGCTTTAATGCCAAGGAAAACATCTAAGGAGATATGAAAATATATTCAGACACATTTACACAGACAGTCTCCTCATCTCAATTATTGATGATAGTATAGGAGCAGCTTAGCATTTAGACATTATCTACCCAACAACAAAGATAATTTTAAAAATTTTATGTGTGTGTGTGTGTGTAAATGTGTGCTATGTATATGTAGAGAGGGGAAAGATTTACCTTAGAGCTAGAAGATGACATTGGTTTCCATGGAGTCAAGTGACAGGCAGTTGTGAGTCACCCACTGTGGGTCTTTGGCAACCAACTCTGGTCTTCTAGAAAAGCAGAAAGTGTTCCTTGCTCCTGAGCCATCTCTCTAGCTCACAAAAATGACTTTTAATTAACAGAATTGGAATACTTGTTCTCTGCACTTACATGAAGAAAGATGAAGATCTGAAACATAAACTTTGTTTGAATTCATTTAGTAATCTAGTTAATACTTTAGCTAGTACTATAGATTTAGCTCATCTTCATAAACATAGGTTATCAGTAGATAAATATCTATCATGATTTTAATGTTCATGTTCAGCTTAATCAGGCCATAAATTATTAAAAAGTACATCTCTATGTAAAGTTTTTTTCATGTAACAGTATGTCTTTGTTTTAGTATACAATTTTATAAATAGCATCACACTCAACAAATGATTTAAGCTATGTGTGTTTATGAGTGCTGTTTTAAGAATTATGTTTTGACAGCTATAGCTATGTGTGTTTATAGATTACAAAATGATGTTCTGATACTTAATTCTGTGTCAAATAATTAAATAAAGCCACTCAACTACTTTATCTCAACTATTTAAATTTTTGTTACAATAACTTTTGAAATGAACTTTTAGTGATATTGAATTGTGTAGAATATTGGAAGCATGGTTATATTCACTATGCTGTATCATAGTGAAAATCAGCCAAATTTATTCCTCCTGTCTATCTCACCACAGTGTTGTACCTTCTGGTTATATACTATATTCCATTATAGTTGTATTCATTTATATCCTACCTAACTCATAGTGTGAAATCATCTCCTCTCCTTCATACCATTGTCCATACACGCTCTCTATTGTCATTTTGATAATCACTATTCTTTTTTTTTCCCTGTATTTCAATGACCCTCACATCACCAAAGGATTTTACCTCCATCGTAGCTAAGCTGAGAGTTGAT
>NW_022196910.1:3345084-3347199 GCF_008632895.1 Mastomys coucha | reverse complement strand
TTGTGTCAATATTTTCTAAGGTGTCTTCTGCCCCTGAGATTCTCTCTTCTATCTCTTGCATTCTGTTGACGATGCTTGCATCTGTGGCTCCTGATTTCTTTCCTAGGTTTTGTATCTCCAGGGTTGTCTCTCTTTCTGATTTCTTTATTGTTTCTATTTCTGTTTTTAGATTCTGGATGGTTTTGCTCATTTCTTTCACCTGTTTGATTGTGTTTTCCTGTAGTTCTTTATGGGCTTTTTGTGTTTCCTCTTTATGAGCTTCTAGCTCTTTACCTGTATTATCCTGTATTTCTTTGATGGTGCTATTTATATCTTTCTTAAGGTCCTGTATCATCATCATGATAAGTGATTTTAGATCTGAAACTTGCTTTTCTGGTGTGATGGTGTGTCCAGGACTTGCAATGGTGGGAGAATTGGGTTCTGATGATGGCAAGTGACCTTGGTGTGTGTTGTTTATTTTCTTATGCTTGCCCCCAGCAGCCATCTGGTTAACTCTAGTGCTACCTGCCTTTGCTAAATCTGACTGGAGCCTGTCCTTCCTGTGATCCTAGTTGTGTCAGAACTCCTCAGAGTCAAACTGTCTCTGTGATCCTGTGATTCTGTGATCCTGGGATCCTGGGCTTGTTAGATCACCTGGGAGTGTGGCTTTCTCTGTGTGTTGTGGAACTGGCTGCAGAGCTTGTAAAAGCAATATTTTTGTCATAAGTTAGCACAGTTTTGTCAAGAGACAATCATATGCCTTGTGTCATATTAGTTTTGAGGTTTTTGTATAGATAAATTATTCAATATTTAATCCTCTGTCCTTGTACCTACAATAAATTGTCCATTCTCAGTTTAGTTTATGACCTTTAGTTACCTAGAAGGAATGCTTTCCTAGATTATAAGTTTGTTCCTAGTCTGCTTTCCTTTTCTAGTGCAGTTAGTCCATGACACATGAAATTTCACAGAGCTCTATTTGAAACTTTTATCTTATAGAGGACTTGAGATTACTTGTATAAGTTTTTGAGTTCTATAAAATCATTATTAGGAACTATGAAATCATCAATTATTCTTCTCAGCTTTACTATATGAGATTATATCTTCATGTTTATTTTGTAGGAAATCTGCCCAATAGGGTGAGATAATGCCCAGGAATCATTAGGCTATGTAATAGTGACAGAAAAGGCATATCATCAACAACAAGCAATCCTAGGATGAAGTCTCTGAGGATTCTGCATTCTTAAAGCTCACCCATTGCAGCCATGCAAAATGGTAGGCCATCTCCTGCAAACTCACTTGCATGCCTTAACCATTCCTAGATGGCTTCTGACAAAACTTCAATGTAATCAATCTTTAATATGAATATACTCAAGTCTTCTAATAATTTGAGATGCACAATACTTTATTGTTATGTTGCTAAACTTTATTACTTGAAAGTTTATGGATTCAGTCTATCAAACATTGTTATTGACTTTATTATTTTTTAATTTATGATAGTGATGATTATGATGATCATCATTATCATTTTTATTGTATATGTGTGTTTGTATCCCTAAGTAGTATATGCCATAATGCAATGTGATGTGAGTATATCATAGGACAACTTTGGGTAATCAGTTATCTCAGAAGGAATGATCTAGAATCAAACTCAGTTCATGAGACTTGCTCAGAAAACACCCCATTGGAATCTACACCACCACTTTTGAGGTGACTATTTTCAGCTAGCACATACAAAACTCAATGGATTACAATAAATAAGGGATGAATGGTCTAGTGGTTCTTTGGTGTCATGTTATGGGAAAGGAGAGAGGCTAAGGTGGCCTTAAAGGGCAACAGTAGTGATATTTTGCTGATAGAAATGTTCTGTGTTTTTCCTGGTGCATTTGTTAATACTGTGGGTGTGATACTATTATTTCTGTGACATATTAACATCAAAGAAACACAGGGAAAGGATGTGAGGAAGCCTGCATATTTTTTTATGAAATATGGGTCATAATCCACAACTACTGCCAAATAAATTTGTAATTAAATTTAAACAGCTAAAAGTACATCTAGAAGCCTGTGTTTAAGTGTCGCGACCACCCTCGACCAGCAAGAATGACGCAACACTCTCTCGGGCTCTTCTCATGCAGTTTA
>NW_022196910.1:3282664-3334152 GCF_008632895.1 Mastomys coucha | reverse complement strand
ATCAGACTGGCGGGGGGCGGCGGCCAGCGCCATCTTTGAGGTGCGGTGCTTCGCAGCTCTCCACATTTAAGAACTTAAATTCTAATTCTAAGTGCTGGAGGCAGAGGTTAACAGCACTTACACTTTTTGCCTAGGATATGGGTGACATTTCTACCACCCACATGGCTGCTCACAACAGTCTATAACCCCAGTTTTAAGCATATTTGACACCCTCTTCTGATGTTTACAGCATCAGGGATGTACATATATACCGGCAAAATACTCAAGCACATAAGATAAAATACATTTGTTTTTAATTTAAAGAAGAAAAAAAGTGTTGAAATTTTGACCTCTCCCCATCTCAATCTTAGTACTTTCTACACATAATTTGTGCTATTATAATGTAATATGTCTAAATTAATTGTAACCTAGTTACTTTAAAATTTTGAATACTTATTTAGCATATATTCACATCATTTTTCCTCCTGTCCATACCACTTAGTACCCAAAATTTATAGTCTCCTTTTCCTTAATCATTTTGCTTACAAACAAATGTTTGAATAAATATAAATGCAAATTGTTGAGTCCTTCAGTATTGCCAGTGTATTTCTAGGGCTGAATGACCATGTGTTATTACATAACTAATCAGGGAACTTATCTCAGAGGAATATGAAAATTCTCCCTTTCAGGAGATTTCCACATCTACATTATGATGTCAGTTGATGCTGAAAATATTCAGTTCTTGTTTAGATAAACATGGTAGAATTTTATGAGAGTAATTCTTTGTCATCACTAAAATTATCTTCTCTAAGTGAAAACATGTAAGTAGGGGGCATTTGGAGGCACCATTCATGAAAGACTAGGTACCCCAAGGTCACCTATCTTCTAGGTGAGTTAGATGTCACTAAAGCAGGCTGCGTTGGAGCAGATTTGGAGATCTGGCTGCCTTCTAGGGCTCCATCATGAGTGCATTGCACCCTGTGTAGCCAAATATGTATCTATAGTCATCCTTGCGAGGACTTTTTCCCTGGTGAATAAGAACCTGACTTTGGATCTAGTATGAATCACTTCCTGAGTGGGAGAATGAGAAAGCTGGAATTGAACCTTTCCTACCACACTGTCTGTGCTTTTTCCTGGTACTAGGTTCTGTCCACCTAGGACAGTAGATGAGGTGGCTGTCATCTGTAGACTCCCTTTGTTCTCAAGCTATAAGGTTCCTGGGGATTCTTAGCCTTTGCAGCAGAAACTTGGTTATAAATAACTTTTATTTTTAGTTTTTTTTTAAGGAAGTACAAGAAGACATCAAACTTGTGAAGGTGTATTCACAGCACTATATGACATATATAAATAATGAATTATAAGTAAAATTTCTTTTATTAGATATTTTTTTTATTTACATTTCAAATGTTATCCCACCTCCTGGTTTCTCCTCCAAAAACCCCCTATCCCATCCCTGCCTCCCCCTGCTCGCCAACCCACCCACTCCCACTTCCCTGTCCTGGCATTCCTCTACACTGGCACGTTGAGTCTTCACAAGACCAAGGGCCTATCTGCCCATGGATAACTAAAATTTCAAAGGAAAAAGCCTCTATCTCAGGCTGGGCGGTGGTGGCACACGCCTTTAATCCCAGCACTTGGAAGGGAGAGGCAGGTGGATCTCTGAGTTTGAGGCCAGCCTGGTCTATAGAGTGAGTTCCAGGACAGCCAGGGCTACACAGAGAAACCCTATCTCAAAAAAGCAAAGAGAAAAAAAGAAGCCTCTATCTCTTACGTTGTTCTTTGCCAGAATATTTTATTACAACTACAAAAATGAAACTAGAATGCAATCACAAAGAATGCATACATTGAAAGACAAAAAGGCTAAGGAAAAGAATATCAATAAGGTATATTAAACACAAAAATGCATACATATATGTTAGCCAATACTGAGTAGGCAGCACTGCATGCGTACGCTGAAAGGGCTTATATATGCAATGGTAATAGTTAAAGAAGATGAGGCTATCAACTTGAGAATGGAGAGGGCATTGGACAGTCTGGAGTGAAAACAGAAAAAGGAAGTTAATATATTTCTACTGTGTGGAACAAAACAAAAAATTGAATATAAAAATAGAGTTTTAAGGAAAAAGAGACAGGAGTGGAAGGGAAATAAAAGAAGGTCATGAAAGATTAACCAGAACACACTATATTAATGTAAAAAACTTTCAGAGAATGAAGTTCATTGATATAAACAAACAAAGACAAAAGTTACGAGTTAAGAAATACTGCAGAATTCTAGGCGAGATGATGGACTAGAAGCTGCTCAGCCAGTTAGGATAAGGAAATGCAAAATACTCTTCTCTAGCAAGTAAAGGTTTGGAAATTCACAAAGGTAAGCTCGCTGATAAAAGTAGAGTGCTGAAGGTGGGGAACTGTAAAATAATGAACCAGCTCAGACAGGCCCCCAGCATATGGCTCTCCTGTGGAAGCAGGAGAAGTAAAAGCTTCATTTTTTTCTCAGTCTTCTGATTTCTTTCTTTTACTTAACCTTGATTTTTGGTTTCTCTGACTCCTTGCTTTACCACTTCTACCCTTTTCCCTAAACGACTTTTGAGTTTATACCAAGCATATTTACCATTTTCTGTTTTGTTGCCATTGGTGACATTGAGTATGATCTAATTGCTCTTTAGTGTACATTTACATATTTTATACTTTGGTGTCATTGCTGTGACAGTACCGAGTTCTCTATAAATGGAACTGGGAATTGGAAGGTTGTAATATTTTGGCTACTCAATAAGATTTCTAGGCCTCTGTTACTGAATATAATGCAGAAGAGGAGAAAGTTCCACACCAAGATTTAAAAAGTTTGCTGGCAAAAAAGATATGTGACCATAAAAGGAAAACAAGAAACATAATAAATCAATAAAGGATTTACAAAGGGAAGTGAGTAAAAGACGTATGGGAAATCAATGTGTCGCTTCAAAAGCAACAGGAAAGAAAAATTCAGCAAAGAAACTGAGATTATAAAAAACATATATAAGTGTTGATTATGGAAAATTTGATACACTGAATTTAAAGCCCAAAGAAAACACCTCCAGTAAATTTGAATATGTGTGGAAATACTACCAGAAATTGTAGACAAGGCTGAAGAAATACTGTTTAGAAACATTAGTGAAGAAATGACAATCCTACAATCACAGTTCCCAAGAATTGTTATACACAATATTGGGAAAGAAATGGATCAGGGAGAAGTACAAAATCAGTGGAGAAGGTATTTGATAAAATCACAGCAAAATGTTTTTCAAGTTTAGAGAGAGAGAAGACATGCCAGTGAGTGCCATTGGGAACCTTAAATACACATGATCAGAGGTGGAGATATCTCCACAACTGTGGCTTTTGACGTAAAGCCTGGACAATATCAAGCCAATAAAATCAGCACTCCAGTGTAGAATGGGAAACGACTCATGAGACCTAAGCCTTAGCTGAGGAGCTGCTGAACACTGGAAGGAAAAAGTCAGTTTTCTTTAGTGGGATGGCCTATTTCTTGAGAAAAACACATAGAGAAGTGGGAAAGAATCCACTGTGTGTAATATAGTAAACCAGAAAAATCTGATACTGATACTGTTTTTTGAATGCTAGAATAGCAAGTAGACAAACAACACAAAACAAGATCGGACCAGAACTAGTAAGCATCTCTAAATAACCTTAAATGTAAGCGGCCCAAACTCATCAAGCTAGAGACTCAGACTAGCTAACTGGGTTATCAAGCAAGATCCAGGCCAGAAATGTGAAAGCACCTGATGCTAAGCTGACAAACTTGGTTTGATCCTGGGGACCCAGGTAGTATAAGGAGACAACTGAATCTAAAAGTTGTCCTCTGGCTTCCAAATGAGGTCCTGGCACGAGCATCTATCTACCTACCCACCCACACTCACAAACGCACAAAATAAAGAGAAAATATATATATAATGAAACTAAACCCTAGATCCTAGTATGCTTTTAAAAAATAGCACACACACATAAAGATACCTACAATCTGAGAATTAAAGGGTGGAAGCCATCTTATTAAACAATGAATGATAGACTAATTCAATTTAGCCTAGAAACTCTAATGTCTGATAAAGTAGCCTTTTTTCTCATTTTTTATTTTGTACTTATGAGTATCTGCCTGCCTGCATTTCTGTGGTGGGTGCCTACAAAGGGCAGAAGAGGGTGTCAGATCCTCTGGATCCGAAGTCACGAATTGTGAAACACCTTGTGAGTACTAGAAATTGAACGTGGGTCCTCTGCTAGAGCACCAATTGCTCTTAACAATTGAGCCATCTCTAGACTCTAATAAAGCAGACTTTAAACCAAAAGTATATAGATGATATAAGTAATGTTATTTCTAGGGTCAGAGGGATCATAATACCATACATACTAGGGTAAAAATATGCTAGAAGGTCAGATGTCTATGGAGGAGGAATAAAAACCATCATTTTTAATGATAAACTGCTCTATTGGGAACAGAATCACTGAGCAAGACTCTTCCCTTTCCAAGCAAGGGCCCCACTGGGAGATCAGGTGGCAATAGGATGATTTAAGCAGAGGAAGAGTGTGGCTAGTGGGCAGATATAGGGAGCTGCAATTGCCTCCTCTGACAACCCTTTGACTGAGCAGTCTTGACCTGGACAGCACATAAGATCTCTTTTGATTTCTTAAGTCTCCACAGGGGACAAACGCTTGACTCCTTTCTGCTGTCCTGAATAAGACAGAGCTTCAGTATCCATCTTCTGGCATCAGGAAGAATTTTGACCTTCTATAGAGAGACCTTCCTCCCCCGCCGTGGGTCCAGGTGAGTCTGAGAACACAGGAGATACTGCAGGGAAGGAGAAGAGAACGGAATCTGACGTCAGCTGAGAGTCAGGCTCCTAGTCCAGAGTGGGATTGCTGGGTTTGCCGGCTTTAAGATTCATTATTTACTCATACTACGTCACTTATTCATTTTTCTTCTTTATTAATCATTTTACTTGTTTACATTTCAAATGATATGGTTAACTCTCCACAATCCCCCATCCCTCCCTCCCCTTTGCCTCTGTGAGGGTGCTCCTCTATCCACTCACCCACTCTTGCCTCACTGCTCTAGCATTCCCCTATGCTGGAGCATCAAGCTTCCACAAGACCAAGGGCCTTCCCTCTCATTGATGTCAGATAAGGCAATTCTTTGCTACATATGTATCTGGAGCCATGGCTCCTTCTATGTATTCTCTTTGGTGGTTTAGTCTCTGGGAGCTCTGGGTAGTCCAGTTGATAATGTTCTCCCTATGGGGTTGCAATCCCCTTGAGCTCCTTCAGTCCTTCCCCTAGGTCTTCCATTGACGTCCCCAGGTTCGGTCCGATGGTTGGCTGTAAGCATCTGCATCTGTATTGGTCAGATGATAGTAGACTCTTTCAGGGAACAGCCATGCCAGGCTATGTTGTCAAGCGCTTCTTGGCATCAGCAGTAGTGTGGGAATTTGGTGTCTGCAGATGGGATGGATGTGGGGCTGTCTCTGAATGCCCTTTCTTTTAGTCTCTGTTCCATTTTTTGTCCCTGTATTTCCTTTGGACAGGAACATTTCTGGGTTAAACGTTTTGAGATGGATGGGCGGCCCCATCACTCAACTGGGGGACTGTGCCTGTCTACTGGAGGTGATCTCTACAGATTCTATGTACTCTTTGTGATTTTTTTTCTAAAGTCATCCTTGTTGGGTCTTGGGAGCCTCTTGTTTCCCTAGTGTCTGGAATTTTCTAGTGGCTACACCCAGTTCCCCACCCCCTACTGCTACATGTTTCTATTCAATTTCCTTACCCTCTGTACTTTTCTCCTGTCCCTTTCAATACCTTATCCTGGCCTCCTTTTTTTCCCTCCCCCTCCTCTCTTCCTCCCAGGATCCTTTCTCGCCCTGTCTCCTGTGATTATTTTGTTCTCCGTTCTATGTAGGATTGAAGCATCTACATTTTAGTCTTCCTTTTTCTTAAGCTCCTTATGGTTTATGGGTTGTATCTTGGGTATTCTTAGCTTGTGCTAGTAAAAGAAATGAGCATTGAACTGTTTGATGCAGGATTCATTGTTGACAATGAAATGACAATAACAGAAGCTCAAATGGAAAGAGAAATACCGGTAATAGGGAGATAGCCCAGTGTTTAAAGTGCTTGCACAGAAGCATGCAAATCAGAATTTGGGTTTTCAGAGCTCATGTAAATGAAAGAAGACAGAGGTGGCAGTTCTCTGAGCAGGCTGGCTGGCCAGACCAGTCATATCAGTGAGCTATGGGTTTGATGGAGAGACCCTACTTCAAGGATTAATATGGAAGTGGGATATAGTATGGTTCCAGACATTAACCTTAGGCCTGTACCTGCACATGTACACATGTGCACTCACAGATGCAAACATGAACACACACACACACACACACACGCACATACCACATGCACAGACATACATAGAGAAAGGGGAGTAGTGGCTAAGAGGAACAGACAAGCATATTGCTTCAGTAAAGGAGCACAAACAGTCCCAGGGTAAGTAAGGTGTTCTTCCTGGAGGGAAAATGCAATAAAATTAAACAATTTTTGTGTTTTAGATCAGACAGACTTGACTGTGCTTCTGTGTTGATGAGAAAGATCAGTAAAAGTTTTTTTTTTTCAAATCTTATCTTACAATATAATTTCTTAAGATACACTTTTTAAAGTAATGTCTTTCACTCTAACTAGAATTCTTCACAGAAAATAGAATTATATAACAGATGGATCAATGTGGATCTTAAAGACTTATGTTGCAATTGATCAATATCTGTGAGCTTGAACACAATTAGAGCATATGTTAGTCATTTCTTTTCTTTTCTTTTCTTTTCTTTTCAGGACCTGAACAAGTTCTTTCTTTTCACATCCAGTTGTGTATCATATTTTTGCTCTTCAATGCAAAATTTCCAATAAAGTGTTGGGTTTACTTTTATACAAACTTCTTCTTTTCATTTAGTTATTCCATATATACAGAAATCTGAAGGAATGTGTGAAGGAAAGAACTGATTCCTGAAAGTTGTTCTCTGACTACACACACAGGCATGGACATTAATGAGCACAAATATGAAAATAAATTGTAATTTTAAAAATAAGGAAATAAAAATAGTGTGGGATTATGTAACTTTTTTTTAACCACTAGTCACTAATTGTTTAAGAAGATAGTTTTTTCAAAAATTTCGTTCAAGGGTACAAAATGTAAAGAGCCATTAAATTGAATGGAGGTGAAATTTTTAAAGATAAAATTGATACTCTAATAGTTCTGACAAAAATATGGCTTGAAGACAGGCAATAGGGAGATGACAGTCAACAAGTATTGTGAATAACAAAAGCACAGCCATTCTGTAATTTAAGCCAGAACATTCTTTAAAAAAAAATTGGTGATTTTATTTATTTACATTGCAAATGTTATTCCCCCTTCCCAGTTTCCCCTCTGCAAATCCCCTAAACCCATCTTCTTCCTGCTTTTATGAAGGTGCTCCCCTATACACCTACCCACTCCTGCTTCACTGCCCTACCATTCCCCTATGCTGTGGACTGAATCTTCCTAGGACCAAAGGCTTCCCCTTCCTATTGATGCCAGATAAGGCCATCCTCTGCTACATATGCTGCTGAAGCCATGGGTCCTCCATGTGTACTCTTTAGTTGGTGGTTTAGTTCTTGGGAACTCTAGAGGTTCTTGTTGGTTAACATTGTTGTTCTTCCTATGGAGTTGCAAACCCCTTCAGCTCCTTCAGTCCTTTCACTACCTCCTCCATTGGGGAACCTGTGCTCCATCCAATGGTTGGCTGAGCGCATCCACTCTGTATTTGTCAGGCTCTGGCAGAGCCTCTCAGGAGACAGCTATGTCATGCTCCTGGTCAGCAAGCACTTCTTGGCATCACAGTAGTGTCTGGGTTTGGTGTCTGTATGTGGGATGAGCCAAAATATTCTTGATGTGAGGCTCTCATGTAGCATCTCACTCTCATGTGTGGCAGACAAAGATGTCTTAAGACAAGGCTCAATGCCCTTTGGGAAACCATGTCACTCTTGGTTGAGAACTACTATTTGAAACTAAGAAAGTATTTTTCTAGTGTGATGTAATAGCAAATTAATAAGAAAGAATATGAAAAACCATCTAAAATATGGCACATATCTATTATAAAATTTCATGCATACCTTGAAATAAATTAGCTGCTTTATATTATTTTATTTCCAGGCCTCTGGAAGTATTTTTGTGTAGGGAGAGAAAGAAAACCACAAAACACACTGAAATACACAAAGAAGGTATTCGCCATGGCTTAGCACAAAAAAGAATACAGTTTATTAGTGCATTGGTATTAAAGATGTGAGACACAATTATGGACATAATATAACATTTTTGATGGAAAATAAGAACATATCCTACAGGCACTACCAGCATTCATATTCATAAAACTACTATTAATATAGTTTTTCTTTCTATTTATGGATTTTAAAATTTTAAGTTTTCTGGTTTATTAAGGCATTATCATGTTAATTTTTAAAAATTGATATTTGCTATCATGCATGTTATGATTTTTATAGTTGTAATAACTTTTGGAATGAGTCTCTTGTGTATTGAATTTGGAAGCGCAAAAACATGAAAACGAAAGGGAGATAAAATAGTGTTGTTTTAAAATTTACCTTTGTACTCACAGTGATCTTTGGTATGATGTCTAGCTGCCTTGACTCTTCAGCATGACTGTGTGGGATATGGCGTGAACGTTTGTAGTCATAAAATCTAGTCAATCAGCATTTATGGCTCAAGAAACATTCATCATTACATTGTGTTAAATTCTAATTTTTATTAGTTTAAAAAGAAATATTTTAAACATATTATGAGAAAATATATGCTGTATTAGAGTAGTTACCTTACTATTCTCCACACCCTGAGAACATGAAAACAGAATAATGTCATAGAAGCTACTTATAGATTCTATGTTTTTGAATATCTATACAATCTTGTCAGTGTGCATATGTATTTTGTATGTGGTTTTGTAGAAACCACAATTTTTATTAGTTATATTTCTGATTATTCTTATCACATACGTATTCCCCATACTGCTGTCTTGCTTTCATTGTATTTATGAAAGCCCAAACCATAGGTTTGATCCTCAGACATATTTGTGGGCATTCACACACAGACACAGACATCCACAAACAGGCACATGGAGAGTCACAGATATATACGCTGAAAACCACAGAGAAGCACATACAGACACACAGACACACAGAGACAAAGATACACACTTAGACAAACACAAAGGCATGAATACAAGGACACACAGTTCCACAGACACACTTCATTAAGCTATCAGTTATTTTTTAAAGCAATATTTTATATTCATTATTTAAAAACTTCATACATATATGCAACATAGCTTGGTCACATCACCAATTTATTTATTTATTTCATTATATTTATGTCATTTCCACTGGATGGACATAACTTAATTATTCAGTCACTGATGGTTGAAAATATTTATTGTTTTGACATATTTTACAAAATAGTGCTTCAAAAACAGATTGCAAAATAAAGTTTTAATAATTGGTAGTTATGAGCAAATTCTCCTGGGTATGTTGTGGAGTTGTCAGTGACGGTAGACAGTGAGGAAGATTTGGTGGAAACAGCCTCAGAGGGCCACCATGGTAATTTGTTTGTTGACAAGCACTCCTCAGAGGAGAGATTCTGGATGTCCGTACTGAAAAGTTATTCTTATAACGACTGGAGATTTCAATTATCGATAACAGATAGCAGGTCATTTATTTCAATTCATAGCATGCCTCTGCAAGGAACTTAAAAGCAAGGAAAACATGATGTGAACGAGTCTCCCCCTGTCTTGCATTTTAACAGCATTCAGACTACATTATTGACCATCATTTTCTGGCACCAGCTTTCATTATATTTTGTCTTTCTCATTGTCTCCTTGGTGGTTTCAAACATCTGAAACAAACAGCCATCAATGAATTTGGCACTAGCAGGTGAAATAAATCTCCTGGCCACACAAAGTCTCTATTTCAATGTCTTCTTCCTTGTTATCCTTATCCAGTCATTCATAATATTAGCATCCTCCATAGCTGAAAGCATAGGTAAATAATCACAAGGTTAGTATGCACAAACCCTAGGTTTGATCCTCAGACACATTTGTGAGCATTCCACACAGAGACGCAGACATCCACAAACATGCACATGGAGACACACAGATATATACACAGACAAACACAGAGAAGCACACAGACACACAGACACACAGAGACAAAGAAATACAAAGGCATGCACACAAGGACATGCAGTTGCACAGCCATACTTTGTTGGGCTATAAGTCATTTTTTTCTTTTTTTAAACAATATTTTATATTTATCCTTTGAAAACATCATAATTATATGCAACATAGCTTGATCAAACCACCAACATTTCCTATTCCATCTGGCCCTGGACCAAACACCTCTTTCTCCCAGCATTCGTATTCTCTCTTTTGTAATATCCCATTAACTCCAGTTGGAGCTTCCCAGAAGTGCGAGGATGTAGGAGAATCCTCTGAGATGTGAACAAGATAGCAGTGGTCCCAACCTCAAAGAAAAGTGATTGTCTCCCCAACCAGCAGCCATCAACTACCAACAATTCCTTTGCTGGGAGTTAGTTCCTCCTACAACCATCCTGTGTTTTTTGTTGTTGTTTTTGTTTTTGTTGTTGTTGTTGTTGCCTGGCTTGATCTTACACAGGTCTCATCTAGGTAACTACAGGTGCTATGAAATTATGTGCATAACAGTAATGTCATGCCCAGAGGCCAGCCTTTCCTAACTCTCCTCATCCTCTGGTTCTTATGTTTTCTCTTATGTTCTCTTTGTTCTATTACTGTTGATGTTATCTGAGCCTTGGATGCATGGAGGTTGATACAGATAGTGATCTTCCACCCCACAGTCACTTATTCTCAGCATGTCCACCAGTTTATAAAGCTCTTTATTCACTACTACCTACACCAAAAAGAAACTACTCTGACCCAGGTTAAGAGCAGCACAAATTTAGGGCTACAAATGTATATGTGTAGAAAGCAATTTCACAAAACAGTCACCAAGAAAACTAACAGTAGTATGCTCCGTACAAGGACCTATAACCCCTCTAGGCATTTTTTGTACATTTGTTTTATAGTGTTTACCATGATTTTCTTTCTGCGTATCAGGCCTTGAATCCTAATTTTTATCAGGAAGTCTCACACAGTTGTAGCCTGTGTTGATAATGAACTCATAGTAATCCTTTTGTTTCAGCCTCCAGAGTGCCTGGGTTATAGGTATATAAGCATTCACCTTTAATTATTGCTTGGTGCCTGTAATGTGGTCCCTTCCCATATATTACAAAGTATTGAAAAGAAAAATTCTTATTAAATCTGTAATATACATGATCTCTCAGGGAAAAGGGCTCATAGAGGGATAGGAATTCCTCCTAAGTTATAGCACAGAATGTCCTAAAAGTATTAGATCCATGACAAAGTGCAAAATTATGTTATTTGCTAAAAAATACCATTTTTATCTATGTGAAAAATATCTATTTGTGTGGAGAATAGCTGTTGTGTTTTCTCTTTATTTGTAGAAAGATTCAACACATGGACTCCAGTAACAGGACAAGAGTTTCAGAATTCCTTCTCCTTGGACTTTCAGAAAACAAAGACTTGCAACCCCTTATTTATGGTCTTTTCCTCTCTATGTACCTGGTTACTGTTGGTGGAAACATGTTCATTATTCTGGCTATCATTTCAGGCCCCCGACTGCATACCCCTATGTATTTCTTCCTGTCTAACCTGTCCTTTGTGGACATCTGTTTCATTTCAACTACTGTTCCAAAGATGTTAGTGAACATCCAGACTCAAAACAAGGTCATGACCTATGCAGGGTGCATTACCCAGATATGCTTTTTCTTACTTTTTGTAGAATTGGACAACTTCTTGCTGACGATCATGGCCTATGACCGCTATGTGGCCATCTGTCACCCCATGCACTACACAGTTATCATGAACTACCAGCTCTGTGGATTTCTGGTTCTGGTGTCTTGGATTGTAAGTGTTCTGCATGCCTTGTTTCAAAGCTTCATGATGTTGGAGCTGCCCTTCTGCACACAGCTGGAAATCCCACACTTCTTCTGTGAACCTAACCAGGTGATCCAACTCACTTGTTCTGATGCATTTCTTTATGATCTGGTGATATATTTTACACTTGTGCTGCTGGCTACTGTTCCTCTTGCTGGTATCTTCTATTCTTACTTCAAGATAGTGTCCTCCATACGTGCAATCTCCTCAATTCAGGGGAAGTACAAGGCATTCTCCACCTGTGCATCTCATCTATTAGTTGTCTCTTTATTTTACTGCACAGGCCTAGGAGTGTACCTCAGTTCTGCTGCAAACCACAGCTCACAAGCAGGTGCAACAGCCTCAGTCTTGTACACTGTTGTTACCCCTATGATGAACCCTTTCATCTATAGTCTTAGGAATAAAGATGTTAAGAGTGCCCTAAAAAGACTCTTTGTGAGGAAATTATAAGGAGTCTCTCTTCATGTTCCTCCTAGCTTTATGTCGTCTCTTTTGTTTTCTTTTTGTTATTAATACCTTATGAGGACAATTTATGGTGCCTATATGCATGTGGCCTTCCACTGGAGCATGAACAATCTACTCGTCACCACATCTCCAAGGGAGAGAGACTCCTGGACCCTGGAACTCTAGTCAAATGGTAGACAGACTTCATTCTGTTTACTTTTTGGAGTTCTTATCATTTCATTTCAACTGTACATGGCAAGCAACTCATTCGATTAAGATTTATGCCCTCAGACTCTCAGAGACTGAGCCACCAACCAAAGAACATACATGGGCTGGACCAAGGCCCTTGACACATATGTAGCAGCTCTGCAGCTCAGTATCCATGTGGATCCCCCCAAAACTGGAGCAAGGGCTGTCATTAAAGCTGTTGCCTGTCTGTGGAATCCGTTTCTCAACTGGGCTGCCATGTCTCACTTCAGTGGGAGAAGACGCATTTGCAGAGATTTAATGTGCCAGGGTGGGCTGATATCCTGGAGGCTCACCCTCTCTGAGGAGAAGGGGATGGGGGAATAAAGAGGGGAGCAGCAATTGGTTTATATAATGAATAAGTCAGCAAGTTAATGGAAAAAAATTCTGCTCTCTTTTACTGAAACCATGTTCCTAATGCCCTCCCCCAAAGTTATTACAAAATGACACAAAAACTATTTAGAAATACACATCTATATAAAGGACAAATATAATTTTTAAAACCCATAATTTATTCTCACAAGTCATATATCTTTATTGAGGAACACTTTTTGTTTCACTATAATTCAATCATGAGATTAATTGTATATATAAAAATTGTTAAATATGTAAATCATGTAATTATGAGCATGTGAAAATTTGCAGTTTTTCTTTTTTGCGTATTGTATTCTTTGTCTTCTTTTTTAGTCTCTCATTTTCTCTCTCTCTCTCACTCTCTCTCTCTTTCTCTTTCTGCGTGTGTGTGTGTGTGTGTTTCTGTATGCATTTGGGCTCACATATGTCTAGGTACATACACACATGAGTGTATGTGCATGTAGATGCCTGAAGTTGATGTTAATAATCAGACTCTTATTTCTTTCAATTTGTTCACTGTCAGTCAAACCCAGAGCTCTGTAGCCAGCATGCCATGGGGATCCCACTTTCTACTTCCAAGAATAAAATTAGAAGCAAGCCATGATGTCCACATGACATTGTTTGGGTTCTGGCAATCCAAATTCAAGTTCTTATATTTGTAGGAAAGGCATTTAACTATATTTGAAGGCATTTAACTCATCTTAAGAATAAGACATTTAATTTTTAAATTAATTTATTTTATATTATATACTACATTTACATACTTTCTACTCATTCTTTCTCCAAATCCTACTGTGCATGCCACTCCTTCTCAAATTCACAGTCTCCTATTCTTTAACTATTATTGTCACATAGTATATACACACACATAAGAGTATATACTGATCTGCACTGTGGTGCTGACTCTGTGCCACAGCTCTCTGCACCCCAATCCTGCCCGGAGATGGCTTATCTCCGAGGAGTACTGATACACATAGAATCACAGGAGTTCTGACACAACCAGGCTCATAGGTTTGCAGGAGGGACAAGCTCCAGTCAGAGACAACAAGACCAGTTAACATCAAAGATAACCAGATGTAGAAAGGCAAGTGCAAGAAATAAGCAACAGAAATTAAAAATACTTGGCATCTTCCCACCAAAGCAGCACCTGGTTACCTCAGCACACCTGAAACCAAGATTCTGTTTTAAAATCATATCTCAAGATGATGATAGAGGGCTTTAAGAAGGACATAAATAACTTCCTTAAAGAAATACAGAAGAACACAGGTAGACAGGTAGAAGCTCTTAAAGAGGAAACACATAAATACCTTAAAGAAATACAGGAAAACACAGCCAAACATGTAAAGGAGTTGAACAAAATCATCCAGGATCTAAAAACAGAAATAGGAACAATAAATAATAAAGAAATCACAAAGGTAGACAACCCTGGAGATAGAAAACCTAGGAAAGAGATCAGGAGTCACAGATGCAAGCATCACCAACAGAATACAAGAGATAGAAAGAATCTCATGTGTAGAAGACACCATAGAAAACATTGACACAACAGTCAAATTATATGCAAAATGAAAAAGCTACTAACCCAAAACATCCAGGAAATCCAGGACATAATGAAAAGACCAAACCTAAGGATAATAGGTATAGAAGAGAGTGAAGATTTCCAACTCAAAGAACCAGTAAACATCTTCAACAAAATTATAGAAGAAAATGTCCCTAACCCAAAGAAAGAGATGCCCATAAACATAAAAGAAGCTGACAGGGCCCCAAATAGATTGGACCAGAAAGGAAATTCTTCCCAACACATAATAATCAAAACACCAAATGCACAGAACAAAGAAGCAATATAAAAGTAGTAAGGAAAAAAAGTTCAAGTAACATACAAAGGCAGATCTATCAGAATTACACCTGACTTCTCAACAGAGATTCTAAAAGTCAGAAGATCTTGGGCAGATGTCATATAGATCCTAAGAGAACAAAAAATGCTAGTCCAGGCTACTAAACTCAGCAAAACTCTCAATTACCATAGATGGAAAAACCAAGATATTCTATGACAAAACCAAATTTAAACAATATTTTCCCACAAATCCAGCCCTAAAAGAACAATAGATGGAAAACTCCAACACAAGGAAGGAGGGAATCTACACCCAAGAAAAGGCAAGAAATTAAACTTCTTATAGCAAACCCAAAAGAATATAGCCACATAAACAAAATTCCATTTATAACAATAAAAATCACAGGAAGCAAAAATCAATGGCACTTAATATCTCTTAACATCAATGGACTCAATTTCCCAATAAAAAGACATAGACTAACAGACTGGATATGTAAACAGGGCCCAGCATTTTGCTGCATACAGGAAATGCACCTCAGTGACAAAGACAGACACTCAGAGTAAAAGACTAGAAAAATAATTTACAACAAATGGTCCCCAGAAAAAAAGCCGTTTCTAATTAGAATGAAGTGGCCATTCTAATATCGAATAAAATTGACTTTCAGCCAAAAGTTATCAAAAAAGATGAGGAAGGACACTTCATACTCATCAAAGGAAACAGCTACTAAGATGAACTCTCAATTCTGAACATCTATGCCCCAAATGATAGAGTACCCATATTTCTAAAAGAAACATTACTTAAAGCTCAAAGCACACATTGAAACTTACAAAGTAATAGTAGAAGACTCCAACACTCAACTCTCAACAATGGGCAGATCATAGGAACAGAAATTAGAGTTCAGTGAAAATAACAGAAGTTATGATTAACAGATATCTTTAGAACATCTCGGCCTAAAACAAAAGACTATACCTTCTTTTCAGCACCTCATGGTACCTTCTCCAAAATTGACCATATAATCAGTCACAAAGCAAGCCTCAACAGATACACTCATAAATGGATATTACTAAAAAAGTTCTGGATACTCATGATACAACTCATAGATCATATGAAGCTCAAGAAGGAAGACCAAAATGTGGAAGGGGGAACAAAATAATCACAGGAAATTGGGGGAGGGAGGAGGAAGTTGGTAGGTAAAGAGGAGGGGGAAGGAGGGCAGGATCAGGTGTGGGAGGAGACAGGGGAGATGGACAGAGGGTCAGGAAATTGAACAGAAGTGTGTAGCAGTGGGGGATTGGGAACTGAGGGTAGCCACCAGAAAGTCCCAGATGACAGGAAAGTAAGAGGATACCAGGACCCAAGGGTGTGACATCAGCTGAAATACCCAGCAAAAGAGAGAGAGAACCTGCAGAGACTGTATCCAATGGTTAGGCAAGACCTCTGGCCACCTACCCATCTCAAAAATTTTAACCCAGAATTGCTCTTGGCTAAAGGAAATACAGGGACAAAGAGTGAAGCAGAGACTTAAGGAAAGGGTATCCAGAGACTGCTGCACCTGGAGATCCATGCCATATGCAATCACCAAACCTAGACACTATTGCTGATGCCTAGAAGTGATTGTTGACAGGAGCATGACATAGCTGTCTCCTGAGAGACTCTGCCAGAATCTGACCAATACAGATGCGGATACTTGCAGCCAACCATAAGACTGAGTATGGGGACCCCAATGAAGGAGTTAGGGGAAGACTGAAGGAGCTGAAGGGGTTTGCAACCCCATAGGAGGAACAACAACATCAACCAACCAGTACCCCCAGAGCTCTCAAGGACTAAACCACCAACCAAAGAGTACACATGGAGGAACCCAGGGCTTCAACTGCTTATGTAGCAGAGGATGGCTTTGTCTGACTTCAATGGGAGGGAGGCCCTTGGTCTTGTAAAGACTTGATGCCCCAGTATAGGGGAATGCTAGGGTAGTGAGGTGGGAGTGGCTGGGTGAGTGGGGGGAGCACTCTCATAGAAACAGGGAGAAGGGAGATAGGATAGGGGTTTTCAGAGGGGAAACTGGGAATGGAGATAACTTTTGAAATGTAAGTAAATGTAATAACCAGCACAAAAATGAGAATAAAAACTTTAAGAGTGTATACCACCTGTGGAGTGCACTTAGTGTTGCTTAAATGTATGTGTGTTTATGGCTGACCAGTTAGGATTGGAAAACCTATTGTTTGATTTGTGCTTGGAGAAGAAGAATGGGAAAGAAGAGAAGATTCTCTCTCTCATATATATGTACATGTATATGCACATGTGTGTGTGTGTGTGTGTGTGTGTGTGTGTGTGTGTATGTGTGTGTGTGTGAGTAGTTGGGTAGTTTAGAGTACCAGATGTGGATTCTTTCCTATTGAGTGAGACTTAAACCCAATAACCATTGTTTTCCTCCAGTATATAAGAGCCACTGTTACATCATTTGGGATATATGGGATATCATTCTGGTCATTGTTGTGGTTCATAGATTTCTCAAGTGGGGGAACAAAATAGTACTATTGATTGATATTCTCCCTGTACCTTCTATACAACTACAAAACACTCCTGTACATAAGGCTCAGAGAACATTGTGGAAATGTGGCAAAAATATTATAAGAGCCAGATTATCAGGGGCTTTGCTTTGAGATCACGTCTCCTAGAAATGCCAGAAGCTACACCATAAAATATCACTAACATGTCTTCTCAAATGTGAACTGAACATGGCTGGCATCAATGACTATACCAAACTGGATGGAGGAAAATCCAAGATGCTCCCATTCTACACAGAGAACATTTAGGCAACTGAGGAAAACTGGGAATAGAGATAGTGGCCTTCCCAAAAGGCCATTATGGAAAAGACTATTATGGAAAAGCATAATAATTAGATATCTGGTGTCAAATATTTAGCCCTGAAAACATACATACATACATACAGGTAGCAATAAGTGGTCTGAACAGGTTATATTTAAGAATGTATATGTATATACATATGCTTATATAACATTACATAATATGTAATAACAGTCCCTTTAAAAAGAGGCTGTGAATTGGAGTATGAACAGTGAGGAGGTCAGATCTCTGGACAGTATGTAAGTTTATGAAAAACTAAGAAGGAAAAAAAGCCCCAGTTTTACCGGATTGTAACCTGGGCCCAAGGGAAAGTGAATCAGGAGAATCCAGGCCAGTGTCCCACAGGGAAATTGTGAACTTGGAGAATAAGGAAAGCAGAGAAGATTGTGTCTAATGAGTAGATATAGAGAGCTGAAACTGCCTCCTCTGATGACTCTCAGACTGAACAGCACTAGGATAGATAACAGGTGGGGTATCTTTTGATGTCTTAAGTCTCAGTAGGGGACAACCCGTATTCCTTCCTGTTTTCTTTTTTTCTTTTTTCTTTTTTTTTTTAGATATTTTCTTTATTTACATGTAAATTTCTCCATTCCCAGTTTCCCCTCCAAAAAACAAAGAAACAAACAAAAACAACAAAAACAAACCCCTGTTGCCTCCCCCTTCCCCATGCCTGCCACCCTGCCCTCTCCCACTTTCTGGCCCTGGCATTCCCCTACACTGGGGCACAGAACCTTCACAGGGCTGAGGTCCTCTCCTCCTATTGATGATCGAATTTGCAATCCTCTACTATACACATGCTGCCTGAACAATCAGACCCCTCCATGTGCAGTCTTTGGTTGGTGGCTGAGACCCTGGCAGCCTTCCTGTTTTCTTGTGTGAGGCAGAGCTTCAGTCTCCACCCTCACCCATCAAAGAAAGACCCTGATCGTCACAGGGATACCTTCTTCCATAGCCTGTGTCCAGCTGGGTTGGAGAGCTCAGTAGATATTGCATGGAAGGGAAAAGAATGAATTGTGAGAACACTTATCAGCTGAGAGCCAAGCCAGGTCCCTAGCCCAGAGTGGAATTGCTGGGCTTGCCTGCTTTGTGATTCATCATTTATTTAAAATACATTATTTATTTATTATTATTAATTTGCTCATTATTTGTATGGGTTCATAATATTAACCTGAGAAATGAATGTTGAACTGATTAACACCAGGTTCATGGCTGACAATGAATTGAAAAAAAGGCTTCTAGTAAAATAATTTGATCCCGAAAATTTTTGAAATTACAAAAAGTTTGTTAAACAGGGTATAAGTTATGGAGTGGATTTTTTTTTTCAGATGAGACACACTCAATTTGTTTATACTGAGAAGAATGCAGAGAAAGGAATTCTTGAAAAATACCTAGAAATACCTAGCAATTGAAAAGTTCTAAGTGTACTTTTCAATGTGAGTGAGCATATGCCTATCAGCCTTAGTTCATAATTATTTTTTTGTGTTGTCTTTTTTCTTGGTTATTCAATTTATTTACATTTCAAATGTTATCCCCATTCTGAGTTTCCCCTCCATAACCTCCTTCTGCCCTCCCCCTCCCCATAATTATTTCAAGATTGCAAGAGAGTGTGAGTGTATGTTTATTAGTCATTTTCTTTCTGTGGTGCAGGGCTCTGATAAAGTCTTTCTTTAGTATACTGACACTGGACACTTTTAATTCTGGTTTCCAATGCTTTCCAAGTATTACTTCCTTGATAAGTGTTTGCCTGCATGAACTAACCTTTTGCTATATAGCACTTTATGCATTATACCTTATGTCCATTTTATCTCTATTTATTACTCTTCATATACTTTTATATACGTTTACTTAAATGAGTCAAGAAAGTTGGTAAAATTTAACCCTGTGATCATTTGTTCATGAGAAGCTTTGAAAAAAGAAAACTCTAGAGTACTACAGTAGAGAAAAATGGCATGTCCTGTAACTGATGAGTGTGAGTAGATCATGAGAAGCCTCTCACTAGTAACAAAGGCTCAGGTGGTATGGTGGAGGTAGTGGGAGTTTGTCCTTGCATGGTTATCAGAGCTGGAATTTCCTGGACCCACACTTTCCAATATGATTCTTATAATGCAAAGTGATAACTAATTTAATTTAACCATAGAAGTCGAGGTATCCACTTTGTTCAGTGAATGTCTTTATACCAAAATTAATAACAATCAATAAGCATATATTGTGAATGAGGTTCACCCTCACATTTCTGTTCCAACTGGGAAACCACCACATTTCTTGACCTCCTGTGATGTCAATTGTTATTACTTCCCTTTCTCTTTGACACTGGCTCCTGTATGGAGATGAATATCTGAAAAAAAAAATCACCCTACTTCGGGGGCTTTTTTTTCCTGGTTACTATTTCTGACAGGTGAAATTTCTGAGAAAAGTTCCTGACTCTTACATCTCCTCCTCTTCCACCTCCTCCTGTCCCAACATAATCCTATCCTCCTTCTCCTTCTTCTTCAACCATCATCACCATCACCATCATCATCGTCACTGTCACTTCCTCTTCCCCCTAATTGCTATCTGCATATTGTATAATATGATGGTTTTTGTTATGATTTATTTGTATATCATATACTGTTTTGAGTCATTTTAACCAATTTTTTAATTTTGTATTTGGAGGGATGGAGATATAGCTCAGCTAATAAAGACTAGGATCACAGCCAAAAATATTTGTAGTGTTCACAGAGAACAGAAGACACCTTGAGGGGTGCTTCTCTCCTTCTATCATGGTGGTGAGCCCTTGCTATTGGACTCAGATTATCTGGCTTTGTGGTCTCTGCTTAGATCATCATCCCTGCCAGCAATGTCTGGTCATCTATAAAAAATAGTATTTCTGGGTGTCAATGATATGGATTATTGAGAGTGTGCTCTGTATGTCCATGTCTTTATACCCCAACGCCTTAGATATGCTTCTGTGTGTTCACTCCATTATATACACTTTTATTCATAAAAATCTCCACAATTTTTGTCATATTATTACTTATTTTAAAAGAATTTTACTGATGTATAATTGCTTTTTATATAACCCAGAAGTATTTAATGCATTTAATATAGTTTGTTTATATAAAATATTTTATTCATAAAAAATTATACAGCTTATTTCTTTATCTGGATGTCTTTATGTGTCAATGATGTGTGGAGACTTGTTTCTCAGCAGCCTCTGATCCCTGTGGAAAATCCCTTGAACCAGGGTCAGCAGTCAATACATATTTCTCAACCTTAAGAAATAATTTCTAATTAAATCTGTTGCATATATAACCTCTTGGGGGAAAAAAACTCAGTGTAAGACAGGGATTCCTAATCAGTAATAGCACTAGAGATGCCCATGAATAAAATTAGGAAACTTGTCTGCTGTAGAATACAAATCATGTCGTTTATTCCTTTTAACAATGTCAATTTTCATGAATATTTCTCATGTTATTTTCTGCCATAGTGATATAAAACACATGGAACCAAGAAACAATACTCACATTTTAGAATTTTTTCTGTTGGGATTTTCTCAGGACCCAAACCTACAGCCTGTTATCTGTGGCCTTTTCCTCTCCATGTACTTGATCACTGTAGTTGGAAACCTGCTCATTATTCTCACCATCATCTCAGATGCCAACTTGCACACACCCATGTACTTTTTTCTCTCTAACCTGTCATTTGTGGATATCTGCTTTACTTCCACTACTGTCCCAAAGATGCTTGTGAATATTCAAACAGAAAGAAAATCCATTCGCTATGCAGACTGCATCACCCAGATGTACTTTTTTCTGATTTTTGTGGAACTGGACAACTTCCTCCTGGCTGTAATGGCCTATGACCGTTATGTGGCCATCTGCCATCCACTGCATTACACTGGCATCATGAACCGCAGACTCTGTGGATCTTTGGTTCTTGTATGCTGGATTGTGAGTGTTCTGCATGCCTTGTTACAAAGCATGATGGTGCTGCGGCTGTCCTTCTGCACAGACTTGGAAATCCCGCACTTCTTCTGTGAACTGAATCAGGTGGCGCAGCTAACCTGTTCTGACACCTTTCTCAATGATGTGGTCATGTATTTTGCACTCGTGCTATTGGCCATTGTTCCTCTGTTTGGCATCCTTTATTCTTACTCAAAGATAGTATCTTCCATACGAGCAATCTCCACAGTTCAGGGCAAGTACAAAGCGTTTTCCACCTGTGCATCTCATCTCTCCATTGTCTCCTTATTTTACTGCACTGGTCTAGGAGTGTACCTCAGTTCTGCAGTAAGCCACAGCTCACAAGCAAGTGCAACAGCCTCCGTGATGTACACAGTGGTGACTCCCATGCTAAATCCCTTCATCTACAGCCTGAGGAATAAAGATGTAAAAGGAGCCCTGAAGAGGCTCTTAGGGGTAAAGCTATGAGTGATGTCTTTACCCTGGGGTTGAAGAATTTACTTTTATTGCAGTCATCAAAGCTTCAAAGACAGAAGCTTGGATTCTGTTATTAGATGGTAGAAGCTGAATGTGTTTTATTTATTTTTTTGAGTTTGCATTACTTTAGTCCAACCTTAGTACTCTATACAAACCTTTATTAAGTGTTCTACTCTGTCAGCATTTGTTCCATCCATTGTCACAACTTCCCAATTATTGCAAATACCAGACCAGAACTATTTGGAAATGCATTTATCTCATCTGAAACTTGCATTTTAAGATGTAAGTCAAATATATCTTAAAAGTAGTTCCTCCTAACATGACATATATTAAGTTCACAAATATTTATTTTGTTTTACAGAAAGATATTCATGAGTTTTACTGTATATTAACAATATAAGGTGCATTTAGTATTTAATGCAATTCATAAGTTTTTGTAGAGGAAATTCTGAGAATATAGCTCTCTTCTGCATGTCAAATTTTGTACATTACTACATCGATTGTTTTTTATAACATGGGCTTTACTATATCAGTGTGTTTTATAATTGAAGATAGCAGCCTTTAACACTTCATCATTTATATTGACACATAGTATTTGCATCCATTTGTGGGCTATAATGTGATGTTTTAACTCATGTATACGATGAGTAGTGGTCAAGTCAAGGTATATCCATATTAAATACTAATCAAATTTTGAGAGTGAGTATATTCAAAAGCCCTTTGTTCTCAGAATTTTGACACATACCATGCATCATTGTTAACCATGTTCACCTTACTGTGTACTGAGTGCCAGATTTTTTTTCCTAACAGTAATCTACTCTTAGGATCTTTTTTTTTTTCCAGCTTGTTTCCCAAAGCCAGAAGCAAAAGAGGCTATGGAGCTGTCCACTCTACCAGTAGTTTCATGGCAGACTTTTTTTTTTTAAATATAAACAATAAGATCTTTAAAACCTATATATAATTCCTTTTCCCTGAGCAAGTTTCCTATGATCAAACAAACCTAGTTATACAATGAAGAAATGCAAATCAAATATTGAGTAAAAATGAATCATAAAGAAATTTATTTTAAAACAATTCTCTAAGAATGATATGACGTCACCAGTTATTGAAGATGAAAACACACTCAACGTTAATGAAATGGTTGTGCTTGTTTGCTTGATACGTCCAATTGAAAGACACAGCAATTTGGCATTTATACTATGAGGAGTGGAGTTAGTAATGTATAAAGTCTTTATTTTTATAAGTAAAACATGATTTCCTTTACAATTATAAATATTATCTGTAGAGTAAAATCACTGCAGTCCATAATATACATTGGTCTATCATCTTGGAAAATGGTTTCAGAAAATACTTATGGAGAGTGTGTGGTATGACACCATGCATAACACAAACTGGCTGCATGCAATATCAGGACCAAGGGTGCAGTGAAGTTACAAATTGTATCATAGCCATTTACTTCTGTAAGCATTTCAGATTCATTCTATGTTCGATTTTTAATTATTTTGTAGTAATTACATATTCAGAAACATTTTATTATAACAATTTCTGTTCAAGCCATGCAGGAGTTTTCTTAATTCATAGAACATATTTTGATCATAAGCTTTTTCCTCTCCCAACTCCTCCCATATCCCTTTATACTTCTTTATCCCTTTCTCTCTCTTAATAATCCAAAAACTAACACAAATCCAAAACAAAAAAATTACAGACACACACTCAGAAAGGAACATTTTGTAGTGGCTAGCTACTCCTGAGCATGAGAGGGCTTCCCTGGAATATGGTATATATACCAATTATTGATTTTTCCAGCTCACAGCAACTATCAATTGCGAATAACTTAGTGGGGGAAAGAACTTGGTGTCTATTTGCCCTTGTCTGTGCTGGAATTTCGTATGACTTGAGCCTATCTAGGTCTTATGCATGTTGTCATGATCTCTGTGAATTCATATGTGCACCAGACCTGCTGTGTCTGGAAATTTCTATTTCCGTAAAGTTGTCTACCACTTCTGGCTCTTTAGATCATTCTGCTTCCTCTTCAGCATAGATACCTAGCCTTGAGAACTCGGTTATAATAAAGACATACTTTTTTGGACTCAATGCATGATAGTCTCTCACTCTTGGCTCATTGTTCAGCTGTGAGTATCTGTGTTTACTGAACTACTCTGATAAAGGTTGAGAAATGCACTCATATGTGGGTATAAACATTTTATAGATATTTCATTAAGAGCTGTTTTATTGAAAAGTTCCTTTAATAGAATAATAGTGATAGGTTTTCCCTTAGTACTTATGGTATCAAATATGGAAAAAGCAAGCTGGGACTCAAGTAGAAACGTCATCCCTATGGAGAATCATTCACAAGTACTGGGAAGTACTATATACAGTAATGAATGAGAAAGAAATCAGTCTTCTCTAGCTATGAACCCACAAGGTAAAACTCGGGCTTGCAAGATATGTACACACTGATGCAACATTGGAATGGTGTTATAAGAGTAATCATAGCATAAAAAATTGGATCTAGGCTTTGAATCTTATGTAAATAAAGAAAATATCTAATTAAAAAAAGGAGGTGGATTGTTAAAAGGACTGCATGATAGGATACAATGGAATTCATAAAGTGGTCATAATCTTTAGCTGAAAATATAATGGCCACAAATTCTAACCTGTATTCCACTCTGAAGGAATGGCTGTATTTTATGCCTCAAAAAATGGATCTAAAGCCCATCTATAAGATAGAACCTATACATGACACTGTTACTATGTCAAGAACCCCAGTCGAGATAGATAAGGACACTGGGGAAATTTAGTAGTGATAGGAATAAAATATCAGTTAAATACATTAAATGTTCTAAATGGCTATGGACTGAGAAAATAATAAAAATTATTACAGCATTAAAAGAGCAACACTACGGACCTTGTTTTGATCAAACTTTTCTTACATAACTATTACCTATATAAATATCTCAAGCATGATACTGTATTATAATTTCATTAGATGTAAGCACTGAGATGGAGATGGCTCAGTGGTTCAATCCATATTTAATTCCTAGCACCCATATTGTGGCTCTCAATTGCCTACAATTCCATCACCAGGGGACCTGATATCTTCTTCTGGCCTTTGGAAACAAATGATACAAAGAGACATGTGCAGGCAAAATTATATCTGCACAAAATAAAATTTGAAATGAGATGTCACCATTGTGGAAAGTGTTCATGGATTTCTCTCTCTCTCTTTTCTCTCTCTCACACTCTTTCTCTCTCTTTCTCTCTCTCTCTCTCTCTCTCTCTCTCTCTCTCTCTCTCTCTCTCTCTCTCTCTCTCTCTCTCTCTCTCTCTCCTTCTAGTTCTCCTTCTCGCTGACCCTTCTTTTTCATTCTCTTTACTATTCTATATGCTTTATTACTATACTTTAAGAGGATCATATTATATAGCTCAAATTGAACTAAAGCTTATGATCTTATTGCCTTAACCTTCCAAGTTCCACAATGTGTGCACCTTCTTGCCAGGCTGTGTTATTTCTTACACATACATCTAATCTATGATTATTCCTAAATAAGAGATTATTTAAAATAAATAATTTAAAGGGACACAAATTTTTTTTCTTTTAGATTTGAAAATTTTATCTAGAAAATGTATTGTATGTACACAGGGAGGTTCATTCAGTAACAAACAATAAAGTTTAAATAATCATCATCTGGTTAAGTAAAAAGTATGAAGTTTATAGAGGTGATTACATGTTTTCTATGATATATGGAATTTAGAAAAAAGCATATGAAAATAAAAAACATATAAATGCTTTATGTTTCTCTTACTTTGATGATAAAATATCACAGGAAGACACTTATAGAAAAAAATTTATCTTGGATTATGTTTCCAGAGGAAGAGCACATAACAACACAGAAAAATGTGGAATCTGAAAGATCATATCTTAAATACATGCAGGAAGCAGAGAGATAAAAGAAAGTAGGCTAAATCTATAAATCTTCTAAGCCCATTCTAAATGATGTACTAACTACAACAAGGATCAATGTCCTAACACACACACACACACACACACACACACACACACACACACACACACATACACAGTGAGAGAGAGCTTTTGTAAATTACTTTATTTATTTACATTTCAAACATTGCCCCTTCCTGTTCTCCCCACCATGAACCCTCATCCCTTCCCCCTCCCTCTTTGACTCTGAGAAGGAATATCCCCACCCCCCTACTCCTGCCTTACCCCCTCTAGCATCCCCTGCCTCTGAGGCATCAAGCCTCCAAAGGCCAAGTGCCTCCCCTTCCACTGATGCCAGGTAAGGCAGTCTTCTGCTCCTTATGTAGCAGGAGCCACAGGCCAGCCCATGCATACTCTTTGGTTGGTGGTTTGGTCCATGGGAGCTTTGAGGGTTCTGGTATACTGATACTTGTTTTTCTTCTTATGAGATTGCAATACCTTTTAGCTCCTTCAGTTCTTAGCCTAACTCTTCTATTGAGGACCCTGGGCTCAGTCTATTGATAGGTTGTAAGTAGCTGCATCTATCTTAGTCAGGTGCTGACAGAGCCCTTCAGAGGACAGCCATACCAGGCTCTTGTCTTCAAGTATATCTTAGCATCAGCAAAGTGTTGGGGTTTGGTGTGGATGGTCTTTTCTTCAGTCTCTGCTCCATTTTCTGTTCCTAGACAGAAATTTTCTGTTCTTTAGACAAGAACAATTCTGGGTTAAAAAGTTTAAAATGGGTGGGAGGCCCGATCCCTCAACTGGGGCCATGTCTATAGGAGTTGACCTCTTCAGGTTCTATCTCTCTGCTGTTGGGAATTTCAGCTAATGTTATTCTCATTAGGTCCTAGGAGCTTCTTGAATCCCTGGCTTATGGTACTTCCTAGTGGTGCCACTATTTCTTACCCCTCATTGCTACATAATTCTATTCATTCTCTTGGATCTCTGGACTTCTCTCCTGTCTCCTCCCATACCTGATCCTGTCCTCCATTTCGCCTTCCCCCTTCTCCTGCCCTCTCCCACTGAGATTTATCCCTCCCTCTGCCTCTGATGATTATTTTGTTCCCCTTCTAAGAAGGATTGAAGCATTCACACTTGGACCTTCCTTCTTGTTAAGATTCATATGGTCCTTGAGTTATATTATGGGTATTCTGAGCTTTGGAGCTAATATTTACTAATCAGTGAGTACATACCATGCATGTCCTTTTGTATTTAGGTTACCACAGTCAGGAAGATATTTTTTAGATCCATTCATTTGCCTGCAAAATTCCCTGAAGTCTTAGTTTTTAAGAGGTGAGTCCTATTCAATTGTGTAAATGTACCACATTTTCTGTGTCCATTCTTCTATTGAGGGACATGTGGATTGTTTCTAGCTTCTGGTTTTCATAATTAGGGCTGCTATGAACATAGTAGATGCATCATTGTGATATGGTGGAGTATCTTTTTGGTATATGCCCAGAAGTAGAACTATTTCCAATTTTCTGAGGAACTGCAAGATTGATTTCCAAAGTAGTTGTAACAACTTGCAGTCCTGCTAGCAATGAAGGAGTGCTACTCTTTCTTCACATCCTCCTCAACATCTCCTGCCACCTGTGTTTTTGATCTTAGCCATTCTGATTGGTTTAAGGTGGAATCTCAGAGTTGTTTTGATTTGCAATTCCCTGATGACTAAGGGTGTTAAACATTTCTTTAAGTGCTTCTCAGCCATTTGAGATTCCTTAGTTGAGAATTCTGTTTAGCTCCATATTCCATTTTTAAATAGGATTATTTGGTTCTCTAGAGTCTAACTTCTTGAGTTCTTTCTATATTTTGGATATTAGCCCTCTCTCACATGTAGGGTTGGTAAAGATCTTGTCCCAATCTGCAGGTTGCCATTTTGTCCTATTGACAGTGTCCTTTACCTTACAGAAGCTTTTTAGTTTCATGAGGTCCCATTTGTCAATTGTTTATCTTAGAGCCTGAGTCATTAGTGTTCTGTTCAGGAAATTTGTCTGTATGCCAATGTGTTCAAGGCTATTTTCCACTGTCTCTTCTACTAGATTCAGTGTATCTGGTTTTATGTGGAATTGCTTGATCCACTTAGACTTAAGCTTTATCCAAGGAGAGAAAACGGATCAATTTGTATTTTACATACAGACTACGAGTTAGACTAACACCATTTTTTGAAAATACTGTCTTTTTTTTCAAAATATTGGTTTTGGCTTCTTTGTCAAAGAGCAAGTGACCGTAGGTGTGTGGGTTTATTTCTGCATCTTCAGTTCTGTTCCATTGCTACACGTCCTTTTCTGTACAAATAACCATGTGGGCTTTTTTTTTTTTTTTTTTTTAAATCAATAATGCTATGTAGTACAGCTTGAGATCAGGAACAGTGATTCCCTTAGAAGTTCTTTTGCTGTTGAGAATTGTTTTCACTATCCTGTTTTTTTTATATACTCCATAGGAAGTTGAGAATTACTCGTTCTATCTCTGTGAAGAATTGAGTTTGAATTTTGATGGGAATTTGATTGGATCTGTAGATTGCTTTTGGTAAGATGGCTATTTTTACTATGTTAATCTTACTAATCCTTGAATATGTGTGATCTCTCTATTTTCTGAGGTCCTCTTAGAACTTTTTCTTCAGAGACTTGAAGTTCTTCTCATGTGATTCTTTCACTTGCTTCGTCAGAGTTGCACTAATATGTTTTATATTATTTGTGACTATTGTGAAGGGTGCTGATTTCCTAATTTCTTTCTCAGCCTGATTATCTTTTATGTAGAGGAAAACAACTGATTAGTTTGAGTTAATTTTATATCCAGCTACTTTGTACAAGATGTTTATCAGCTGTTGGAGTTCTCTGGTAGAATTTGGGGGGTCATTTATGTATACTATCATATTATCTGCACATAGTGATACCAAAATTATTCCTTTCCAGTTTGTATCCCTTTGACTTCCTTCTGTTGACTAATTGCTCTAGTTAGAACTTCAAGTGCTGTACTGAATAAATAGGGAGAAAGTGAGCAGCCTTGTCTTGTTCCTGATTTTAGTGGATTTCTTCAAGATTCTCTCCATTTAATTTGAAGTTGGCTGTTGTTTTGCTGTTTATTCCTCTTATTATATTTAGGTATGTGTGTGAATTCCTTATCTCTCCAAGACCTTTAAGATGAAGGGGTGTTGAACTTTGTCAAATGCTTTTTTAGCAACTAATGAGATGGTCATGTGACACAACAGTCAAAGAAAATGCAAAATGCAAAATCTCCTAACCCAAAACTTAGCATTAAATGCCTCCATAAAGAAATCAAAAAGTTTACATATCAGCAATTTAAAGGTACACCCCAGTGCTGTAAAAGAAAGAAGCAAGCACACCAAACAGTAGTAGAAGGCAGGGAATAATCAAAAGCAGGACAGAAAACAAAGAAAGCAATACAAAGAATCAACAAAACCAAGAACTGGTTCTTTGAGAAAATCAACAAGATAGACAGACCCTTAGCAAAACTAACCGAAAGACAGAAGGACAGTATCCAAATAAAATCAGAAATGAATAGTGAGACATAAAAACAGACAATGAAGAATTTCAAAGAATCATTAGGTCTCTCTTCAAAACCCTGTTCTACGTGAATTTGAAAAATCTTAATGAAATGGAGACTATTCTCAACTGATACCACTTATCAAATTTAAAAACAGATCAGGGAAGCTATTTAAACATCCATAACCCCCCAAAAGAAATCAAAATAGTCATTAAAACTCTCCCAACCAAAGAAAGCCCAAGGTGAGACAATTTTAGTGCAGAATTCTACTAGACTTTCAATGAAGAACTAATACCAACACTCATCATACTACTCTACAAAATAGAAACAAAAGGAATACTGCCAAACTGATTATGTGAAGCCACAGTCACCCTGATACCTAAGCCACACAAAGATTCAACAATGAAAATGAAATTCAGACCAATTTCTCTTATGAACACTGAGGGAATGCCAGGACCAATAAGTGGGAGAGGGCAGGGTGGCAGGCATGGGGAGGGGGGAGGCAACAGGGGTTTGTTTTTGTTGTTTTTGTTTCTTTGTTTTTTGGAGGGGAAACTGGGAAAGGAGAAATTTACATGTAAATAAAGAAAATATCTAATAAAAAAAAAACTCCGTAAAATACTTGCAAACCAAATCCAGAAACACATCAAAAACATCATCTGTCATGATCAAGTAGGCTTCATCTCATGAATGCAGAGATGTTTCAATATGAAAATCCATCATTGTAATCCACCATATAAACAAACTGAAAAAAAAATCACATGATCATCTCACTATTGCTGAAAAACCTTTTGACAAAATCCAACACCATTTTATGTTAAAAGTATTAGAGAGACAAGGAGTGCAAATCACATATCTAATTGTAATCAAAATGATATACAGCAAATCACTAGCCAACATCAAATTGACTGGAGAGAAACTTGAAACAATCTCACTAAAATCAATGACAAGCCAAGGCTGCCAACACTCTCCCTATCTATTCAGTGTAGTACTTGAAGTTCTAGCTAGACCATTAAGACAACTGTAGCCAGGCAAGAATCCCAGTGGAGGGATAGGGATAACAACCCTCCCACAAAATTTTCAACCCCTGCAAAGAATAGATGTTTCTTGAGGGAACTTATGGTTTGATTCGAGTACATGAATACAAACGAGTCAGAGAAGTTGTATATAGGGTATGCAGTGTTAATTGCAGTATTCAGGAGGCAAAGGCAGGAAGATCTCTGTTAAAGCAAGGCCACTCTGGTCTACATAGCAAGTTGCAGGCCAGCTGGAGACAAACAATGGGACCTTGTCTCAGAAAATAAATGTTTCAGACTGCTCTATATGTCTTTTCAGTAAACAGGATAACCAGCTGCTGTCTTAGTGAACTGTCTCAAGGCATCCATAGGGTAGTAAAGATGGTGGTACCAAAAGGGTAGATTGATGGGCTATTAAAATGGACCAAAAGTTCATTGCCCAATGTAGCCAGAGAAACAAAGGAAAATACAACATTTATTGATTTTATAGTCAAATTATCCCGTATTCTGTGATTATATTTACAGAAAAATTAATATCAAAACATCATTTTCAATATAAATTTAGATAATAATAATTATAATTTTCATAGTGTTTATATTTCTCCAGGGTTACAGGAGAGGATCATTAACCATCTGTCTCATTGTTACATAGTTCAGGTTGGCTTTGTGATCTTCCTACCTCGGTTTATCGAGTGTTTGTGTTGTGATACAGATTCATAGTTTCAAAGTGATGTTTTGATTCACTGTAGAAAGTTTTGGGGCTGGAGATGGGGAAATGGTAGTGTTTAAAGGGGGGAGCTGCTCTTTCAGAGGACCAGAATGGAATGTCACTCCTACTACCCATGTTTGTGATCTCTGGTAACTGTGGCAGCAAAGGGTTCAAGTTACGTTCCTGTGATTATAAGTATTTGTATGCATAGACACAATAACAAATGTACATATAAATATTTGCATCTTAAAGCAAAACATTCTTTAGGTTTACACACAGACACAGACAGACAGACACATACATAATATATATGTACACATATATACAGTAATATATAGTTTGTACAGTCCCTGTACTCTCTAGCTGCATAATGTATTGCTACCATTTTCCACTAGTCAGAAATTTGTCAGGGCAATAATCTAAGTCTGTCACAGTGGTTATCTCGTTAATGTGAACACGCCCACACGTACAAGACTCCGCGGGAAGTCAAGGTGATACTAAAATAAGTGAAACATAAGTATGGGTGTGCAGAGGATAATGCAATGATTGTCTAACATTATTGACTCATGACTTCACCTGATGTGGGTAAAGGACCTTGCTGGCATTTCATGAAAAATTGTTTAGATAGAATTTTGTACTACTTTCTTTATCCCTGGGAAAACTCACGAGTCTTATGAAATTGAGAGGGCAAACATGAATCATGAACTTTCTGTTTCTGGAATTATCCAAGAAGTAGTGCTAGAGCTCCCCCTATTTGGATTCTGTGTTCACACACGTAGTTATATGGGCATGTGGAACCTATTCCAATTAGCTTAGCCATGTGAGCAGATTTCCTTTTCTTAACTCCCATATATTTTTATTCATCTGTTTCTGACATTTTCACCTACATCTTCTTTCCAAAGACTTCATGGAATACTGAGGCAAACAAACAATTATAGCACTCATTAATTACATTTTGATTGTTTCTGGATGTCTGCATGATTTATCCAAGTGGTCCATGAAAGTTCTAGGATCATTTCAAGTATGAAGTCACTGGAGGAAAACTAGATAAAATAGTTCAAGATGCAGGCATTGGTAATCATTTTCTAAATAGACTGTAATATCCTGAAATAAATAGTGATAATTGATAGATGTACTTGCAACAGATCAAAAGGCTTGTACACAGTAAGGAAAAGAAAGAAACAGTATAAAAATGCACTTTACACAACATAAGAAAATCTTCTGTGATTAATAATACAACTATATTTAAAAATTTAAGGCCACAGCTCTGCCTGCATCCCTGGAGGCCTATTACCACCTGGGACATCCAGGTGAGATCCCATGTAAGAAAACTTGCCTGCCGGGTCACCTAGCAATCCCATGACTCATTAACTTTGTCCCAAACACTCTATGCTCCATCTTTCACTCCATAGCTCTACTTGCAATCCTGGATCTGTACTCCATTCCCCAGACCAAAGCTCAACCTATGACCCTGGAGGCCTGGTGACACCCAGGACAATTAGCTCTGCTTGCCTACCTGGAGGCTAGCTGCTCCCCAAAACAAACAGGAGCCTGAAGGGATCAGGGAGTACCAGCTCTGTCTGTATCCAGGAAGCCTGTTTCCAACTGTGACAAGTAGCTCTATCTGCAATCATACATTCCTGTTGCCATCAGGGATTGCCAGCTCTATTTGCAGTCCCAGGGGCCTACTGCCATCAAGGGCCACCAGGCCAGCATACACAAGGGATAACCAGATAGCTAAAGGTCAGTGTAATGACACAATCAACAAAAGCCAGGGCAATATGGCACCACCAGAACTGAGCTATCCTACTACAACACTCCTTGGATTTCCCAATGTACATTTGGGATGTGAGGAACTCACCTGGTTGCCCTAGGTATCAAATAGCCTCCAGGGATACTGGCAGAACTGTGACCTTAAATTTTTTAATATAGTGTTGTATATATCTAGCTATTAATCACAGGAGCAAGACTGTGACCTTAAATCTAAATTTATGGAGACTACAAAGGCAATTAAAGAGGAAATGAGACCACTGCTGCCCAAGTGGGACCTGCCTGGAGCCTGATAGAGCTGTTTCCTGAGAGTCTCTGCCAGAGCCTGAAAAATATAGATGCAGATGCTCGCAGTCAACCATTGGACTGAGCATGGGGTCTCCAATGGGGTCCCCAAGAGAGTAGTTAGAGAAATGACTGAAGGAGTAGAAGGGGTTTGCAACCCCACTTGAAGAACAATAATATCAACCAACCAGACTCACCCACCCCAGAGCTCCCAGGGACTAAACAACCAACTGAGGAATATACATGGAGGGACCCATGGCTCCAGCCACATATGTACCAGAGGATGGCCTTGTCAGGCATCAATGGGAGGAGAGGCCGTTGGTCCTGTGAAGGCTTAATGCCCCAGTATAGTGGAATTCAAGGGTGAGGAGGTAGGAGTGAGTGGATGGGTGAGAGAACACCTTCATAGAAGCAGGGTGAGAGGGGAAGGAATGGGGGTGGGGATTCCTGGGGACCAGGAAGGGGAATAACATTTGAAATGTAAATAAAAAATATCCAATAAAAAATGGAATATAGGAGAACACAGGTAAACAGGTAGAAGCTCTTAAAGAGGAAACATAAGTCCCTTAAAGAAATACAGGAAAAAAACCAAACAGGTGAAGGAATTGAACAAAACCATCCAGGATCTAAAAATGGAGATAAAAACAACAAATAAATAACACAGGGAGACAACTCTGGAGATGGAAAACCTAGAAAGAGAGCAGGAGTCATAGATGCAAGCATCACCAACAGAATACAAGAGATAAAGAGAAAATCTCACATGTAAAAGATACCATAGAAGACATGGACACAACGGTCAAGAAAAATACAAAAAGCAAAAAGCTCCTAAGTCAAAACATTCAAGAAATCCAGGAAACAATGAAAGACCAAACCTAAGAATAATAGGTATAGAAGAGAGTGAAGATGCACAACTCAAAGGACCAGCAAAAATCTTCAACAAAATTATAGAAGAAAACTTTCCTAATCTAAAGAAAGAGATGTCCCTAAATAGTAAAGAAGCCTACAGAACCCCAAGTGGATTGACCAGAAAAGAAATTCCTCCTGTCACATAATAATCAAAACACCAAATGCACAAAACAAAGAAAGAATACTAAAAGCATAAGAGAAAGGGTCAAATAACATATAAAGGCAGACCTATCAGAATAGCACCAGACTTCTCAACAGAGAATCTGAAAGCCAGAAGATCTTAGACACATGTCATAGAGACCCTAAGAGAACAAAAAACGCCAGCCCAGGCTCCTATACCCAGCAAAACTCTAAACTACCATAGATAGTGAAACCAAGATATTCCATGTCAAAACCAAATTTAAAGATTGTCTTTCCACAAATCCAGCCCTACAAAGGAAAATAAATGGAAAACTCTAGCACAAGGAGGGAAACTACTAAGAAAAAGCAAGTAATTAATCTCCTTTCAACAAACCACAAAGAAGATAGCTACACAAACTTAACTCCACTTCTAACATCCAAAATAAGAGGAAGCAACAACCACTGATCCTTAATATCTCTTCACATCAATGGACTCAATTCCCCAGTAAACACAAACCTCTGTGACAAAGGCAGACACTGCCTCAGATTAAAAGGCTGGAAATTTTTTTCCAAGCAAATGGTCACAAGAAACAAGCTGGAGTTGCCATTATGATATGGAATAAAATTGACGTTCAATAAAATGTTATCAAAAAAGATGAGGAAGGACATTTCATACTTATCAAAAGAAAATTTACCAAGATGAACTCTCAATTCTGAATATCTTTGCCCCAAATGATAGGGCAACCACATTCATAAAAGAAATATTACTAAAGCTAAAAGTACACATTGAACCTCACACAACAATCTTGGGAGATTTCAACACCCCACTCTTAACAATAGACCGATCATGGAAACAGAAACTAAATAGAGACACAGCAAAACTAACAAAAGTTATGAACCACACTGATTTACCAGATGTCTATAGAAAATTTCACCCTAAAACAAAAGAATATACATTCTTCACAAAACCTAGTAGTGCCTTCTCCAAAATTAACCATATAATCAGACATAAAAGAAATCTCAACAGATACAAGAAGATTGAATTCATCCTATCAGATTACCACAGACTAAGGCTGGTCTTCAATAACAACAAAAACAACAGAAAGCCTACACACACATGGTAGCTGAACAACACTCTACTCAATGATAACTTGGTTAGTGAAGAAATAAAGAAAGAAATTAAAGACGTTTTAGAATGTAATGAAAATGAAGGAACAACATACCAAAATTATGGGGCACAATGAAAGCAGTGCTAAGAGGAAAACTCATAGTTCTGAGTGCCCCCAAAATGAAACTGGGGAAAGCATACACTAGCATCTTAAAAGAATATCTGAAAGCTCTAGAATGAAAGAAGCAAATACACCTAAGAAGAGTAGATGGCAGGAAATAATCAAACTCAGGGCTAAAATCAACCAAGTAGAAACAAACTGATCTATACAAATCAACAAAATCAGGAGGTGGTTCTTTGAGAAAATCAACAAGATAGATTAAACCCTTAGCCAGACTAACCAGGGGGCACAGAGGTAGTATCCAAATTAACAAGATTATAAATGGAAAGGGAGGCATAGCAACAGAAACTGAAGGAATTAAAAAACTTAATACACCCTACTAGAAAAGCCTATACTCAACAAAACTGGAAAATCTGGATGAAATGGATAATTTTCTAGACAGATACCAGGTTCCAAATTTGAATCAGGATCAGATAAATCATCTAAACAGTCCCATAACACCTAATGAAATAGAAGCAATCACTAATATTCTCCCAATTAAAAAAACAAGCCCAGGACCAGGTGGTTTTAGTGCAGAATTCTATCAGACTTTCAAAGAAGAACTAATACCAATACTCTTCAAACTATTGCACAAAATAGAAACAGAATAGACACTACCTAATTCGTTCTAAGAAGCCATAGTTTCGCTGGTCCTAAAACCACACAAAGACCAAACAAAGAAAGAGAACTTCATACCAATTTCACTTATGAATATTGATGCAAAAATACTCAATAAACTTCTTGCAAACCAAATCCAAGAACACATGAAAATGATCATTTACCATGATCAAGTAGGCTTTATCTCAGGGATGCAGAAATGATTCAATATATAGAAAACCATCAACTTAAACCACTATAAAAAAAAAGCCATAAAGAAAAAAGACACATAAACATCTTATTAAATGCTGAAAAAGCTTTTGACAAAATTCAACACACCTTCATGTTAGAAATCTTGGAATGAACAGTAATTCAAGGGCCATACCTAAACATAGTAAAAGCAATATATAGCAAACCAGTAGCCAAAATCAAACTAATTGAGAGAAACTTGAAGCAATCCCACTAAAACCAGGGACTAGACAAGGCTGCCCACTCTCTTCCTATCTATTCAATATAGTATTCAAAATCCTAGCCAGACAACAAATGAAGGTCAAAAGCATATGAATTGGAAAGGAAGAAGTGAAAATATTACTATTTGCAGATGAGTTGATAATATACTTAAGTAACCCCAAAAATTCCATCAGAGAACTACTACAGCTGATAAACTTCAGAAAAGTGGCTGGATATAAAATTAACCCAAATAAATCAGTAGCCTTCCTCTACTTAAAAAAGAAATGGGATGTGGAAGAAATTAGGAAAATGACACCCTTCGCAATAGTCACGAATAGTGTGAAATATCTTGGTGTGACTCTAACCAAGCAAGTGAAAGATATGTATGACAAGAATTTCAAGGCTCTGAAAGAAGAAATCGAAGAAGACCTCAGAAGATGAAAAGATCTTCCATGCTCATGGATTAGCAGGATTAACATAGTAAAAATAGATGTCTTACCAAAGCAATCTACATATTCAATGCAATCCGCATCAAAATTCCACATCAATTCTTCAAAGAGATAGAAAAAGCAATTTTCAAATTCATTTGGAAGAACAAAAGAACAGTAGAGCAGAAACTATTTTCAACAATAAGAGAACTTCTGAGGATCACCACCCCTGATCTCAATCTGTACTACGAAGAAATAGTGATAAATACACCATGGTATTGGTTCAGAGACAGACAGGTAGATCAATGGAATAGAATTAAAGACCCAGATATGAACCCACACACCTATACTCACTAGATCTTTGACAAAGAAGCTAAAACCATCCAGTGGAGAAAAGAAAACATATTCAACAAAAGATGCTGGCTTAAGTGGTCGTTGGCATGTAGAAGAATTCAAATTGATCCAATCTTATCTCCTTGTACCAAGGCCAGGTCCAAGTACATTAAGGACCTCCACATAAAACCAGATACACTGAATCAATTAGAAGAGAAAGTGAGAAAGAACCTTGAATACAAAAGCACAAGGGAAAAATTCATGAACAGAATACCAATGGCCTTGGCTCTAAGATCCACTACAGACAAATGAGACCCATAAAATTGAAAAGCTACTGTAAGGCAATGGACACTGTCAATAGGACAAAATGGCAACTAATAGATTGGGAAAAAAATCTTTACCAATTCTATTTCTGATAGAGGGCTGATATCCAAAGTATACAAGGAACTCAAGAAGTTAGACTACAGAGAACTACATAACCTCATTAAAATAAGGCACAGAGCTAAACAAAGATTTTCAACTGAGGAATATTGAATGGCTGAGAAGCACCTAAAGAAATGTTCAACATCCTTAGTCATCAGGGAAATGCAAATCAAAACGACCCTAAGATGCCATGTCACACCCACCAGTATGGCTAAGATCAAAAAACTCAGATGACAGTAGATGCTGGCAAGGATGTGGAGAAAGAGGAATATTCCTCCATTGCTGGTCGGAATGCAAGCTGGTACAACCACTCTGGAAAACAGTCGGGCAGTTCCACAGAAAATTGGAAATAGTTTTACTTGAGGACCAGCTATACCCCTCCTGGGTATATACCCAAAAGATGCTCCAACATGTAGTAAGGACACATGCTCCACCATGTTTATAGAAGCCTTATCTATAATAGCCAGAAGCTGGAAACAACCCAGATATCCCTCAACTGAGGAATGGATACAGAAAATGTGGTACATCTACACAATTGAGTACTTCTCAGCTATTAAAAACCATGACTTCAAGAAATTTGAAGGCAAATGGATGGAACTAGAAAATATCATCCTGAGTGAGGTAACCCAGTCACAAAAGAACACACATTGTATGTACTCACTAATAAGTGGATATTAGCCCCAAAGCCTGGAATACTCATGATAGAACTCACAGACCATATGAAACCCAAGAAGAAGGAGGACCAATGTGTAGATGTTTCAATCCTAATTAGAAGGAGGAAGAAAATAATTATGGGAATAAGAGGGATGGAGGGACCTGGGAGGATGAGTGGAAAGGGAGGATAAAAGGATCAGGTGTGAGAGGATACAGGGGAGAAGTACAGAGTGTCAGGAAATTGAACAGGAGTGTGTGTGTGTGTGTGTGTGTGTGTGTGTGTGTGTGGCAGTGGGGGATCATAAAACTTGGGCTAGCCACTAGAAAGTCCCAGATGCCATGGAACCAAGAGGTTCTCAGGACTCTATGGAGATGACATTAGCCAAAAACCCAAGGCAGGTTAGATAGAACCTGTAGAGATGATACCCAGTGGATAGGCACAGTGAGGGATGGGGCCATACACCCATCTCAAATTTTTTAACCCAGAATTGATTCTGTCTAAATAAAATACAGGGAAAAAGTATGGAACAGATACTGAAGGTAAGGCCATCCAGAGAATGCTGCACCTAGGGATCCATCCTATTTACAGACACCAAAGTCAGACAATACAGCTGATACAAAGAAGTGATTGCTGACCAGAGCCTGTATTAGCAGTCCCCTGAGAGACTCGGCCAGAGCTTAAGACAGATGGGGATGCTCTCAGCCAACCCTCAGACTGAGCATGGGGACTCCAAGGGGAAGGACTGAAGGAGCTAAAGGAGATTGCAAACCCATAGGAAGGACAACAATATCCACTAACCAGACCTCCCATGACTCCCACGGACTAAACCACCAACTAAAGAATACACATGTAGGGTCCCCTTGGCTCCAGTTCCAAATGTAGCAGAGGATGGTCTTATCTGGGAGTGGAGGCTCATTGCCCCAGCATAGGGGGATGTTAGGGTGGTGAGGTGGGAGTGGGTGGGTGGGAGGAGCACTCTTATAGAGTCAGGGGAGGAGGTTAGGATAGGGGGCTTATAGAGGGGAAATTGGGAAGGGGTACAACATTTGAAATGTAAACAAATAAAATAATCAAAAAGAAAAATAGAAAAATAATAAAAGAAGGAAAGCATGAAATTTGCAGGCAAGGATCAAAGTAGAACTTATATTATCCTGAGTGAGGTAACCCAGATCCAAAAGGACATTCACGGTGTGTACTCACTTTAAGTGGATATTAACTATAAAGTACAGGATATGCATGCTGCAATCCACAGACCCAAAGAAGCTACATAACAAGGAGGGCCCAAAAGTAGATGTTTGAATTTCACTCTGAAGATGAAATAAAATATTTTTCAGAGACAAGTGGAAGGAGGGAATTGGTTAGGAGAGGGGGTTGGGGGGACAGTATGTGGGAGATGAAGTGTAAAGAGCCACAGAGAGCGTCTGGAGAGTGATCTGAAATATGGGGCAGGTGAGAAGGGGTATAGGGGCACCTCTGCACCATGCCAGAGACCTGCGATAGAGTAGGATCCCAGGATTCTATGGGGTGCTAGCTAGAGACTCCTAGCTGTGGGGACATGGAGCCTAAAGTGGCCACCTCCTCTTTTCAGGCAGTATTCCCAGTGAAAGGATACAGCAACTCACCCACAAAACCTTAGACTCAAAATTTGCCCAGCACCAAGAAGTGCAGGAAGAAAGCAGAGCTGTGATTAAGGTATTGGCCAACCAGTGACTGGCCCAACCTGAAACCATCTTATGGGAAAGACCCAATCCATGACACTATAGTCATCCTCTGTTATGCTTGCATTCAGGAGCCTAGCATGACTGTCTTCTGAGATGCTCCACCCAGCAGCTGACTGAAACAGATGCAGAGACCCATAACCAAACCTTGGATGGAGCTCAGGGAGTCTTGAGGAAGAGTTAGAGGAAGAATTGAGGGATCCAGAGGAGATGGGAACTCCACAGGAAGAGCAACAGAGTCAACTAACCAGAACCCTTTGGAGTTCTGAGAGACTGAACAACAAACCAAAGAGTATACATGTACTGTACCTAGCCCCCACCCTTACTCCCTGCACATATGTAGCAGATGTGCAGCTTAGTCTCCACTGGAGTCGGAGGGGGTTCTGTCTTTGACTGTTCTGTCTGTGGATTCTATTCCCATAACTGGGCTGCTTTGTCTGGCCTCGGAGAGAGGATGAGCCTGGTCTTGCAGTGACTTGATGTACCAGAATGGGTTGCCAGGGTGGGGACTCCCCCTTCTTGGAGGAGAAAAGCAGGGGCTGTATGTGTGTGAGGATGGTCTTCGAAGAGAGCAGAGTCTTCAATAAAGATGTAAAGTGAATAAATTAACTAATTAATGGAGAAAAATTTAAACACTCGGAGGAATGGAAGAGGTAGCTCAGCAGGAAAAATGTTTGCCTTGCTACAATAAAGCATGAATTTGGATATTCAACCTACACATAAAATTCTGGGTGTGTATGACTGCCCTACTAGAATTCTAGTTGTCAGATAGCAGAGACAAAGTATACACAGATCTAGCTAGCTAAATTAGTTCTATATATGTGCTCTGGGTTCGTCTTAGAGAATTTTACTCAATTAATGACTGGAGATTAACTTAAGGAAGACACTTGACATCAGTATCCGGTCTACACCCACTCCCCTACACACATGAATGTGTGTTTACACATATGCAAAGATGCTTATACATACATGTTGCATATACAAATACAAGCTAAAAATTAAAAACTAAAACAAATAGTCTAGTCAATAAAGAAGCAGCTAAACTAAATGGAGTTCTCAGAAAAAGAAATACAATTAGAAAATTAATGCAAGAAACACATGCACAGCATCTTTAGACATAAAACAAGCACAAATAGAAACTAATATTCCACAACTCAGTTAAAATGACCACTTTGAAGAAAGGCAGAAAGAAAGAAAGAAAGAAAGGAAGAAAGAAAGAAAGAAAGAAAGAAAGAAAGAAAGAAAGAAAGAAAGAAAGGAAGGAAGAAAGGAAGAAAGGAAGAAAGGAAGAAAGGAAGAAAAGAAAGAAAACCAACCAAACAAACAAACCACAGACTGTCCAAGTACAGAGGGGAAAGGCACTTATACATAGAGAAGGGGGTATATATACTAATGCAGCCACTCTAGGAATCAGTATGCAGGCTTCTCGGAAAATTTAAGAGAGTGATCTTGTTACTCCATTCTTGGTGACATACCATAAGGAAACCAAGTCAATATACAATAGAGGCACATGTGCATCCAATTTATGGTGTTAGCCTAGATGCCCATCAATGGATGAATGCCTAAATAAATTGTGGCAAAGCATTTGTCACACAAAGAAATTTTATTCATCTATGGAAAAAAATGAAACTATGCCATTTGCAGAAAAGTAGAATTGGAGATCATTATAGTGAGTAAAACAAACTCAGAAAATTTACTGGCATGAATTTTCTCAAATATAGTAAATATCATAGATTAAAAACACATAGAAATAAAAGGAATGTTATTTATACGGTTGAGTATTAGGAGATACAGAGAAAATAAGGTGATAGAGGTAAGTATGACCTCTATTTAAAATTTAAATATGATCAATGAGCACTCTATGTGTGTATGAAAATATCATTAGAAGTTTGTTTTCTTATACAAAAAAAATGTGCTGAAAGAGAAAAAAGGAAGTTAGAGTGTGGAATAGGAAGTGAAAATAACTAAAAATCATCACAGAGAGTGCATACCGTGTGTGTTCTTTTGTGATTGGGTTACCTCACTCAGGATGATATTCTCCAGATCCATCCATTTCCCTAAGAATTTCATAAATTAATTGTTTTTAATAGCTGAGTAGTACTCCATTGTGTAGATGTACCATAAGTTCTGTATCCACTCCTCTGTTGAGGGACATCTGGGTTGTTTCCAGTTTCTGGCTATTATCAATAAGGCTGCTATGAACATGGTGGAGCATGTGTCCTTATTACATGTTGGAGCATCTTCTGGGTATATGCCCAGGAGTGGTATAGCTGGGTCCTCCGGTAGAACTATGCCCAATTTCCAGAGTGGTTGTACCAGCTTGCAATCCCACCAGCAATGAAGTAGTGTTCCTCTATCTCCCCAACCTCTCCAGCATCTGCTGTCACCTGAGTTTTTTATCCCAGCTAATCTGACTGGTGTGAGGTGGAATCTCAGAGTTATTTTGATTTGCATTTCCCTGATGACTAAGGATGTTGAACATTTCTTTAGGTGCTTCTCAGCCATTTGGTATTCATCAGTTGAGAATTTTTTTTTAGGTCTGTACCCCATTTTTTAATAGGGTTATTTGGTTCTCTGGAGTCTAACTTCTTGAGTTCTTTGTATACATTGGATATTAGCCCTCTATCAGATATAGGCTTGGTAAAGATCTTTTCCCAATTTGTTGGTTGCCGTTTTGTCCTATTGACAGTGTCTTTTGCCTTACAGAAGCTTTGCAACTTTATGAAGTCCCATTTGTCAATTCTTGATCTTAGAGCAGAAGCTAGTGGTGTTTTCTTTAGGAAATTTTGCCCTGTGCCTATTTGCTCAAGGTTCTTCCCCCACTTTCTTTTCTATTAGTTTCAATATATCTGGTAAAAAAAAAATCATCACTTAAATGCACAAATTTGTCAAAGAACAGAAATTTAGTTTAAAAAATTATATTAAAAAAATGCTTCAACTCAATAGTGACACCATCCCACACACAATACTTTGTACACAAAATTTATCCTGTCTACAAGAAATGCAGGCACCAGGGATGTAGCACAGACTGAGTGAATGGCCAACCAATAACCTGCCCAATTTGTGACTCATCCCATGGGCACACACCAATCCTGGCACTACTAATGATCCTCTGTTATGCTTGCAGACAGGAGCATGCTGTCCTCTGAGAGGCTCCATACAGCTGCTGACTCAGACTGATACAGACACCCACAGCCAAACAGAGGATAAAGCTTGGGGACTCTTATGGAAGAATGAGTAAGGATTGTGGGACTCAAAGGGGATACCACAGGAGAGCAACAGAATCAACTAAACTAAACTAAACTAAACTGGATCCTTGGGGCTCTCACAGTCTGAACCACCAACCAAAGAACCTAGGCCTCCCTGCATATGTGTGTGTGTGTGTGTGTGTGTGTGTGTATACATACAAACATACATATGTGTGTGTGTGTGTGTGTGTGTGTGTATGTCCATACATATATATGATGTGCAGTTTGACCTTCATGTGGGTCCTGAACAACTAGAAGAGCAGCTATCTCCAAAACTGTTGCCTGTACATGGGATATGTTCTTCTAGCCTTGTCTGATCTCATTGGGAGAGGAGGTATCTAGCCCTACAAAGACTTAAAGTGCCAAGGTAGGGGGGATACCCAGAGGGACCTCCACAGCTCAGGGGAGAATTGTAGGGGTGATAGGGAAAAGATTGTGGTGGGGGGGTTACTAGGAGGGGGTCAATGAGCAGGGTGTAAAGTGAATAAGTAAAAAATAAAATCAAATTAAAAAATAAAATTCTCCAACCAATTAGAATTGGGGTTTATAAGGCAAAGTCTATAATGTTCTGTAAAACATTGATTCCTTCCAGAAAAATTTGAGGACATATGCACTCTGAGCCTTCCTTGCTTTCTGGCGGCTGTCCACTTTCCTTGGAATACCATTCTTTATCCCTTTGTCATCTCCAAACAGCAACTGTAGATAGAGGCTTTTGAACATAATATAACTCTTCAATACTCCAGGACAATGATGGTTAGCTTCCATTGTCAAAAACACAGGACCAAGAATGACTAGCAAGGGATGCCCTGTGACAGACTGGCTACAGTGAATTGACCTATTGCTCTGTCTATGAGTCTTAATTGTCATGCGAAGAAACATTGAATTGTAGGCAGCATCAGTCCTTAGGTAGAGATCTTTGAGCTGTGTAAGAGTGGAAGAATTCACTAAGCACTGTCAAGCAAGCAAGTACGCATGTATTTCCTTCGGCTTTTGGTTCTGGGTGTGATGAGACTAGTTTTTTCAAGCTCCTACTGTTCTTACTTTCACTTAGACAATTATGCAGTATGCAATTATGAACTAAATTGCTTTTAGTCAAGATATTTTGATCACAGAAATAGAAATAATAGTAGAGTGAAGGCTTGTGTAATTATCCTGTCTCCTCTTAGATAATCCATGGCAATCTCCTGGTCTACATTCAACTTCTTAGGAGTCTTCATTCCATTTTCTACATACTTGGCCTTTTGCAGTGCAGCCTATCAAGGCCTCAGATTATAGATATTGTCAACATTGGGAGCATATTGTTCTGAATATCATGGCATGTGAAACAATTTCCATAGAACACATGTAATATAGAGTTTATGGTACAGACATCTTTCCTGTTGGTAATAAAATATTTATGAATATATGGTGTCTGTAGTTGGAACAATTTTTGTATATGAGAAAACTCATTGAGTCCATGTAAGGCTCTATGTATTCTACCTATGTATTCATGTTTCACTAACAGTTTGTTGTTTTATAATGTCCTATTTTCCATTTTGTCTCACTTATAATTTACCCTCACAGAACTAGTCACAAATGCAGAATCCTCAGGCTCAGCCTAGACTTAGTAAGTCAAAACATTCATTTCAGCAAATCTCCACATGAATCATCATCATAAAAATTGGAATATTTTCACTCTCTATGTATTCACTAGTGCATTGCCTTCACCCTTGTTTGTGCTAGAGGTTACAAGTTCTTCTGTTCACATAAAGCACTTTTACTCCATCCCATTAGATTATAGGAGGAAAATTCATACAGAAACAATGTGTGGAGCAGAGACTGAAGGAAAGGCAATCCAGAGACTGCCCCACCTGGGATCCAATATTGCAGATGCCAAGAAGTGCTTGCTGACAAGAGCCTGATATAGCTCTCTCCCGAGAAGCTCTGCCAGAGCCTGACAAATACAGAGGAGGATGCTTGAAGCCAACCACTGGACTGAGCATGGGGGCCCCAATGAAGGAGTTAGAGAAAGGATTGAAGGAGCTGAAGGAGTTGCAACCCCATAGGAAGAACAACAATATCAACCAACCTGAACCCCAAGAGCTCCACCAACTAAACCACCAACCACAGAGTACACATGGCTCCAGCTCCCTATGTAGCAAAGGATGGCCTAGTCGGCACCAATGGGAGGAGAGGCCTTTCTTCCCGTGAAGACTCAATGCCCCAGTGTAGGGAAATGCCAGGGCAGGAAGACAAGAGTGTGTGGGTAGGTGGGGGAGCACCCTCATAGAAGCAGGGGGTGGGGGATGGGATAGGGGTTTCCAGAGGGAAAACAAGAAAGGGGAATAACAATTGAAATGTAAATAAATAAAATCTCCAATAAGACAAAATAAATTTAAAAATACAGCAAGTATGCACTAGTATAAGAGTTGATAAGTTGCTTGCTAATAAGCCTGACAACCTGAGTTCAGTCCTCAGGGCATATTGTAGAGTCTTGAAAGTGACCTCTGAACTACACAAGTATGTGACAATGAGGATGTGCACATATACAAACATGATGAACTAAATAAATAATATGCCATTTAAAAAACTGATTTAAAAATTGGGAAGTAGGAAAGTCTTAATGGAGTTCCAACCAAAGTCCATCCAAATTTTACTTGTAACCTTGGACAAAACACAAAACTTCCAGGTGCCATTTCTACACTTTTAGAATTACTTTATTAATTCTAATTAAGTATAACTTACTAAAATCAACATGTAAAAATTATTAAGATTATTAGTAAGTGGCTAATCTCAACATCTTAACTATCAGATGACTTATGAATGATAGCATAAATTTCTTTTTTTCCTACTTGTCTAATTAGAAATATACACCTTGTTTTATATCCTAATTGACAAAATAAAGTCAATTAGAATAGGATCCATGGTCTCACATAAAGGGGGAAGAGTTCTTCTTGTGGTTGCACATGAGTATTTTGTTTCTGAAGCTACCAAAATGAGGCAATGGTTTGGTGACTTGAGGAGATATTTAAGACATTTTTAATAGCTTCAGACTTTGGTTGAAACCTTAAATCAGGATGGAAGAAAATTTGGGGCGAGGTTAAAGCAAGAAAGTTCACAGGGAAGGAAAAATAACTCACCACCTGGGCTTTTAACCTATTCTTTTGAGAACAGGGAATGTTTAGGAACAATTATCTTTCTGTGTGAACAATGTCCCATAGGGAAATCATGTGCTTAGGACTTGGAATAACAGGAGGGAAATATTCTCAAGGTAGCAGCTGGTGCCATCTTTGAGTGTCTCCCCAGTGTAGTCCTTCTGGTTTGCAAACTTGAGCTACACATTAATTTTTCTCATTTTGAAGTCCTTATGCTGGCTGGGGATTAATGCCTCTCTTTGTCCCTCTTGATGAGTCAATCACAGCTTCATTCTCTAACAATAGCCATTCAGAGTGGAGTTTGTGTTTAGAGACACAGACATACCTTTCAGAAATTCATCCAGGTGAGTCCAGGAGCTCTGCTGGTATTGCAGCAACATTCAGAAAATGGAAGAACAGAAAATGTGCACGAGAGCAAAGTTAACCCAGACAAAGTTGGGAGATGCAAGGGAGGTTTTCTAGGTTGGTCGTGGAATTCATTGATTCATGAAGCTGAAAAGAAAATAATGGACTGAACTTAGTAATTGGGGTGAGAACTAATCTTTAAGTGATAATTTTGGAAGGATAATCATAAAATTATGGTTTTATGAACCCATAAATGTTTCTGTCTAAAAGAGAACTCATGTTCATAGACCCTGGAAATTGTAGAATGTCTACACAGAAAGGACTGGTTTTAAAGTTACATGTATCATAATGAGTGCATGCCTTCTATTCTTAAGATGTATATAATATCATGTTAATAAGGAAGATCCAGATGAATAATGTCTGTACTGTTGCAAGAGTTCATAAGGTTAATTCTCTGCAGCTACCTTTTCTATGCAATATAATCACATTAAAAAGTGAAAAGTGATGTATTAGAATGATTTGTCTGCAATTATTTTCTTACTGATGAACTAAAAAAATACCTGTTATTTTCTTACTCATTTGCTTCCTTTATTGAAAATGTTGTATATTCTTTGCATTTATTGAATAGAAACAGTGTGTGTTTATTTCATGTTTAAAAAAATATAACTTTTTTCAGGTGTAGATTGAACTTTCCCATTACTTTTTCTAGTTGATATTCCAATGGGTGTATCTGTGTGTGTGTGTTTGTGTGTGCGTATGCACATGCATACATGCGTGTTTATTTGTGTTTGTGGGAGATTTGTACATTTTGGAGGCCTGGTCTAATAGACATATTTTGTCCTTCTAATTGTTCTGATATTTTTGACAAATACCAATTATATAATATACTAGGTCTCCCTGTGATGCATGTGTATGTGTGTAGAATGTACTGCAGTCATGTTCATCATTCTTTTGTAATTACACTACCACTTCTGAGGGTTTCCTTCTTTCTCCCAAGTGGTCTTCTTTCTATTTTCCTGTCGTTTAAAATTCTATATTATATACATAAACAATTGGAAATGTGCTATTTGTATTTGTCCTTGGCTTATTTCACGGCTCTAAATGTTCACATGTTCAAAGTATGTCTGCCTCAGTGGAGTTTCATTTCCTCATTTTATCCCTATGAGTCTTTTTTTCCTTGTTGTGCCTTTGGCCTTTTATGCCTGGTGTTAAGTTCAAGGCCTCAAATATTCCAGACAAGTGTCCCACCAGTGAAGTATAAAACTTTGAGACACAGTTTCACCAAATCGTTAAGGCTGGACTTGACTTCACTTTACAGACAGGAATGATTTAAGAAATGTTTGGCTCAAGGTTACAAAGTGAGAAGAACAGAACTGAGGAAGATGTTCATACTTCCCAATAGTGTACTCGTTAAGTATGTTCTCCTTCTGCCTCAGCCTCCCTCGTACCTCTACTTATATGTCTGTTACCAGGCCTGGTCTTTGGCCTCTTTGGACAGGTCTGTTTCTACAAGTCTTACAACTTTTGGTTCTCAGTAAGCCATGATTTATGATCAAGGGAAGTTAAAGTTTCATAAACATTTATGATTTATGTGTCTTAATATGACACAGAATGATAAATGTATGTGTCTAAGTCAATTATGGTCTCTTAAAGGTAATGTGACACCTTGATCGACAACTATCATGGGAACCGTATGTGATAAGGTTACTTGGTGTCCACAGGGAGTGATTAGAGGATATGTGTTTGTATAAGATATATGTATCTTAGTGTCCTGGTGGGAGAGTCTATACAGCCACACTGAGGATACCCTTGGTTGATAAAATGTGTTCATTGACAACTTCATAGTGCCTACTCTCCCTCACCCTCTCCTGTCTCCCTCCTTCCGCCAGTGCCTGCCCTTCTTACTAGGAGTCATTTCCCCATACCTATTTCTTTTAAATTTGTTTTATGACTAAATAACTTTAAATATGTCAATCTGTTTTATCATGGGTTTGGAATTACCCATTGTCATATGTTGGGTTCAGTGGAAGGTACAAAACTGAGTATGGTTTTATGCTTCAAAATTCAACCATATACCATAGTTAGCAGGAAAAGGTAGGAGTCTCTGATTTTGTCCATCAGAAATATCTTTGTATATTAATTACTAGAATAATGAATTGATTCTACAAATAAAAGTTTACTAAAGAGTCCAAAGCCCAATCCCTAATAATAAGAAAAATGTGTTACATGAGAAATGTGAGGCATCAAATACCCTGCTCCTCTATCAGACTACACCAAAAAGTGGCTCAAAAGACATTAAAGAGAAGAACAAACAATAAGCCTTTCACTGTTTCATAGGAAAGGAAGCAGTTCAGCAGCTTTGCCCCTATTTTATCTTATTTTACTTTTTATACATAAACTACATAAATTTAATAGTCTTAAAATGATACACAGGCCACATTTGCTATAGTGTGTAGTGACTTGTGTTCACATGTGTGCTGCAGCATGTATGTGGAGGTCAGAAGAAAACATTTGGGAGTTAGTTCACTCCTTTCATACTGTGTGACCTGGTGATACAGCTCAAATTGTCAGGCTTGGTGGCCCGGCTTTTGTCCATGGGACTGTCATGTTGACTACGCTCCTTCTTCTTAAATGAGTGTTTGATCTCATGACTAGTTTTCTCTTTTGAGAGTATGCACTACAAAATGTTGCTTTCGGTTTCAGGCAAACCATCTTTCTGATTTACCATATCTCTGGGGCGGGGGTCATGAGATAGAGTGGGAAGCAGAGCATTCCCATCACCAAGAAAGCCATTTTCCCTCCCGACGCCATGGAAACCAGCTCATTTCATTGTTTTGTCTGTCCGATCTATTTACTTCTGCTCCTCTTTACTGGTTTAACGGCCATGAATATCTCTCTCATGTGTGGAAACTCCTCTTTTAAATGTCATGATACCAAGCCATCAAGTTGGCAGATAAAAGTACTTGCTGCCATGGCTGATGATCTGAAAAGTAGATATGTATAGCACGTGTCACCATCTGATAAAGTACATGCTTAGACTTTGTTCCTCCTGCTTCCTACTCATTACACTGAAATATTTTGTATTTCTTCACTGTGTGATATTAATCCAAACAGTGTTTCCACAGGGGCTGTTTTTGGTTTTTAATTCATAAGTACCTCTAAGAGGTTTTTATTATATTTTTTAATATGAGACCTATAAGCATAGATTGAGCATGGCACAGAAATTTGTACTCAGAGATAACAGTATTCTCTTCTTGAGATACATATAAAACACAGAAGTAAGCTTCATGACTATAAAAGATTGGGCTTATAGGATTCCTTAGTAGTAGATGCTTGCCTAATATATTAATTATCTGGCCAGGAACCCATTGTTGAGCTTATAGACCCTAGGAGAGAACCCACAGCTATTGTTTTTCTAAAAGTTTATGGAATCAAAATAAGTCTAAATATTTATGTCTATGTTGAAAGACAAGTGATACTTTCAGTCCTTACAGAGAAGCTTTTTTTTTAGTAGATGAAGGATAGATAATATAGAAACTGATCGCTTTTCAAAGTATAGTGAATACATGCTTATAAAGTGTTCAGTCCAAAATGAGACATCTAAATCAAAACATTCAGGAAATAGCATGAAAACAGGGGTGGAAAGAGTAAGAGTCAGAAGTTTTAAAGAGTCTCCTGTGATGTTGTGGCTTTTGAAGACAGCAGGTCCTTATACTTATAAATTCATAGAAGCTGTGGTTGACCGTACAAGGTGTTCACAGGGTCAAACCAGGCAACACCCAGTCATGAAGGAGAAAAGGCCTTAACTTTGACTGAGGGGCCATTGACATTCAATGGCTGCAAGGGGAGGAAGAACCCATTTGTTTAAGGGAGTAGACTCTAGAAGATTGATAATGATCCTGTCCTAGTAAGTAACCTATATGACCAATGCTAATTGACCTAAGAAGAGCGGGGGGAAAAGATGGGGGTGGGGGAGAGGGTGAGAGAGAGAAGGAAAGGAAGAAAGAAGAGAGGAAGGGAGTAAAGAAGGAAGGAAGAAGTAGTGATATCAGATCATTGATGGGTGACTGAGTCCTTCAAATTTCGTCTTTCCATAGGAATATCAAACACATGGAAACAGGAAATGACACCCAGCTTTCAGAATTCTTTCTTCTGGGATTCTCAGAGGATCAACCTCAAATTCAGCCTCTCATATTTGGACTGTTCCTCTCCATGTATCTAGTGACTGTCACTGGGAACGCACTCATCATCATGGCCATCATTGTTGACTCCCACCTGCACACACCCATGTACATCTTCCTCTCTAATCTGTCCTTTGTGGACATTTGCTTCACCTCCACCACTGTCCCACAGATGCTGGTGAA
>NW_022196910.1:3267899-3282133 GCF_008632895.1 Mastomys coucha | reverse complement strand
AAGTACAAAGCATTTTCCACCTGCGCATCTCACCTCTCAGTTGTCTCCTTATTTTATTGCACCCTCCTAGGAGTGTACCTCAGTTCTGCTGTGACACAAAATGCACATGCCACTGCAATGGCTTCATTGATGTACACTGTGGTCACTCCCATGCTGAATCCATTCATCTATAGTTTAAGAAATAATGACATGAAGAAGGCTCTGAAAATAGTTTCAGGGAGGGTAACTAGAAACAGACCAATGGACTTACCTTCTTAGTTGTGTACTCATATTTGTAGAACTTAGGGTTTTGGAATTCAAAATTGTGATCCATTGGTCATATATTGTGATAAAAATTAGTTTCTCTATTTCATCTATTTCCCCTGTCCATTATATCAGCTTCCTCATAAAATTCCTTTCTCTACAAGGCTTACTGTTCTTTTTGGTATCTGTGTTTTAGATTGTCATTTTTTTTTTATTTTGGCAAATAAACACCTATCTTTGGATCAAATCCTCTAGAAACTTCCACTCTAACCAGGAAACAACTAAGACTTCTTAAAAATAATTTATTTTGGAAGAACAAGTGTTAAGTTATTTTTTCCTTTACTAAACAGTATCTCTAAGTTATTCTCTTTCTTTTTTAATTAATTAATTAATTCATTTATTAATTTTATACTCCAGATTGAATTAGGGAAAGGCTGAAAGAAACTGAAGAGAAAGACGACCCTGTAGGAGGACCAGGAGTCTCAATTAATCTGGACCCCTGAAATCTCTCAAACACTGAACCACCAAACAGGCAGCATACACCAGCTGATATGAGGCCCACAACACACATACAGTAGAGGATTTCCAGGTCTGTGTCCATTCAGAGACGATGCACCTAACCCTCAAGAGACTGAAGGCTCCAAGGAGTTTAGAGGTCAGGTGTGGTGGTGGGTGGGGACATCCACATGGTGACAAAGTGGTGGGGAGGAGGTATGGAATGTGGAACAGTCAGAGGGTGGACAAGGAGGGGGGAATAAAACCTGGAGTTATGCTCTTTCTATGGACAGAATTCTATTTGACAGATAGTGTGCATAATTGTCTAGCATTTAATAATTTGGACAACACTCCTGAGTCAGAGGTCAGATGAAGAGTTTTATAGAGAAGTTGGGGGAGATGCATGGAAACTATCTTCTAGGTGTGAGATTTCATTAAATCTATGAAATCACAACAGCTATGGTTGCCTGTATAAGACCTGCATAAGCTCTCATTGTGTAGTAGTTTCCTCCAAGAATAGACCCTTCCATATCGGAGGAAAGTCTGTTAAGCACATGATGTTTGCAGGGAGGTGAATACATAGGATGTTCTAAAGGGAGGGGAAATACTCCATTGTGCATGAAAGCGCCTTCCATTCAGAAAGTAAATAAATTAAAATAGCTTCAGGAAGTCCATGAAACTGACTGGGTTCATTATACCTTCCCCTATGTACTCATGCATTAAGCAGGAAGGTCTGCCAAGAGTCATTTGCAGACAAACTGTGATGCCTAGAAGACTCTCAGATAAGCTAAGCTGCCTAGAAGGAGCTCAGACTAGCTGAGAATCCTAGAAGAAGAAGAGACCAGCAGAGCTACCTTTGAGAGTCTCAGAACCGACGAGATGCCTGTAGAGGACACTCTTCAGCCTGTCGGGATGCCTACAGGTTAAGAAGTATGCTTCGGGTTTTCACTTGCCATGAGTTGTGGTGGGTATGGTGACACACCTGTCTTTGATTCATTTCTGTCCCTATAAATAACCCCTCACCCATAATCCTATAAGTAATACCAATAAAACTCACTGGTTCACCAAGTTTGAAGTTAGTGGTACCCTTACTTTGATCTCTCCTTGATTCCCTATCAGGAGTAGGTAGATATCTGTCCATGTCTCATTAGCCAGAGTATCAAACAGCACGTAGCAGGCAACATTCCAGAATAGGGGACAAGACTATTGCTCTCATTCCCAGCTGAGGAGCTTCAGTAGCTAATGGTAGCTAGTGGAGGAAGGGTCTTTATATTTTGTGTAGGTGGATCCTAGTAGGTGGACCATGCACTGGTGCACATCTCCACACATGTGATCATAGGGGAAGTCATAATTCAGCATAATGTGTTACAATCAATTTATCAAAAAAGATGTAGAGTTAGGAAGAGCATACAGTAAGGAGGTATGAGAGAAAAAATGGTTATGATCAAAATTATATATATATATATATATATATATATATATATATATAATGTGTGTGTGTCAAAATCTCAGAGTAAATAAAAATACTTTTTAAAAATGGGCCAACGATTTTTATGTATTCTTTGGTCTTCCTTTCTTCTGAAGATACATTCACCGTTACTGAAAACTGTCCTTCAATGGCACCAACAGCTGTCTTATTGTGGTAACCCCTGAATTATTAATGCTAGCTCTCTCTGGTTAAAACCTTACCTAAGAAACTCCAGTGTTCTGTATAGACAGTTTGTCCCCACATTCCTTTCAGCAGAACCTTCCCATTTTCCCTCCTGCCCGAGGCAAGTGCAATACACAGGCAGCTAGTCTCCACCCTGCAGGTGGCTCCGGGCTCCCTCCCCTACCCCCCTCCCTAGCAGCTCCAAGAGAACCCAGTCTAGTGTTAGAAGGCACTACCCATAAACCCCCCTTAATGAAAACATCTCTTGGAGCAAAGTGCTAATGACAGACATCCTCCCAGTCTCGGTGTCACCAGGGCTGGTCATCACTCTCTGATAGGCGGCCCAACTCTCCAGGTGCCTGTCCTTGGGACCTTAAAGAAATAAATTCAAAGATTAGGGCCCCATGTTTAAATCATAGAAAAGGGTAATCAGAGGTCACAGACAGTTATGGCCGGCCAGAAAGTTAGTTCCTGATAACCACAAAAAAGACACCCATTAATCCCCTACCAGCTTCAGTTCCACCCTAACAAATGGTTACAGTGTTTCACTCCCCTCACTGAGGCATCCTAAGAATTCCCAGTTTTGTAAATAAACCCATGGTTTTCCATGCTCATTTGTCACAGGCGAGCACTTGCTGTATTAGTGAGTACAAAGCATATGATCAGAGTCTGCAGTCGAATAAAAGGCTCTTTTGTAAGTTACAGCAGTCTTTGCAATTCTTGGGCTCGTTTGGGTTTCCTGTGGACTCTGGGCATAACATTTGGGGGTTTGTCCAAACGGGATTCCCCAGTGGGTCTCTGGAATCAGAGGTCTGGAGAGTCTAAGCCGTGTGGGTGAGTGTCAGTGTTTCCATATTGTCTGTTGCTCTCTGTTCACATTGAATTTCGGCATCTGGAAAAGCCTGGAGGTAACGGTTTATGCGGCCAGAAGTAGCCATAGCAGACATGCTTCATGGCTATGGTCACAAGGAGCAGGGAGGCGTTGGAATCTGGGACAGATGTGGTGACTGTTAGAAGTGTCAGAGGAGAGGCCTCCACACAGTTTGCTAATGTACCTGCTCCAGTTCCATTTTCTGAGACGGGAGTCTGTGAGTCCTAGTGTTTGGATTTATTTCTGTTTCCAGTCACAAAGTGGCTACTTTGTGCATGTGATTCTGTCAGCATTGTCTTTAATAGTGTTTAGCCTTCTGCTCTATTGGACGGTGATGAATGTGATGGGACAGACTAATTCTCATCCTCTTCCCTCCCACCCCTTTAACTTTGTCTTTGCTTACTTTAAGGAAGGAAAAAATAGAGCCCATGATCTCTCGGTAGATGTGACTAAGAAGAAGATGGTGGCATTCTGCAACTCAGAATGACCCACTTTCAGAGTAAAATGGCCAGCAGAGGGAACTTTACATCTTCCCACAGTGTTAGCGGTAGAAAACAAGGTATTACAGAGGGTAGGAGAGTATCCAGACTAAGTTCTTTACATTGTAGTCTGGAAAGATTTGGTTACCAATCCACCACCCTCCTTCGTCCCCAGAAACTCTGCCCGCCCCGCTGGCAAAGGAACAAAAACGAGAAGATTCCAAATTCCCAAATCCCCTTTATCCTATTCTACAGGACAGTACACCAGAAGAAGTTATATTTCCACCTCCCTACTCCCAGGCACCGTCACTGCCTAAACCCGCAGAGGCTCTGATAGCTGGTGGTGCGCCCCCCTCCTCTGCCTGTGCTCTTACAGGCTGTCCCACCAGTCCTTCTGCCCACATCTCCAATAGCTGGCGGTGCAACCCCGCATCTGCCTGCACCTCTGCCGCCCACATTCCTACAAGCTGAGCCAGCACCCTGGCCGGCAACAGGTTATCCACAAATACGTCCACCACTAGAGTTCCTGCCAATTCTAACCGTGCCTTGGCCGGTGGGAACAGGGCAGGCACCACCACCACCTGCGCTGGGATCTTAGGAGCAGGTGGTGGGGTCTGCTGCAGGTTGAATGACCATCCTTGCTCCTTGCCTCTGGACTCCTCCGACACCTGCTCAGGTATACCCACACCAAGGGATTCCTCCAGCAGAACAGTGGTCCCTGCACCAGCCCTACCACCACCCATGTAGGTACCAGGAAGGACGCCCCAGGTTCTGATAGTGTCCACTTCAGAGATAGAGGGAGGCCTGGCCCAAGGGACTAGAAGTAGGCATGAAGTATCACCTGCTTAGGCCACTGCACGAGAGGCAGACTCCACTTCCACTCTTCTACCCCTGAGGGCTACGGGTATGGTAGGCAACCAAGGAAACCGGGACCATCACTACTGGCCTTTTGCCATGGCTGACTGTTACAATTGGAGAAGAGAACATGCCAAATTCTCTGACAACCCTAAAGAGCTCATTGGTTTATTAGATATAATTCCCATATCACTTGGGATGATTGTCAACAATTGCTGCAGATTCTCTTTACCACAGAGGAGAGGGAACGCATTATCCTAGAGGCCTGGAAAAATGTTCTAGGCTCCATGGAATGGTATTCCAACTCAAAAATCTGGCTGACATCGATGAGGGGTTCCCTCTCAGAAGACCAGCCTGGGATACAATACCAGAGACAGTAGGGAGCGTCTCTGAGTGTTTTGTCAGTCTCTTATTGTGGGTCTCTGGGCAGCTGCTAAGCAACCCACAAATTTGGCTAAAGTGTATGTCAGGCAGAGAGATAATGAGAACCCTGAAGAGTATTTCGAGAGAATTATGATGTCTGGCTGACAAAAATCTCCCCAGACATGGGCAGAGACTGGAGGAATGGGACTAGCAAAGCATTGACCCTCTGAATTTGCGGAACTCAAACCAGGAGCAGATCCGGCGCAAGTCCGTCAATATCCTATGTCCCCAGAAGCACATAAGGGGCTCACTCCTAATATCTGGAAACTGTTGGCTGTGGGAGTCCTCAGGCCATGTTAGTCAGCCTGGAACACCTCATTATTGCCTGTAAGAAATGCCTGAGTTCAATGACTACCATGTTGTTCAAGATCTGTGAGAAGTTAACTGCAGAATAATGGATATATTGTGCCAAACCCTTATATCTTGTTGAGCTCTTTACCTCCAGATTGAAAATGGTATTCTATCTTGGACTTAAAAGACACTTTCTTCAGCTTACCCTTGGCTCCCAAGAGCCATAAATATTTTGCCTTTGAATGGCATGATCCTGAAAAAGCCATTAATGGACAACTTATCTGGACTCCCTTGCCTCAAGGCTACAAGAACTCCCCCACTATTTTTGATGAAGCTCTGCATGAAGACCTGGATGAGTACAGAGCCAATAATCTAGGCATAACTCTTGCCCAATATTCAGATGACCTTCTTGTTGCAGCAGAAACTAAAGAAAGATGCAAAAAAGGGACCCAGAATCTCCTATAGACTTTGGGGGACATGGGATATCAGGTGTCGGTCAAGAAGGCACAGCTCTGTAAGACTGAGGTTACCTATCTCGGCTACATTATGAAGGAGGGCCAACAGTAGCTCTCCACAGCAGGAAAGGAGACTGTCCTCTGTATACCCACCCCCGGGGTCCAAGGCAGGTGAGAGAATTCTTGGGGTCTGCTGGCTTTTGCAGATTATGAATTCCAGGTTTCACTGAAATAATCATGTCTTTATATGAGGCCACCAGAGAGGCCAAAGACTTTTCTTGGACTCAGGACCATCAAAAGGCCTTTGACAAAATAAAACAGGCCCTACTGTCTGGTCCTGCATTGGGGCTCGCAAACATCACAAAACCATTCCACTTGTATGTCAACGAAAGAAAAGAAATAGCCAAAGGAGTCCTGACTCAGAGTCCGGGACCATGGAAACGGCCTGTATCCTATCTGTCAGAAAAATTAGATCCAGTGGCAGCAGGATGGCCACCTTGCCTGTGCATCATCACAGCCACAGCATTACTGGTTGAAGATGCAAATAAAATAACTTTGGGGCAAAATTTACCCATGACCATCCTCCATGCAATCGAAGCGGTACTCAAACAGCCACCAGATAGGTGGCTCAGTAATGTCCACATGACTCACTATCAAACCCTACTAATCAATCCTGGCAGAGTTACTTTCCAACCGCCTGCTTCCCTAAACCCTGCAACCCTCCTTCCTGATCCAGACCTGGATCAGCCGCTCCACCAATGCAGTGAAATCTTGGCACAAGCACATAGTACTTGACCAGACCTCAAGGACTCACCCTTGCCAGGGCCAGAGCAGACTTGGTTGATGGATGGAACCAGTTTTCTTCCAGAAGGACAGAGGAGAGCAGGAGCGGCAGTGACCACAGAAACAGAGGTAATTTGGGCCCAGTCTTTCCCCCCAGGTACCTCAGTGAAAGGGACTGAACTAATAGCACTGTCCCAGGCCCTTACCAAAGGGGCTGGTCGTCAACATCTACACAGATAGTCAGTATGCATTTGCAACTGCCCACATACATGGGACCATATATCAGGAGAGAGGACTCCTAACCACAGATGGAAAAGTATCAAAAACAGAGATGAAATCCTCCAACTACTGGAAGCCCCCTGGTTGCCAAAGAGAGTGGTGATCATATACTGTCCAGGCCATCAGAAAGGAGTAACAGCAGTGCCCCAAGATAACAACTTGGCTGACAAGACTGCCAAAGAGGTAGCCTTTAAGGAAACAGATGCCTCTGTGTTAGCTGCAACTCTACCAGAACCACTCAACCCAAACCTACCAGAATGCCCAGCATATATGGAAGAAGAGGTCGGATGGGCCAAGAATGAGCCCAAGAGCCGGTGTTCAGAGGGCTGGTAGCAGACCGCTGAAGGTAAGCTAATATCACCTACCTTCCTGGCAAGATCTATCCTCAGGGAAATCCATAGAGCCACTCACATGGGAGTAACACGGATGGCAGAGGCAGCGAGGCAGTCTAAAGTAACTTTCAGAAAAGTGCAATGTACTATCGAAGATATAGTGTCAAGCTGTAAAGCTTGTCAATTGACCAACACCCACAACATTGCCAAACATCCTGGTTCATGTCTTCGAGGGGGCCTACTGGGAAGTTGATTTTACAGAGATCCAGCCAGGAAAGTATGGCTACAGGTACTTACTGGTGTTCCTGGGTACCTTCTCTGGATGGACAGAAGCCTTTCTAACAAAGACAGAGACTGCAAAAGCAGTGGCTAAGAAGTTACTAGAAGATATCTTACTCAAGTATGGATTCCCACATATGATAGGGTCAGACAATGGACCAGCATTCGTGTCCAAGGTAAGTCAAGATATAACAAGATATATTGGGGTAGATTGGAAATTACATTGTACTTACAGGCCCCAGAGTTCAGGTAGAAAGAATGAATCAGACAATTCGGGAGACCTTAATAAAATTAGCCCTGGAGACTGGTGTAGACTGGGTAATGCATCTTCCCTTTGCCCTGTGTAGGGTAAGGAACTCTCCTTACTGATTAGGACTAACCCTTTTTGAAATCATATATGGCATCCCCGTCCCTATTGTACCTAACCTTCAGTCAGCACCCGTTGCAGAATTAGAAGATGATGAAATAATAACTAAAGTCAGAGCAACTAAATGGTTCATGAGCAGGTTTGACCTAATTTGCATGCCCTTTATGTAGCAGGTCCTGTTCCAGAGCCACACAGGTTTCAACCTGGAGACTGGGTCTATGTGAAGAGGTTTCGCAAGAAAACATTAGAACTTCGATGGAAAGGACCATACGTTGTCCTGTTGACGCCAAAGGCTGTGAAGGTAGACCGGATCGCTGGCTGCGTACACTGCACTCACGTGAGACCAGCTAACCCCTTCTCTCCAGAAGAATGCCAGACTTCACAGCCACCTGCAGAATGGAGAGTTCAGAAGGGCACCCATCCTTTCAAGTTAAAATTAGTACCACATATAACCTATTATTCAGAAGAAATAGTACTGAAGGATCTAATAAGACGTGTGTGTATTGGGGGGAACCTCATGAGGCAGGAGAGAGAGACTATTTCCCTAACTTTGGCTGTAATTCTGGGAGCAGGGCTAGCTGGAACAGGCACTGGGATAGCAGCCAAAGATAGGGAGAAAACTCCAAAAGCTGGTGTCATTCACTATTGGACACTTTTCCATGGCTAACTACCCTTATTTCCACAATCACAGGGCCTCTGATAATTCTTCAATACCATGCAGTTTTTTAATCACAGTTGCTTTATATAGTACAGCTTGAGGTCAGGGATGGTGATTCCATGAGTTCTTTTACTGTTGAGAATAGTTTTCGCTATCTTGGCTTTTTTGTTATTCCAAATGAATTTGCAAATTGTTCTTTCTAACTCTATGAAGAATTGAGTTGGAATTTTGATGGAGACTGCATTGAAACTGTTGATGGCTTTTGGCAAGATGCAATTTTTACTATATTAATCCTGCAAAGCCATGAGCATGGGAGATCTTTCCATCTTCTGAGGTCTTCTTCGATTTCTTTCATTCTTCAGAGATATGAAGTTCTTGTCATACAGATATTTATTTCTCTTGCTTGGTTAGAGTCACATCAAGATATTTATATTATTTGTGATTATTGTGAAGGGTGTTGTTTCCCTAATTTCTTTCTCAGTCCATTTATCCTTTGAGTAGAGCAATGTTACTGATTTGTTTGAGTTAATTTTATATCCAGCCACTTTGCTGATGTTGTTTATCTGCTGTAAGAGCTCTCTGGTTGAATTGGGGGGGGGGTGCTTATGTATACTACAGTATCATCTGCAAATAGTGATATCTTAACTTCCTCCTTCCTGATTTGTATCCCTTTGATCTCCTTTTGTTCTCTAATTGCTCTGGCTAGAACTTCCAGTACTGCATTGTATAGGTAGGGAGAGTGGGCAGCCATGTCTCGTCACTGATTTTAATAGGATTGCTTTGAGTTTCTCTCCATTTAGTTTGTTTTTGGTTATTGGTTGCTGTATATTGCTTTTATTATATTTAGGTATGGACCTTGAATTCCTGATCTCTCCAATACTTTTAACATGAAGGGGTATTATATTTTGTCAAAGGCCTTTTCAGGATCTAATAAGATGATCATGTGGTTTTATCTTTGAGTTTGTTTATATAGTGGATTACGTTTATGGATTTCAGTATATTGAACCATCTCTTCATTCCTGGGATAAAGTCTACTTGATCATGGTGAATGATTGTTTTGATATGTTTTTGGATTTGTTTTGTGAGAATTTTATTGAGTATTATTACATCAATATTCACGAGGAAAATTGGTCTGACATTCTCTTTCTTTGTTGGGTCTTTGTGTGGTTTAGGTATCAGTGCAACTGTGGCTTCGTAGAAAAAATTGGATACTGTTCCTTCTGTTTCTATTTTGTGGAATAGTTTGAGGAGTATTAATATTAGATCTTCTTTGAAGGTCTGATAGAATTTTGCACTAAAACCATCTGGCCCTGGTCTTTTTTTTGGTTGGGAGACTTCTAATGATTGTTTCTATTTCTTTAGGGGTTTTGGGCCTGTTTAGATGGTTTATCTGATCTTTATTTAGCTTTGGTACCTGAATCTGTCTCGAAAATCATCTATTTCATCTTAATTTTCCATTTTTGTTGAATATAGACTTTAGTAGTAGGATCTGAGTATTTTTTTTTTTAATTTTCTCACTTTCTGTTGTTATATCTCCCTTTTAATTCCTGATTTTTGTTAGTTTTGATACAGCCTCTGTGTCCTCTGGTTAGTCTGGTTAAGGGTTCATCTATCTTGTTGATTTTCTCAAAGAACAAGCTCCTAGTTTTTTGTTTGTTTGTTCGTTTGTTTTATAGTTCTCTTTGTTTCTTCCTAGTTGATTTCAGCCCTGAGTTTGATTATTTCCTGCTGTCTACTCCTCTTGGGTACATCTACTTCTTTTTGTTCTAGAGTGTTCTGATGTGCTGTCAAGCTGCTAGTGTATGCTCTCTCCATTTCTTTATGGAGGCACTCAGAGTATGAGTTTTTCTCTTACCACTGTGTTCATTGTGTCTCATAAGTTTGGATATGTTGTACCTTCTTTTTTATTAAATTCTAAAAATCTTTAATTTTTTTTTTTACTTTCTTGAAAGTAGTTCTTTTTAAAAATTTATTTACTAATCATTCCACTCATTTACATCTCAAATAATATCCCACTTCCCAGTTACCCTTCCACAAACTCCCAATCCCACATCAGCCCTCTCCTTCCTCCCCTGTGCCTCTACAAGGGTGTTCTCCCACCTACCATCTCCCACCCCACTGCTCCAGCATTCCCCTCTGCTGGGGCATAAAACCTCCACAGGACCAAGGGCCATTGCTGTCAGGTAAAGCCATTGTCTACTACATATGTATCTAGAGCCATGGATCCCTCCCTGTACACTTCTTGGTTGATGGTCTAGTCTTTTGGAGCACAGAGTGGTTTTGCCAGCCAATATTGTCCTTACTATGGGGTTGCAATACCCCTCTGCTCCTCCTGTCCTACTGGTAGCTCCTCTACTGGGGTCCCTGAGCTCAGCTTAATGGTTGGCTCTAAGCATCCACATCTACTTTGGTCAGTTGCTGGCTGAACCTCCCAGGAACAGCTACACCAGATTCCTGTCAGCAAGTACCTCTTGGCAACAGAAACAGTGTCAGGTTTAGTGTCTGCAAACAGGATGGATCCCCAGGTGGGGCAGTCCCCAGATGATATTTTCTAGTTTAATTTGTTTCTTTATTTCTTTTCTGTCCGGGTTATCATCGAGTAGATAGTTGTTCAGCTTCCATGTATTTGTGGGCTTTCTGTTGGTTTTTTGTTGTTATTGAAGACCAGCCTTAGTCCATGGTGTTCCAATAGAATAAATGGAATTAATTCAGTGTTCCTGTATCTGTTGAGGCTTGTTTTATGTCTGATTATATGGTCAATTTTTGAGAAGGTACCATGAGGTCCTGAGAAGAAGATATATTCTTTTTTGTTTTAGGGTGAAATGTTCTGTAGATATCTGTTAAATTTATTTGGTTCATAACTTCTTTTTGTTTCAGTGTGTCTCTGTTCAGTTTCTGTTTCCATGATCTGTCTATTAGTGAGAGTGGGTTGTTGAAATATCCTACTATTATTGTGTGAAGTTCAATGTGTGCTGTGAGCTTTAATAACGTTTCTTTTACAATTGTGGGCATCCTTGCATTTGGAGCATAGGTGTTCAGAATTGAGAGTTCATCTTAGTGGATTTTTCATTTGATGAGCATCTATTTTGATAACTTTTGGTTGAAAGTCTCTTTTATTGGATATTAGAATTGCTGCTCCACCTTGTTTCTTGGGACCATTTGCTTGGAAATTTTTTTCCAATCTTTTACTCTGAGGTAGTGTCTTTCTTTGTCATTGAGATGTGTTTCCAGTATGCAGCAAAATTCCAGGTCCTGCTTATGTATCCAGCCTGTTAATCTATGTCTTTTTTATTGGGGAATTTAAGTCCATTGATGTTAAGAGATATTAAAGATCAGTGATTGTTGCTTCCTGTTATTTTTGTTATTAGAAGTGGAATTAAGTTTGTGTAGCTATCTTCTTTGTGGTTTGTTGAAGGAAGACTAATTTCTTGCTTTTTCTTGAGAGTAGTTTCCCTCCTTGTGTTGTAGTTTTCCATTGTTTAATCCTTTGTAGGGCTGGATTTGTGGAAAGATATACTTTGAATTTGGTTTTATCATGCAATATCTTGGTTTTACCATCTATGGTAATTTAGAGTTTTGTGGGGTATAGGAGCCTGGGCTGGCATTTTTGTTCTCTTAGGGTCTCAATGACATTTGTCCAAGATCTTCTAGCTTTTAGATTCTCTGTTGAGTAGTCAGGTGTAATTCTGATTGGTGTGCCTTTATATGTTACTTAATATTTACCCTTATTGATTTTAATATTCTTTGTTGTTTTGTGCATTTGGTGTTTTGATTATTATGTGTTGGGAAGAATTTCTTTTCTGGTCTAATCTATTTGGGGTTCTGTAGGCTTCTTTTATATTCATGGGCATCTCTTTCTTTAGGTTAGGTAAGTTTTGTTCTATAATCTTGTTGAAGATGTTTGCTGGCCCTTCGAGTTGGGCATCTTCATTCTCTTCTATACCTATTATTCTTAGGTTCAGTCTTTTCATTGTATTCTGGATTTCTTGAATGTTTTAAGTTAGGAGCTTCTTGCATTTTATATTTTCCTTGACTGTTGTGCCCATGTTTTCTATAGTACCTTCTACATCTAAGATTTTCTCTTTATCTCTTGTATTCTGTTAGTGATACTTGTATATATGACTCCTGCTCTTTTTCATTGTTTTCCATCTCCAGAGTTGTCTCCTTTTGTGATTTCTTTAATGTTTCTATTTCTGTTTCTAAGTCTTTGATGATCTTCTTCAATTCCTTTAGCTGTTTGATTGTGTTTTCCTGTATTTCTTTAAGGGATTTACATGTTTCCTCTTAAAGGGTTTCTTCTTGTTTACCTGTGTTCTCCTGTAATTTTTGAAAAAACTTTTATTGCATTATGATGAGAAAAGCTACATGATTTCAATTTATTTCAATTTGTTAACATTTAATAAAATATTTTAACTACATAGAATCGAATCACATTCTTGTTTCCCTTTTGTACCACCACTCCTCCCAAAGACCCCCTTCAATACCTACAATATCTTTTTTGTCATATTCCTTAAAATTTATAAAATATTATAACAATAAAAATAAGTATTATAGAAGTTGTTTGATATAAAACAACAATCAATTTAACAGTCTCATTTAGATGCTCATCTACAGCAATAGTGAAAATACATTTTTCTCAATATAAATTTTAAATAACTCCAAATATATTAACTGTATACTTCAAAATAATACATCACTACTAGTATTTTCTTAAATGAACATGAATATATAAAGTCTTTTTATTTGTTTTGTATTTAAGAGAGTTTAAAATCTTGGCTCTTACTGTGGTATAAGCCCAAAATAAGAACAATTTTTAGACATTGGGTTTCATTGTAATAAGACTGTATTTCAATGACCCTCACATCACCAAAGAATTTTACCTCCATCGTAACTAAGCTGATAGTTGATAGTTCTGCTACACCAAGAAATGAATTGTAGGCTTGATTTTTGGATACAGACTTCCTGCTATGGTCAAAGCTATTTGACTTGAGTGAGTGACTTCATTCTCAGCCCACAGAGAACAGGTTACATTCATTTAAGAAATGGTGTAGGTATTAAGATGGTCTATCCATAAAGTCATTCACCAACTGTTTCAATGAACAATGGTTCTGCTTGGAGGGTGGCACAGACATTAGGTGAGGGTAAGAATTTGGTTCATTAGCTGTGATAATTTGGAAAAGCATTCATCTCAGAGAAAGGGTAACTTATAAAGTCCTCTTCTTCAAACTGATACAAGAGTTACAAATGTCAAGCAAAGGATTCAGTCTCACTTTGTTGTTCTCTTACAAGCCACCTCCCTAGTTAATCGTCCATGTTTCTTTTGGGTATATAAATACTTTTAAAATATATATAAGCTGTTCTGAAAACCATAGTATAGTGTAAAAACATGAAATAAACAATACTACTAATAGAAAGGCTGAGATAGGAGAAGTAAGATTTCAAGACCCTTATGTTTTACACAACAAGATACTGTCACAAACAAACAAGCTGGCAGTGTATATAGATAGTACAATGTTGGACCTATTTCTCCAATTACCAAATTAGAGAGACCATTGGATGACAATCAACAAATTTCCAATTCTTCATATTATTGGATTTCAATCGATTAGGATATGTTGGTAATATTAATTTTCAAATTAATATATTAAGAAAAAATAATTGTCACTTCCTTTTGTTTTTGTTGTAAAAGATAGAATTAGGTTTGCGTGGATTTGTTGAAAGATTACCTTCTTGCTTCTTCTAGGGTGTAGTTTTGCTTCTTATGTTGATGTTT
>NW_022196910.1:3239538-3266660 GCF_008632895.1 Mastomys coucha | reverse complement strand
TAACCCAGACAGACCAGAAGGAACCCGAGTCACTGAGCTGGCAGAGTTCCTGTGTACCTGGTCCCTCTAGTCCCGGTTACTCCCAGTGTTGGGACAGATGTTGGTTCCTGCTCACTTCTGATCCTGGGTATGTCAGAGCGCCTGGGAGTGGAGCTTCCTCTGGGTGTTGTGGGCCTCTTGTAATTTTTAAGACCTCATTTATATGCTTGGTAAAGTCCTTTATCATCTTCATGAGATGAGAATTTAGAACTGAATCTTGCTCTACAGTTGTGTTGAGGGTATCCAAAACTTGTTGTGGCAGGAGAATTGTGTTCTGATGTTGCCAAATTGTATTGATTTCTGTTGCTTTTGTTCTTATGCTTGCCTTTTGCCATCTGGTTATCTCTGGTATTAACCAGACTCTCTGTCTCTCACTGGAGCTTGTCCATCCTTGGAGCCTGTGATTCTGTGATCCTGGATGTGTCAGTGTACCTGGGGGTTGAGCTGCAACTGGGGTTTATGCTGAGTGAGTGAGGATTTAGAGCAGAGGCTCTGCTCTAACAGTGGCAAATCAGAAAGAGGGCAGGTCCCTGGTTGGGCAGGGTATCTGAGTCTCCAGTTCCCAGGGGTTCCAGTTATGCCAGGTATTGGGGTGGGGATTGGGATCTCACCTGTGATTCTGGATGTGTCAGAACACTTGAGGGGTTGAGCTGTAACTGAGGTGTAAACTTAGTGGGTGGGGATCCAGAGCAGAGGTTCTGCTCCCACACAGGTGCAAGCCGGAAGGAGCGCCCCAAAATCCCATCCTTAGCTGGGATGATAATAGTAAATAGTAGCTACTAGGAGAAAGAGAAGTTGTTTTCTTAAATGTATCCCCCTTGGTATGTGGTACATATTCCTCTGAGAAACCCTCTAACCACATATCCAAGTGTATATAGGCAATACAAATTTGTTTGAAAAAATAGGACAGAAGGAAGATAATATCTATGTTTTGTTTGTTGATAGGTTTGATTGTGAGGCATTGTCTTAATTAGTTAAAATGGGAAGACACAGTCAACTTTGGGCAGCACCACTCTCTAAAGAAAGGGTCTTGAATTGTACAAGAGTAGAGAAGTCTAGCTGAGTACTGCCAAGCAATTGATCATGCTTTCATTTATTTCTCTCTCTTCTTAGTTCTGGATATCATACGACAAAGTGTTTCAAGTTCCTACTCCTCTGAATTTTCCCCACTAATTATTGATAATGTGATTTTCCCAATTGCCTTTTTTTATTAGATGTTTTCTTTACTTACAATATCTCCTTTCCCAGGTTCCCTTCCAAAAGAAAAAAAGAAAAGAAAAAAGACAAAAACTTAAACAAACCCCTGTTCCCTCCCTCCTCCTCCTGCTAACCACCTCACCCCTCCTGCATACTGGCCCTGGCATTCCCCTATACTGGGGCATAGAACCTTCACAGGCCCAATTGCCTTTTTAATTTTTTTTCACAGAAATGGAAATGAAAGTATGATGGATGCTTCTGTAATTATTCTGGAATATCTCAGCTAATCCAGTCAATCTCTCTGTCCTTGATCAGCTTCTCAGGAGCCTTCATTCTACTTATTGTTTATTTGGCCATTTTGCAATAAGACCTCATGAAGCCTTATGTTCTTGGGATTAGAATGGAAACTTCCTTGAGAGGTCATTGCTCTGTCTACCATGGCATAAAGAACATTTTCTAGAAAATATCCTGAGTGAGGTGACTCAGACCCAAAAGGATATGCATGGTATGTACTCACTAATAAGTAGATATTAGCCAAAAAAAAAAAAAAGTACAGAATACCCAAGATACAGTCCATAGAACTCAAAAAGGTCAACAAACTGAAGTACCCAAGTGAGGATGTCTCAGTCCCACTTTGGAGAGAGAAGAAACTAGTCACAAGTGGGGAGGGATGGAGGGACCTTGGAGGGAAAGTGGACTGGGGGGAGTAGTGAAGGAGGGAGAGGGGAACCTGATCTGGTATTGGGTGAGGGAAAAGGACTGGAGCCCTGAGGGCCAGCAGAAAGAATGGAAACAATGCATACCAGGAGTGTTCTTTTATGATTGAGTTACCTCATTCAGGATGATATTCTCCAGATCCATCCACTTGCCTAAGAATTTTATAAATCCATTGCTTTGAATAGCTGAATATTACTCCATTGTGTAAATGTACCACATTTTCTGTATCCATTCCTCTGTTGAGGGACATCTGAGTTGTTTCCAGTTTCTGGCTATTATAAATAAGGCTGCTATGAACATAGTGGAGCATGTGTCCTTATTACCTGTTGGAACATCTTCTGGGTATATCCCCAGGAGTTGTGTAGCTGGGTACTCTGGTAGTACTATGTCCAATTGCCAGAGAAACCGCCAAATTGATTTCCAGAGTGGTTGTACCAGCTTGCAATCCACCCAGCAATGAAGGAGTGTTCCTCTTTCTCTACAACCTCACCAGCATTTGCTCTCACTTGAGTTTTTGCACATGGTATGCACTCTCTGATGAGTGGATATTAGCCCAGAAGATTATAATACACAAAGTACAATCCATAAACTACAAGAAACACAAGAAGAAGGAAGACCAAAGTGTGGATATGTCATTCCTTCTTAAAAGGGGCAACAAAATACCCATGGAAGGAGTTGCAGAGATACACTATGGAGCAGAGACTGAAGGAAGGACAATTCAGAGACTGCTCCACCTGGGAATCCTTTCCATATTCAATAATCAAATTCAGACACTATTGTGGATGCCACCAAGTGCTGGCTGACAGGAGCCTGATATAACTGTTTCCTAAGAGGCTCTGACAGTACCCGACTAATACAGAAATAGAGACTCACAACCATCCATGGGACTGAGCACAGAGTCCCTAATGAAGGAGCTAGAGAAAGGACCCAAGGAGCTGAAGGGTTTGCAGCCCCTTAGGACGAACAACAATATGAACTAACTAGTACCCTCAGAGCTCCCAGGGACTAAACCACCAACCAAAGAGTACACATGGTGGGACTAATGGTTCTAGTAGTAAATGTATAGCAGAGGATGGCCTAGTCGGTCATCAATGGGAAGAGAGGCCCCTGGTCCTGTGAAGGTTCTATGCCCCAATGTAGGGGAATGCCAGGGCCAGGAAGTGGGAGAGGGTGGGTTGTTGAACAGTGGGAGGGGGGAGGAGACAGAATTTTTTTTCTTATTTTATCTTTCTTCTTCTTTTTTTTTTTTTCTTTATTTTGGAGGGGAAAACAGGAAAGGAGATATCATATGACATGTAAATAAAGAAAATATCTAATAAAAATAAATAAATTAAAGAGTATTAAACCAAAAAAAAAAAAAGAATGGAAACAGGCCACTTCAGGAAATAGGAGGCTGAGCTGGATCCTCAAGAATACACCAGAGACCTGGGAGGTAAGAGACTCTCAGAAATTAAAGGGAAGGACCTTAAATGAAATGCTCTACAATAGGGAGAGGGAACTTACAGAGCCCACCTCCAGCAGGAAGACAGAACATCAAGTGAGGGATAGGGTTGCCATCCCACAGTCACATCTCTGACCCATAGTTGTTCCTGTCTGAAAGAATTACAGGGATGGAAATGGAGAGGAGCCTGAGGAAAAGAAGGTCCAGCAACAGGCCCAAAGTGAGATGCAGCTCAAGGTGCAGTCCCCAAGGCCTCACACTATTACTGAGGCTATGGAGCGCTCACAAACAGGGCCCCAGAGTGACTGTACTCCTGAAGACCCAACAAGCAGCTGAAAGAGTCACATACAGATATTTGCACCCAACCAATGAACAGAAGCAGCTGGCCCCTATTGTTGAATTAGGGAAGGCTGAGAAAGCTGAGGAGAACAGCAATCCTAAAGGAGAATCAGCAGTCTCAATTAATCTGGACCCCAGAAATCTTTCAAACCCTGGATCACCAAACAGACAGCATGAACCACCTACCCTCAAGAGACTGGTTGCCCCAGGGAGTTTAGAGGTCAGGTGGGATGGTGGGTGAGGGCATCTACATGGTGACAGAGTGGTGGGGAGGAGGTATGGGATGTGGAGCATTTGGAGGATGGGTGGGGGGTGGGGAATGGAATATGGAGTGTAAAAAATAAATTAATTTAATTAAAATTTAAAAAGTATAGCAAAAAGAACATTTTCTATAAATCATGTACAATGTAAACTCTAGTGAGTAATTTTTTTGAAAAAATTTAATATATTATTTAAACTTACAGACATACATACTTGGTGAACAAATTAAGGCAGACAGAACATTATATATTTATGATTCTAATTATATGATTGTTTTTATAAAGCAGATGGTGGTGTGTGCTATTAGCCTTCAGAATAGTGGTTAGCACTTCAGCCAATACCTCATGCCCAGGGGAACTATTTTCCCACACAAACTAAATTAATAGTATATTTTTAGACTTTTGGTCTCATATTACTTTGGGCATTTCTTTGTCCTATCAATCTTTTGCTTTTCTGTATTTCTATTTTTGTGGAACATATTTGTGTGTGTGTGTGTGTGTGTGTGTGTGTGTGTGTGTGTGTATGTTTTCATTTTTTTCTGGTTTTTTTTTTTGTCTTAGTTTTGGTTGGTTGGATTTTTTTTTTAAAGAGAAAGAGATAGAAAGCATATAAAGTTGGGTGGTGAGCAAGGTGGAGAGACTCTGGGGAAAAACGTGATCAAAATATATTGCATTCCCTGTCATGAAAAAGAAAAAAATTATTGCATACACTTTTCAATTAGAATATAATAGGAGAGATGGACACTTGATAAAAGGAAGCTTCTTTCTACTTTACAGGCTCTGGGTTTTAGGTCTAGTTTCTAGTTAGTTGTAAGATTTTCTTTATTTTTCACACACTTTTCAAAGATTATTTATTATTTGATAGTTTTGTGCATTTATATATGGAGTTTTAGCCATTTCCACCTCCCAACATTTTTTCTCACCTCTGGAACCCTTTTCACTAAGTCCCTTTCTGCATTTTATGTATGCATTTATTTAATGTATGGCCCACCAAATTTAATTAGAATTTCTTGCTAGAATGTAAGGCAGAGGTTATTTACCAGAGAAAAGGTGATTTGTCAGTGTCTACACCACTGGAAAGAATTACTCCCCTTCTTTCGACCAACCTTAGTTGCCAGATCTCCAAGAGAAGTGGGGCCCTATGTCTTCTCCCTGATTCATGAAGAAATATTGATAATTCCAATCTTGTACCTGTAGTTCAAGGATTTCTGTTAGAAAAAATACCCACAGATTCCTTTCGAGGCTATTATACCAATGCATTCATTCTGTTTCAGTGAAATTTTGTTGATTGAGAAAGTCCTACCTAGCATCCCCCATTGCAACACTTTACTATCTCATATCCAGTCATAAATGCAGGATTCCTGGGATCACCCTAGATCTGACAAATCAGAATCTTCATTTCTATATATTCCCCAAACAGGCTTTCACATTGGAGTTGAAAAGGTCTTGAGCTAGACAGGATTTCTCACTCTCCCAGTGCTGACCTTTGAGTTGCCTCCTCTGAGGAGACTGAGTACACACAATGGAGGTAGGGTGAGATTATTGCTGGGCAGTAAGGTGACATTTGTGGGGTGAGAGCTCCTGTTGCTTCTTTCAAATGCTTAACATCACCTTTTGTCTCATCGTATCAGATGCTCAGAGACACTTTTATTGTCACATCTTATATGACAATAAATCTAGGAAGGCAGAAATAGAGGCTTGTGAAGTAGTTCAGTTTGTAAAGGCTCTTGCCTGATAAACTTAGTTAAATAACAAAAGCTCATACTGGGGGAAAAATAAATGGTTCCTGAAAGTTGTTCCCTGGTTTGCAGAAATGTGCTCAAGTTTGTGTGTGTGTGTGTGTGTGTGTGTGTGTGTGTGTGTGTGTGTGTGTGTATGCACTTGTGTGTATTTAGGCACACACTCACACATAAATAAATAAAATATAATAAAAAGGATTTAAAGAAACTTAAAAAATGTGGAGTTCCCTAAATCTAGCTGTTTCTTGTTTCTAACTTGGGATATAGCACAGAAGTATCTGAACTTCATTTTTGCAAATTTGCAACGTTTCTTTCTTCCTTCCTTTCTTTCTTTCTTTCTTTCTTTCTTTCTTTCTTTCTTTCTTTCTTTCTTTCTTTTAAAAAGATTTAGTATCATATCTAAGTACACTGTAGCTGTCTTCAGACACACCAGAAGAGGGTGTCATATCTCATTACAGATGGTTGTGAGCCACCATGTGGATGCTGGGATTTGAACTCAGGACCATTGGAAGAGCAGTCAGTGCTCTTAACCACTAAGCCATCTCACCAGCCCTGCAACCAGTTTTTTTTTAAAAAAACAATTGTCAATAGGTATACTCAAAACCTAAAGAGACAAGTAGATGATTTTTTCTAAAAACAAAACAAAACAGAACAAAAAACAAAAAACAAAAACAAAACAAATCTATAAAGGTATTTGATGAGAGGATTAGAAAAATACTCATGAATAATGGAATAAGTGGAATTTTTCTACTTTTCCAAGATGAAATATACCCTTTGTTGTTTTGGAAAAAGCCCTATGAGGTCAATTAACTTAGGGCCCATGGTCTAACATCAAGAGAAAAGCATTCTCCTGGCACCAACCTGAAGCAGTGGTTTGGTGACTCAAAGGACATATTTATGATAACTTTCATAGCTTTTGACTTTGGTAGAAACATTAAATAAAGATAAAGAGAAGTTGGTAGGGGGTTAAAGCAAGAGGGTTCCTGGGGAAGGAAAAATGACTTGTCACCTAAGTTTTCAAAGGCACCTAACCTATGCCTTTGAGAACAGACAATCTTTAGGAACAATTTTTTTCTGTGTAGAACAATGCCCCATAGGGAAATCATGTGCTTAGAACTTCAAATACAGGGGGGAAATACTCTCAGGGGAGAAGCTGCTATCATCTTTTAGTGTCTCCCCAGTGTAGTCCTTCTGATTTGCAAACTTGAGCAAATTAATTTTTCTCATTTTGAAGTCTTGCCACTGGCTTGGGATTAATGCCTCTCTTTGTCCCTCTTCATGAGTCAATCACAGCTTCATTCTCCAACAATAGCAATTTAGAGTGGCTTTTGGGTTTAGAGACACAGACATACCTTTCAGAAATTCATCCAGGTGAGTCCAGGAACTCTGATGGTATTGTAACAAGAGTTCAGAAAATGGAAGAACAGAAAATGTGTATGAGAGCACAGTTAGTCTAAACAGGACCAGGAGACGCAAGGGGTTGGTCATGAGGTTTATTGATTCATGAAGATGACAAGAAAAGAGTGCACTGAACTCAGTAATTGGGGTGGGAATAAATCCTTAAGTGATAACTTTATTTTAGAAGAATAATAAAAAATTATGGTTTTATAAACTCATAAAATGGTTCCATCTAAAGGAAAACTTATGTTTATATAACATTGTTATTATGGAATGTATAGACAGAACATTGTATGCTAAGTTACAACACAATGACTGCATGCCTTTTATTTTTGTGGTGATGATAATGTCATATTGATAGGAAAGATCCAAATGAATGACATTTACACAAATTCCATCATGTATTCACTCAGATCTTTGCAAACAAAATGGTTATTGTAGCAGACTAAGCCTCTGCTAATTTGCATCCAGATGTATAACTGAGGCAAAATATGATGGTATGGAAAGCATGAACAGTATGAAATCATGCCAGTGCTTGTTGATGTGGTGTCTTAAGGGTTCAATTAGAAAAAGAATGTTTGTCAGTGTAATAGGACATATTTATTCTATTGCCATGGAGGAGGAGTCAGTGTAGCAATACATTCATACATGTGTGCAACACATTCATTCCTTTCTTTTACCCTCTCCTGTCTCCTTCCTCTGATAACCCCTTCCCATCTCACCGAATCCGTTTTACTTATCTAAGTCTTTTTGGTTTGGTTTGTTTCTAAATGAGTTTAATCATAGACCTCTGCATGATCATGACTTTGAAAATATCTGTTGTGTCCTGGTGGCTTCATTAGAATTTATACACCTGAAGACCACTTTACCCCAGAATCCATATAGATAGTTCATCCAGAAGCAATAGAACTTTGTGGTCCCTTCTCTTGGGGAGCACTTTTGCATATTAATGACCACTAGAAGGAAGACCTGAGTATACACATGAAATTTATCTAGAAAGAGTGTACAACCAAAATCCTAACACTAATAAAGAAAATATATTAGATGAGAAAACTGAGGTATCACATTTCCTGATTCACTGTCATACCAAATCAAACTGGTGGGTCAAACAAACATGGAACAGACAAAGTGAAAATAAGTTTTTGTTTATTCATAGGTAAACAACCCATTCCAGTAGTTCTGTGCATATTTTTCTATATATGCAAATATTGATTGGTTTACTCATGTCACGACACTGTGTGTGTGTGTGTGTGTGTGTGTGTGTGTGTGTGTGTGTGTGTAAGACGGAGAATAACTTGCTATCTCTTTCCATTATGTGGGTCACAGATAGTCATTTGAGTTATTCTCATGGCTATGTTTCTCTTTCTAGAGTATGCACTATTACATTTCTTTAAAATAGCAACTGTTACCTTTGGTTCAGGGTAAAATATTTTCCTCAGATTTTTGTTGGATGTCATGAGATGGAATGGGAGGCAGAACATTCTCATAGCCAGGGAAGCTACCTTTCCTCCTGGTCTCATGAGAATCAGCTTATTACATTGTTTTCATTTGTCAATTGTTTCTGCTCCCTCTTTACTGAGCAGTTATTTAATTATCACATAAGCAATTCATGTGTGGAAGGTCAATTTTTTTTTCTCTTTTTTTTTTTTTCGAGACAGGGTTTTTCAGTGTAGCCCTGGCTGTCCTGGAACTCACTCTGTAGACCAGGCTGGCCTCGAACTCAGAAACACGCCTGCCTCTGCTTCCCAAGTGCTGGGATTAAAGGCGTGCACTACCACCGCCTGGCTGGAAGGTCAATTTTTAAGCCATAGGAATGAGCCAGCAAGAAGGCTCAGCAAGTAAAGGTGCTTGCTGGCAAGCTTGATGACATGAATAGAGTACTGAACACTACAGATTGTCTTCTGACTTCTGCATGTGCAGGTAATACACATACACACACACACACACACACACACACACACACACACAAAACACCACTAAATAAATGGAAAAGTAAAATAATATAATAAAATGTTAAAGTCCTGAAAGTAAAAGAAAGATATTTAGGGGAAGGCAGGACCAGCAAAAGACTAAAAGAAGGGATTGGGTGACAGGCTGAGATACATTGTAAACGTGGATGCAGATGTTATAATAGAACCCATGTGTTATACAGTTAATGCACAATAAAATGTTTCTTGGAACAGAAAAGAGAGCCTGGCCTTAATGAAATTGAAGGATGATGTGGTAGTGACGTTTGTCTATTACATCTAGGTGTAAGAAGACAGTGGCCTTTATTAAAGCGATATGTGTATTTCTGTGCTACAATACTCAGAAAAAAGAAGCTTCAAGGAGAAACAGGATGATTAAGTTTTAAAACTCCACATTATAGTCCAATATAGCCTAAAATTCAAACTGATAGGAGGTTGAAGAAGCTAGCCACATCATATTCACTGTCAAAGACAATGGGAAACAAAGAGCATAGGATGGATGCTCACTGGCTCTCTCTTCTTTTTACAGTTTAGAACACCCCTATCTAGAGATGGTATCATCCACAATGGACTAATATTCCCACATCAATTAATAATCAAGACAATCCTCTTCATACACATGCCCACAGGACAAACTGATTTAGTTAATTCCTTAGGTAAGACTTTCATCCCAGATGATGCTAGGTTGTGTCAAATTGACAGTTAACAAGTAAACACCACAGTATTTAAACTTGATCAACCTGTTTCTCCTTGAAGCTTCCTATATTCTGAGTATTTTATCACAGAAATACTCATGTAACTTTAAGACCACAGGACACTCACTGTGCTTTGGGTAGTGTGTGTGTGTGTGTGTGTGTGTGTGTGTGTGCGCGCGCGTGTACATGCACCAGCAATGGAACCCAGAACCCTTTGCATGCTAGGCAACAATATGTCACCCAGATATATCAAACTTCTCAAGTAAAATTTATGATTTTTCCATGCTAATACCAAATTCCCATGATCATACCATACTCTTCCTCAGCCTGCTGGAACAGTTGTATTTCCAGTTGTGTACCACCACACCTGGCCTATGCATCCGTGATTTCATGATACCACTTGTAACTGGTCACCCTCTTACTAATTCTTTTTACTGCTTTTATCTTCTTGACCAAGTTAAATAACTTTAAGAAATATATTCCTTGAAGCTTTGCATGGATGTTTTCCTTGTATGGACAGTCCCAGATGCATTGTTGGAAGTTACCCTGTCCTCCTTGATGACTATGTCTGAATGAGACGGTATCCAGTGATCTCAGTGCACCTAGGTAAGACACCATTCCCATTAGCAATTATCTGTTATTGTATTTCTTTGTCTGCATTCCACTTGCTGTAATGTGCATCTTGAGTGTCTCCTAAATGCTTGTGTATTTCCAAGCACAAATTTGGGAGGTGGTAGAACTGTCAAAACAGAGGACTTGTGGAAGTCTTTTGGTCATCGCACTATGCACTGCATGGACAATATTATATCCAGTCTCTTTCACTTTCCAATTTACTTTAAGGCTATGGGGTGAGTGGTCTCTTTTTCTATCTCCATCTCTCCCACCCCATTTTCTTTTCTTTCTCTCTCTTCCTCCCTCCATCCCCATCTCTCTCCCTTCCTTTATTTTATTTTGTGTGCATGCTGTACATACAAATGTGGGGGGGGAGGGAGAGAGAGATAAAGAGAGAAATAAAGAGAGAGAGAACTGTGTCTATGTGTAGTGGAGGACTTAGGATATCCCCCTCTCTATTATGTGTTCTGTCACTAAACCTCTAGCTGTCTAGCTGTGTTGCCTACCCAGAAGTCTTAGCAATATCCCTGCCCTTTCTCATATAGCACTAGGCTTACAGGCGTGAGCCTGACTACTTTTAAAAAATATGGGCCATGGTACCTGAACCTAGGACTCCAGGCTAGTACAGCAGTAATTCTTATCAAATAAGCTGTATCCCAAGCCCTAGAATGAGTGCCTTTGTTTGACTATGTGTTCCAACCACATTGTGCTGTCTCCATGAAGTGAATGCTCAAGCCACAGGGCCAAGGATCCAAAGACTATGAGCCCAAATAAACCTTTTCTCTTTATAAGTTGACTGTCTCAGACATTCGTTTTATTTAAAGAAAGTTTATGAACACACCATTGACACCATCTGATGTATAATTTTAAAACTTTGCATATTTTAAAATTTTTGCTTGTATCTCACCACTTTCATTTTATTGTAAGAATTTTGTGTGTCTTCAAATCTCATCATTATCTAGCTAGTGTCTGAGCATTTTCCGTATTCAGGAGTTTTTTTGGTTGTTTGTTTTTTATTCCTTGAGTGCTTCAAAGTGTTTCTAATTCAAGTTTTTATTTAGGATTATTTTTTTATTAAAATATAATTACATCATTCCTGTCACCTCCAATCTTTTCTGCAACTCCTCCCATGTCCGCACTAGACTCCCTCTCAAATTAATGTTTCTTTTTCTTTTGTGAGTGTATATGTGTGTGTGAGTGTATATGTGAGTACACACACACACACGCACACACACACACACCCTGCTGAGCTTGTTAATTACTGCTTCTATGTATATGATTTTAGGACTGAGCATTTGGAATTGGATAACCAAGTATTTGCTTCCCTGTCATACTTACAAAATATAGAAACTCTCTAGTTCTCTGAATTTTACAATCTTTTTCCCCTATTCCCTGTAATAGTCCCTCTCTCTACTTCAAAAATAAGCTTCTTTAATGAAGAGTGCCAACTACGCTTATCTGTGTCTCTGTTCCATGTGTGTATGTTAAAGAGTCCATGATGGAGAGACGTCTATGATCAAGAGAGTCAAAACTGGAGGGAGAGGGCCAGGAAAACATCACAGTCCTAAAGTTCACTGAATACACTGACTTTGAGCAGAGATTGGGTATGACACAGGCATTACTAATCAAAGATAGTACTTCCTCAGAGTATTCATATAAAATAGAGAAATAGATTGTGTGCCGCTACATGTCTGAGCTTGTAGGGTCACTTATAGAGTGTTTGACTAAGTTGCCTGGCCAAAAGCCTGTTGGATAGAGAATTCATGGGCTCTGGAAAAAAGCATACTGCTATTATTTTGTTAAGAGAACAACAAATTTTTGTTTGAATATTTATTTGTATGTCCACAAATCAGTGAAGTTGTTTGTTTCTATGAGAGAAGCTTCCTTTCCAGTGGACAGGAGATAATATAAAATCATAACTGTTCAAAGTGTAGAGAATGAGTGTCTATAGAACTTAGCCCTAAATGAGACTCTATAGCACAGGCTTTCCTACTAGGCTCAGGGTACACCCCAGAAAACAGGAAGGAATGTTGTAAAATAGTGGCTTCTGAACATGACAAATCCAGTGAGGAGCTATAGTGGCCTTCACATAACCTGTACAAGATCAAACCAGCCAACATGCCTGCATGAGGAGGGAAGGGATAGTAAGGCTTCGTCTCTAGCTGAGGAGTTACTGGCAGCAGGTGGCTGCTGAGGAGAGTCAGTGGATTTCAGGGGTGTGGTCCCTCATAGATTAACCATACTCCAGCTCCAGTGGATAGCCTCACATCCAAGAATATATGGGTAGCACTAAGAGGGTACAGGGGTTCATGATACAAATGAGAGGAAGAAGGAAAGAGGGAGGAAGAACTGATGTCAGGTTGTTGATAGGTGATTGAGGCTTCTCTCTCTCTCTCTCTCTCTCCCTCTCTCTCTCCCTCTCTCTCTCTCTCTCTCCCTCTTGCTCACTCACTCACTCATTTCATTGTCTTTTGGTAGGCATATCAAACACATGGAACCAGGAAATGACACCCAGCTTTCAGAATTCTTTCTTCTGGGATTTTCAGAGAATCAACCCCAAATTCAGCCTCTCATATTTGGACTGTTCCTCTCCATGTATCTAGTGACTGTCATTGGGAACGCACTCATTATCATGGCCATCATTGTTGACTCCCACCTGCATACACCCATGTACATTTTCCTCTCTAATCTGTCCTTTGTGGACATTTGCTTCACCTCCACCACTGTCCCACAGATGCTGGTGAACATTCACACACAGAGCAAGGTCATCACCTACGCAGGCTGCATCACCCAGATGTACTTCTTACTGCTTTTTTCAGGGTTAGACATCTTTCTGCTAACTGTGATGGCCTATGACCGCTATGTGGCCATCTGTCACCCCCTGCATTACATGATCATCATGAGCACAAGACGCTGTGGATTGCTGATTCTGGCATGCTGGGTTATAGGTGTTTTGAATTCCTTACTACACAGCTTTTTGGTGTTACGGCTGTCATTCTGCACAAACTTGGAAATCCCTCATTTTTTCTGTGAACTTAATCAAGTTGTACATGAGGCCTGTTCTGACACCTTTCTTAATGACATGGTGATTTACATTACAGCCATGATTCTGGCTGTGGGCCCTCTTTCTGGTATCCTTTACTCTTACTCTAAGATAGTGTCCTCCATTCGTGCAATCTCCTCAGCTCAGGGGAAGTACAAAGCATTTTCCACCTGCGCATCTCACCTCTCAGTTGTCTCCTTATTTTATTGCACCCTCCTGGGTGTGTACCTCAGTTCTGCTGTGACCCAAAACTCACATGCCACTGCAACAGCTTCATTAATGTACACTGTGGTCACTCCCATGCTGAATCCCTTCATTTACAGTCTGAGGAACAAAGACATAAAGACAGCTCTGAAAATTCTGTTAGGGAACGTAACTAGAAGCAGACCAATGGATTCACCTCCATAAAGTGTCTGCTTTAGTCGTAGTTAATGGTTTAGAATTATCCATTGCAGTCCATTGAGTAGACTGAATAACAATAATTTAGTCATTTATCTCCTACAACTGCTCTGTCTTTTATATCACTGTGATGGTTTGTGCGTGCTTGGCCCAGGAAATGGCACTATTAGAAGGTGTGGTCCTGTTGGAGTTGGTGTGGAGTAGGTGTGTCACTGTGAATGTAAGCTTTGAACCCTCATCCTAGCTGCCTGGAAGCCAGGTTTATGCTAGCAACCTTCAGATGAAGATGTAGCACTCGCAACTCCTCCTGAACCATGCCTGCCTGGATGCTGCCATGCTCCCACCTTGATGATAATGGACTGAACCTCTGAACCTATAAGCCAGCCCCACTTAAGTGTTATCATTATAAGACTTCCCTTGGTCATGGCGTCTGTTCACAGCAGTAAAACCATAAATAAGATAATCACCTTTTTCATAAATTCAAGTTCTTCCCTTGCATTCTTTTTGCTATCTGTAATCCATTGGCATTTTCTACTTGCTTCACATATTCCCATCCTTGGATCAGAAAGTTCTGATAATTGCTGCTTTGTTTAGAGAATGACAAAGATTTCAGAAAATGATTTACTTTGGAAAGTATATGTGGAGATTGTTTTCTTCACTAAAGGAATATTCTCTTTTTTATTGGTTGTTTTACTTATTTACATTTTAAATGTTATTCCCCCATACTGGTTGCCCGTATGCAAATATACCCATCCCATCCCCCCTCCTCTTTGCCTCTAGAAATGTACCCCACCCACCCACCTACCCACTCCCTCCTGCCTCACCATTCTAGCATTCCCTTATACTGGGATATCAATCCTCCACAGGACCAAGGGCTTCTTCTCCTATTGATGCCAGATAAGGTAATCTTCTGCTACATATGTACTTGGAGCTATGGGTCCCTCCATGTATACTCTTTGGCTGGTGGTTTAGTCCCTGGAAGCTCTGGGAGGTCTGTTTAGTTGATATTGTTCTTCCTATGGGGTTTCATTCCTCTTCAGCCCCTTTAGTAATTCCTCTAACTTTTCTATTGAGGTCCCTGGGCTCATTCCGATGGTTGACTGTATCTGCATCTGTATTGATTGGGTGCTGGCAGACCCTCTCAGGGGACAGCTAAATTAGGCTCCTGCCAGGAATTGTTTCTTGACATCAGCAATAGTATTAAGGTTTTGTGTATGCAGATGGATTAGATTCCTAGGAGGAGTGGTCTCTCGATGACCTTTTAAAGGAATATTCTTAAGTTATGATCCTTCTGTGGAGACAATTCCCTTTGACAAATGATGTAGATATAGAATATATTTAATTTTATAGAAAATGTGAAGTACCTTCCCGGGCTCATAAAACATTCCTCTTCTTCAGAGGAAGAAAGTAATAAAAAAAATATAGGTTGTACAGACCACTAGGAAACTTTGTCTCCTGGACATAGCATGATTACTAGGATCATGAACTCAGAGATGAAGTCAGCCAATAGTCCAGTGTATACGTAAAGGCTTATAAAGTCCCTCTTCCAGCTTGGGAGCTATCAGTAGTTAATGGCTGCAAGTAGAGGGATGGCTCTTCCTGTTTGGAAGCTTGACCTTTCGTCCCATGCACAGTCCCCCGTACGTGTACATAGGACCAGCACTTACTAGGCTCAGTTAGTTACTTAAAAAATATAGGAGACACATATTTTGGAGGGGGACACAATAAGGGGATATGGGGGAAATGGGAGAGAGGAGTAGGACATGGATGTAGTAAAAATATATAATATACTTATGCAAAGATCTCAGAGTAAGTAAAAATATACTTTAAAAATTGAACCATGTTTTATGTGTTCTTTCCCCATTCTTTCAGTGTGAAACAGAGTAGTGAATGTCACTGTCTGACCTTGAACTCATGAACTTCCTCCCTCCACTTTTTAAGTTCTAGAGTTTTTGTCTCCATCTTTTGTTCCAGACTCTCTTCCTTCCATTGTTTCTCTCCTTTTGCTCCTTCTTTTCTTCCACCTCCCTCCCTCATTTACTTGTCTCTTTATTACATTTACTTTGAGAACTGAACCCAGGGACTTGTGTATAAGAAGCATATGGTGTGCACTGATCTGCACCATTAACTCCTCATTATCATTTTATTTTATACTTTACCTCCTCATTATACTCATGCATGCTTTATCATACAAATAACTTCTCTATAAGACATTAGATTTTTATTTCTTACAAAGGTCCCATGGTAATTGCAGAGTAAACAATGAATACTGAAGTTACTGGCAAAAGGTGATTGTTTCAACTGGAGTTTACATGGATAAAAAAATTGAATTTATAAATTGATTTATTATAGCTTTAAAGTCATGGATGACTTTAATATGACAAAGAAAATAAATTTACATTAAACAACTTTATATTATTATGTAAAATACTTCTTTTTCATGTTCTGCTTTTACTTTTGGAAGTGTAAAAATAGTAGTTTGTGTTCATTTTATGTGCCATGGTAAGTGTACATGTGTGCGTGCACACACATACACATACACACACACACACCACTCAATTAATATAAAATGATTCATATAAAAGATAACAAAACAAAACTCCAAAAATAAGTAAAAAATACCCCCAAACAGTACAAGCTGGGCCCAGATGCATATTTCAGTACTCCTACATAGACAAAACAGGAGGCTGAGGCAGGACTGTTTCATATTATGAGGGTCTTTTTATTCTTGATATTTACTTATTTACATTTCAACTGTTATCCACTTTCCCAGTTTACCCACCACAAATCCCCTACCCCTCCTCACCCCTCCCTGCTTCTGTGAGCCTGCTCCCCCATCCACCCACCCACTTCCACCTTACCTCCCTAGCATTCCCCTGCACTGGGGCATCGATCCTTCACAGGACAAAGGGCCTCCCCTCCCATTGATAAGGCCATCCTCTGCCACATAGGCAGTTGGAGTCATGGGTCTTCTTTGGTTGATGGTTTAGTCCTTGGGAACTCTGGGAGGTCTGATTGGTTGATATTGTTGTTCTTCCTATAGGGTTGCATACCCCTTCTATTCCTCTAGTCCTTACCTTAACTTTTCCATTGAGGTCCCCACGCTCAGTCCAATGGTTGGCTGCAAGTATCCACATCTGTATTAGTCAGTCTCTAGCAGAAACTCTCAGGAGACAGGTGAGTGTCTGTCAGCAAGCACTTATTGGCATCAACAAGACTGTCTGGGTTTGATGTCTGCATATGAGATTGTACCCCACATGGATCAGTCTGTGGATGGCCTCTGCTCTACTCTTTGTCCCCATATTTCCTTTAAACAGGAGCAATTCTGGGTTAAAATTTTGGGGATGAGTGGGTGACCCCATCCCTCAACCAGGGGCCTTGCCTAACTTCTGGATATAGTTTCCTTCCCCTTTGTTGGTTATTTCAGCTCATAGCATCCCAGTTGGGTCCTGGGAGCCTTTCTTTCCTGGCACTTGGGACTTTCTGGTGGCTACCCATAGATCCTCATCCTCCATTGCTATGCAGCTCTGTTCAATTTCCTGACCCTCTGTATATCACTTGAGTCTCCTCCCATACCTCATCCTGCACTAGCTTTCCCCTACTCCCTCTCCCTTCCTTCCAAGTCTCTACAACCTTCTACCTCCTGTGAATATTTTGCTCCCTCTTCTAAGAAGGACTGAAGCATCCACACTTTGGTCTTCCTTCTTCTTGAGCTTCATATGGTCTGTGGGTTGTATTGTGGGTATTCTAAACTTTTTGCCTAATATCTACTTATCGGTAAATACATACCATGTGTGTTCCTTTGTGATTGGGTTACCTCCCTCACAATGACATTTTCAAGTTCCATCCATTTGCCTGCAAATTTTATGAAGTCATTGTTTTTAATTGCTTAGTAGTACTCCATATTGTAAATGTATCACATTTTCTGTATCCATTCCTCTGTTGAGAGACATCTGGGTTGGTTCCAGCTTCCAGCTGTTATAAATAAGGCTGCTTTGAACATAGTGGAGCATGTGTCCTTGTTATATGTTGGAGTATCTTTTGGGTATATGCCCAAGAGTAGCATAGCTGGATCCTCAGGTAGTATTATGCCCAATTTTCTGAGGAACCACCAAACTGATTTCTAGAGTGGTTGTACCAGCTTGCAATCTCACCAACAGTGAAGGAGTGTTCCTCTTTCTCACCAACATCCTCACCAACATCTGCTGTCACCTTAGTTTTTAAACTTTGCCATTCTCACTGGTGTAAGGTAGAATCTCAGTGTCCTTCTGATTTGCATTTCCCTGATGATGACTAAGGATGTTGAACATTTCTTTAGGTGTTTCTCGGCCATTCAATATGCCTCAGTTGAGAGGAAGCTTAGCTCTGTACCAAATTTTTAATAGGGTTATTTGGTTGTCTGGAGTCTAACTTCTTGAGTTCTTTGAATATATTGAATATTAGCCCTCTATCAAATGTAGGGTTGGTAAAGATCTTTTCCCAATCTGTGGGTGACCATTTTGTCCTTTCAGCTGTGTCCTTTGCCTTACAGATGCTTTTCCATTTTATGAGGTCCTATTTGTCAGTTATTGATTTTAGAGCATAAGCTATAGGTATTCTATTCAGGAAATTTTCCCCTGTGCTAATGAGTTTGAGGTTCTTCCCCCACTTTCTCTTCTATTAGATTCAGCATATCCGTTTTTATGTGGAGGTCCTTGATCCACTTAAACTTGAGCTTTGCACAAGGAAATAAGAACAGATAGATTTTCATTCTTCCTCATGCTGATCTCCAGTTGAACCAGCACCATTTGTTGAAAATACTGTCTTTTTTCCACTGGATGGTTTTAGCTCCTTTATCAAAGATAAAGTGACCATAGGTGTGTGGGTTCATTTCTGGGTCTTCAATTCTATTCCATTCATCTACCAGTAATATTCCATGCAGTTTTTTTTTAAATCACTATTGCTCTGTAGTACAGTTTGAGGTCAGAGATGGTGATTCCCCAAGTTCTTTTATTATGAGAATAGTTTTTGCTATCCTGGGCATTTAGTTATTCCAAGTGAATTTGAAAATTGCCCTTTCTAACTCTATGAAGAATTGAGTTGGAATTTTGATGGGGGATTGCATTGAATCTGTAGGTTGCTTTCTGCAAGGTGGCCATTTTAATTATATAAATCCTGCCAATCATGAGCCTGGGATATCTTCCCACCATCTTCTTAGATCTTATTTGATTTCTTTCTTCACAGACTGGAAGTTCTTGTCATACAGATCTTTCACTTGCTTGGTTAGAGTCACACAAAGATATTTTATATTACTTGTGACTATTGTGAAAGATGTCATTTTCCTAATTTTTTCTCAGCCTGTTTATCTTTTGAATAGAAGAAGGCTACTGATTTGTGTTATTATTATATCCAGCCACTTTGCTGAAGTTTATGAGTTGAAGGTGTTCAGTGGTGGAATTTTTGGAGTCACTTAAGTATACTATCATACCATCTGTAAATAGTGATATTTTGACTTCTTCCTTTCCAATTTGTATTCCTTTGACCCCATTTTGTTGTCTAATTGCTCTGGGTAGGACTTCCAGTACTATATTGAATAGATAGGGAGAGAGTGGGCAGCCTTGTTCAGTCCCTGATTTTAGTGGGATTGCTTCAACTTTCCCTCCATTTTGTTTGATGTTGGCTACTGGTTTGCTGTATATTGCTTTTACTATGTTTAGATATGGGCCTTGAATTTCTCATCTTTCTAAGTCTTTTAAAATGAAGAGGTATTGAATTTTTTCAAATGCTTTTTCAGCACCTAACGAGATGATCATGTGGAATTTTTTTGAGTTTGTTTATAGTGGATTATGTTGATGGATTTCCTCATATTGAACCACCCCAACATCCCTGGGATGAAGCCTACTTGATCATGGTGAATGATCATTGTGATGTGTTCTTGGATTCGGTTTGTGAAAATTTTATTGAGTATTTTTCCATCAATATTCTTACAGTAAATTGGTTTGAAGTTCTCTTTCTTTGTTGGGTCTTTATGTGGTTTAGGTATAAACATAACTGTGACTTCATAGAATGAATTAGGTAGTGTCTCTTCTGTTTATATTTTATGGAATAGTTTGAAGTGTATTGGTATAACATCTTCTTTTTAGTCTGATAGAATTCTGCACTGAATCCATCTGGTCCTGTGCATTTTTTGGTTGGGAGACTTTTAATAACTGCTTCTATTTCTTTAGGGGTTATGGGACTGTTTAGATGGTTTATCTAATCATGATTTAACTTTGGTACCTAGTATCTGACTAGAAAATTGTCCATTTTATCCAGATTTTCCAGTTTTGTTGAGTGTGTAGGCTTTTCTAGTAGGATCTGATGATTTTTTTCGATTTCTTCAGTTTCTATTGTTATTATATCCCTTTTCATTTTTGATTTTGTTAATTTGGATACTGTCTCTGTGTTCTCTGGTTAGTCTGGCTAAGGGTTTATCTATCTGTTGATTTCTCTCAAAGAACCAGCTCCTGGTTTGGTTGATTCTTTGTATAGTTATTTTTGTTTCTACTTGGTTGATTTCAGTCCTAAGTTTGATTATTTCCTGCTATCTACTCCTCTTGGGTGAATTTGCTTCTTTTTTTCTAGAGCTTTTAGATGAGCTGTCAGATTGCTGGTGTATGCTCTCTAGCTGAGGAGTTATTGGCAGTTGGTGGCTGCTGAGGAGAGTCAGTGTCACTGGACCTTCTTTTCCTCAGGCTCCTCTCCATTTCTATCCCTGTGGTTCTTTCAGACAGGAACAAACATGGGTCAGAGTTTTGATTGTGGGATGGCAACCCTCTCCATCACTTGATGCCCTGTCTTCCTACTGGATGTGGGCTCTACAAATTCTCTCTCCCTACTGTCAGGCATTTCATCTAAGGTTCCTCTCTTTGATTCCTGAGAGCCTCTTATCTCCCAGGTCTCTGGTGCATTCTGGAGGGTCCCCCCAACCTCCTACTTCCCGAGGTTGCCTGTTTCCATTCTTTCTACTGGCCCTCAGGGCTCCATTCCTTTTCCCTCACCCAATACCAGATCAGTTTCCCCTCTCCCACTAGACCCTGGATGATTTTCTTGATAGATTCCACTGGTCAAAATAAGGTCAGGATCAGACAAATCAAACAGTCTATCAAAACAGTTCTATATGGAAATAGAAGCAGGCCTTAAAAGTCTCCCAACCAAAAAGAAAGCACAGGGCCAGATAGCTTTAGTGCAAAATTCTACCAGACTTTCAGAGAAGAGTCAATACCAATACTCTTCCAACTATTCTACAAAATAGAAACAGTAGGAAGATTGCCAAGCTCATTCTATGAGATGACAGTCATTCTGATACCTAAACCCCACAAAGACTCAACAAAGAGAATTTCAGACCAAATTTCTCTATGAACTTTGATGCAAAAATACTCAATAAAATACTCATAAACTATATCTAAGAAAACATCAACAATATCATCTACCATGATCAAGTAGGCTTCATCCCAGGAATTTAGGGGTGGTTCAATATATAAAAATCCATCAACATAATTGACCATATAAACACATGATCATCTCATTATACACAGAAAAATCCTTTGTCAAAATCCAACATCCCTTCATGTTAAAATGTATTGGAAATAGCAGGGATATGGGGGGTATACCTAAACACAATAAAAGTAATGTATAGCAAGCCAATAACCAAACTCTTATTAAATGGAGAGAAACTTAAAGCAATTTCAGTAAAATTAGGGACAAGGCAAGGCTGCTCACTCTCTCCATATAAAAGCAACATGGTACCTGAAGTTCTGACTAAAGCAGTAAGAGAACTAAAGGAGATCAAGGAGAAACAAACTAGAAAGGAAGAAGTCAAAGTGCCACTATTCACAGATGATATGATAGTAGATATAAGTGACTACAAAAATTCTACCAGAGAACTCCTACAGCTGATAAATACCTTTAGCAAAGTAGCTGGATACAAAATTAACTCAAAGAAATAAGTAGCCCTCCTTTATACAAATGAAAAATTAGATGAGCATAAAGTCAGGGAAAAAACAAGTAATATAAATTATCTTGGTGCAACTCTAACTATGGAAAAACATCTATGACAAGAACTTCAAGAATCTGAAAATTTAAATTAAGGAAGATATCTGAAGATGGAAAGACCTTCCATGCTCATGGATGAGCAGGATTAACAATAAAAATGGCCATGTTAACAAAAGTGATCTGCATATTCAATGCAAAATTCCAACACAATTCTTTACTGACCTTTAAAGAACAATTTTCAACTCCATATGGAAAAACAACCCAGGATAGCTAAAACAATCCTGTACAATTAAAACCTTGGGAGGTTCTCAAGGTGTAGTATAGAACAATAGTGATAAAGATTGCATGGATTTGGTATAGAAACAGACAGGGTGATCAATGGAATCAAATTGGAGACCCAGAAATAAACCCACACACCTAAAGACACTTGATTTTTGACAAAAAGCCAAAACCATACAGTGGAAAAACAAAAGCATCTTCAACAAATATTGTTGGCCAAACTGTATATCTGCATGTAGAAGTATGCAAATTGATCCATATTCATCACCCTGAACAAAACTCAAGTCCAAGTGAATCAAAGACCTCCAACATGAAACCAGATACACAAAATCTAATAGAATAGAAAGTAAGGAATAGCCTAGAACACTCTGGTATAGTGGAAAATGCTGTAGAGAGAACAGAAGTTAGACACCAACAACCCAAATAACCTAATTAAAATTGGGGTGCAGACTAAACAGAGAATTCTCATCAGAGGAATTAGAATTCTCTAATGGTAGAGAAACACTTAAATGTTAAATGTCCTTAGTAATCAGAGAAATGCAAATCAAAATGACTGAGTTTCCACCTTATACTCATCAGATCAAAATCTCAAAAGACAGCTCATACTGCAAAGTTGTAGAGCAAGGGGAGCACTCCTTTCTTGGTAGTGGGAATGCAAACATGAGCAACCAATTTCCTTCTTCGGAGACTTGAAGTTTTTGTCAAACAGATCTTTTACTTGCTTAGTTAGAGTCACACCAAAGTATTTTATATTATTTGTGACTATTGTGAAAGGTGTTGTTTCCCTAATTTCCTTCTCAGCCTGTTTATCTTTGTGTAGAGGAAGGCCTCTGATTTGCTTGAGTTAATTTTATATCCAGATACTTTGCTGAAGTTGTTTATCAAGTTTAGGAGCAATCTGGTGGAATTTTTGGGGTCACTTAAGTATACTATCATATCATCAGCAAATAGTGATAATTTGACTTCTTCCTTTCCAATTAGTATGCCTTTGATCTCCTTTTGTTGTCTAATTGTTCTGGCTAGGACGTCAAGTACAATATTGAATAGGTAGGGAGAGAGTGGGCAGCCTTGTCTAGTCCCTGATTTTAGTGGGATTGCTTCAAGTTTCTCTCCATTTAGTTTGATGTTAGCTACTGGTTTGCTGTATATTGCTTTTACTATGTTTAAGAATGGCCTTGAATTCCTGATCTTTCCAAGAATTTTATCATGAAGGGGTGTTGGATTTTGTTAAATGCTTTCTCAGCATCTAATGGGATGATCATATGGGTTTTTTCTTTAAGTTTGTTTATATAGTGAATTATGTTGATGGATTTCTGAATATTGAACCATCCCTGCATCCCTGGGATGAAGCCTACTTACTTGATCCTGGTGGATGATCGTTTTGATGTGTTCTTGGATTCGGGTTGCAAGAATTTTATTAAGTATTTTTGCATCGATATTCATAAGGGAAATTGGTCTGAAGTTTTCTTTCTTTGTTAGGTCTTTGTGTGGTTTAGGTATAAGAGTAATTGTAGCTTCGCAGAACGAATTGGGTAGAGTACCTTCTGTTTCTGTTTTGTGGAATAGTTTGAGGAGTATTGGTATTAGGTCTTCTTTGAAGGTCTGATAAAACTCTGCAGTAAACCCATCTGGTCCTGGGCTTTTTTTGGTTGAGAGACTTTTAATGACTCTTTCTGTTTCATTAGCAGATATGGGACGGTTTAGATCATTGATTTGATCTTGATTTAACTTTGGTACCTGGTATCTGTCTAGAAAATTGTCCATTTCATCCAGGTTTTCCAGTTTTGTTGAGTATAGGCTTTTGTAGTAGGATCTCATGATTTTTTGGATTTCCTCAGTGTTTGTTGTTATGTCTCCCTGTTCATTTCTGATCTTGTTAATTAGGATGCTGTCTCTGTGCCCTCTAGTTAGTCTGGCTAATGGTTTATCTATTTTGTTGGTTTTCTCAAAGAATGAGATCCTGGTTTGGTTGATTCTTTGTATATTTCTTTTTGTTTCTATTTGGTTGATTTCAGCCCTGAGTTTGATTATTTCCTGCCTTTGACTCCTCTTGGATGAATTTGCTTCTTTTTGTTCTAGAGCTTTCAGATGTGCTGTCAAATTGCTGGAATATGCTCTCTCCACTTTCTTTTTGGAAGCACTTAAAGCTATGAGTTTTCCTTTTAGGACTGCTTTCATTGTGTCCATAAGTTTGGGTATGTTGTGGTTTCTCTAGAATGTCTTTAATTTCTTTCTTTATTTCTTCCTTGTTATCATTGAGTAGAGTGTTGTTGAGCTTCCACATATGTGTGGGAATTCTATTGTTTATGTTGTTATTGAGGAGCAGCCTTAGTCCAAGATGATCTGATAGGATACAAGGAATTATATCAATCTTTTCGAATCTGTTGAGGCCTGATCTGTGACCAATTATATGGTCAATTTTGGAGATGGTACCATGAGGTGCTCAGAAGAAGGTATATCCTTTTGTTTTAGGATAAAAAGTTCTATAGATATCTGTTTAATCCATCTGTTTCATAAGTTCTATTAGTCTCACCGTCTCTCTGTTTAGTTTCTATTTCCATGATCTGTCCATTGCAGAGAGTGTGGTGTTGAAATCTCCCACTGTTATTGTGTGCAGTGCAATGTGTGCTTTGAGCTTTAGTAAAGTTTCTTGTATGAATGTAGATGCCCTTGCATTTTGAGCATAGAGGTTCAGAATTGAGAGTTCATCTTGGTAGTTCATACCTTTGATGAGTATGAAGTGTCCCTCCTTATTTTTTTGATCACATTAGGGTGAAAGTTAATTTTATTCGATATTAGAATGGCTACTCCAGCATTTTTCTTTGGACCATTGGCTTGGAAAATTGTTTTCCAGCCTTTTATTCTGAGGTAGTGTCTGTCTTTGTCACTCAGGTGGGTTTCCTATATGCAACAAAATGTTGGGTCCTGTTTATGAACCCAGTCTGACAGTCTATGTCTTTTTATTTGGGAATTGAGTCCATTGATATTAATAGATATTAAAGAAAGGTAATTGTTGCTTCCTGTTATTTTTGTTGTTAGAGTTGGAATTCTGTTCATATGGCTATCTTCTTTTAATTTTGTTGGAAAATTACTTTTTTGCTTTTTCTAGGATGTAGTTTCCCTCCTTGTGTCAAAGTTTTCCATTTATTACTCTTTGAAGGGATGGATTTGTGGAAATATATTGTGTAAATTTGGTTTTGTCATGGAATACTTTCATTTCTCCATCTATGGTGATTGAGAGTCTTGCTGGGTATAGGTGTCTGGGCTGGCATTTATGTTCTCTTAAGGTCTGTATGACATCAACCCATGATCTTCTGGCTTTCATAGTCTCTGGCGAGAAGTCTGGTGTAATTCTGATAGGCCTGCCTTTATATGTTACTTGACCATTTTCCCTCACTGCTTTTAATATTCTTTCTTTGCTTTGTACATTTGATGTTTTGACTATTATGTGTTGGGAGGACTTTCTTTTCTGGTCCAGTTTATTTGGAGTTCTATAGGCTTCTTGTATGTTCATGGGTATCTCTTTCTTTAGGTTAGGGAAGTTTGCTTCTATAATTTTGTTGAAGATATTGACTGACCCTTTAAGTTGAAGGTCTTCTCTCTCTTCTATACCTATTATCTTTAGGTTTGGTCTTCTCATTGTGTCCTGGATTTCCTGGGTGTTTTGGGTTAGAAACTTTTTGCATTTTGTGTTTTCTTCGACTGTTATGTCAATGTTTTCTATGATATCTTCTGCCCCTGGGATTCTCACTTCTGTCTCTTGTATTCTGTTTGTGATGCTTGCATCTGTTTCCTGACTTCTTTCCTAGGATTTCTATCTCCAGAGTTGTATCTCTTTGTGATTTCTTAAGTGTTTCTACTTCCATTTTTAGGTCCTGGATGTTTTTGTTCAGTTCTTTCACCTGTTTGGTTCTGTTTTCCTATAATTCTTTAAGGGATTTTTGTGCTTCGTCTTTAAGGACTTCTACTTGTTTACTTGTATTCTCCTGCAATTCTTTAAGTGATTTTTGTGTTTCCTCTTTAAGAGATTGAACCTGATTACCTGTGTTCTCTTGTATTTCTTTAAGGGAGTTATTCATGCTCTTCTTAATTTCCTCTATCACTATCATGAGATATGATTTTAGATCCAAATCTTGCTTTTCTGGTATTTTGGGATATCCAGGACTTGCTGTGGTGGGAGTACTAGGTTCTGATGAAGCCATGTAGTCTTGGTTTCTGTTGGTAAGATTCTTGTGTTTGCCTTTTGCCATCTGTTCATCTCTGGTGTTAGATGTTCTTGTTGTCTATGGCTGAAGCTTGTTTCTCCTGTGGGTCTGTAAGCCTGTGTCAGCACTTCTCGGTGATCAACTCTCCTCAGGTAAGACCTGAGTCTCTGTGTTGGAGCACTCCCCGAAGGCAAGTCTGTTTGCAGGGAAGGGGCAGAGAGGGCTGTGGATCTGCAGAACCTCCCCCTTGGTGAAGAAGGAGGTAGAAAGGATCCTGCACTGGCTGCCCTGCCACTTCTGAGTCCCATGCCTCCTGGCTGGTCCCTCCTTCTCCTATGTGAAGAGGGAGTTAGAAAGAAAACAAGGGCATCTTGAATTTTGCAGTCAAATTGATGGAACTATAAAATATTTTCCTGATTGAGGTAACCCAGACCCAAAAGACATGTCTGGTATGTACTAGGTTATAAGTAAATGTTAATCACAAAGTACAGAATAACACACCCCCTCCCCATAAATCCATAGATCCAAAGAAGCTAAATAACAAGGAGTACCCAAGGGAGGATGCTTGACTTTCACTCAGAAGAGCTTATAATATAATCATTGAAGTTTCATGGAGGGAAAGAACTGGGTAGGATAGGGAATGGGGAGGGGAACAGTGTGGGGAATAGGTGTAGGGAGAGATGTCGACAGAGGGGCAGGGAGTGAAAATATTGGTTACATGCCACGCACACTTGCGTGATGGCGGTATTTGAGGCGAAAACTTCAAGGAAAGTCAGCCT
>NW_022196910.1:3206566-3239438 GCF_008632895.1 Mastomys coucha | reverse complement strand
TGACTTCAGTCTAACACTAAGACTGGAGGAAGAAGGACTTGGACTCACATGCAAGACTAGCACTAGAATTTAGATGGGCTAGGACTCAGGATCAGCCTAGGCTGGAATATCTCATCATCATATTGCCTCATTGAAAACACTGACACTTTATTAAAACACTTGTTTTTAACAATTCTTGTTCTATAGCAAAAGCTACCTTTTATAGTAACCAATGGAAATGATGACAATGGTGTAATGTGCTGCTTTGGAGTTGTCTCTGAAATCAACAGAAAACATTCAGTATTTATTTTGTAAGTATGCTCAACATTGTATTTGGACAGTGCTATATGATGATTATTTCCATAATAAAGATTTTTCATATTTATAGGAAAGCTAGTGAAGGAAAACTGTGTAATTGAACAGAAATTCAGGTCTCTTACAGATTATGTTTTTGTCATGAAGACAGAAGTGACTTATGAGTATAAAGAAGACATATAATAGATAACATGGATATTTTTCACTCTACTCACAGCTGCAAAATTCAGAATGGAGAGGAAATTTTACTTAGAACTTATGAGCAATTGAGTTTCTAGGGAAAATGGAAGTTTGGGGGTAAAATATTAATATAATAATCTGTCATGAGCTGAGAGATAGCTCAGATGTTAAGATTACCTGTTACATACTCCAGCTGGCCTGAGTTTTGCTTCTAGTACTGAATTCAGGCAACCCATAACTGCCTATAACTCCAGCTCCAGATCTGAAACCATATTCTGGAGTTTGTGGCCCATGCATGTAAATAAGCCCATAACTAGACACATACACAGATAAATACCTTTTAAATGTATCAATGAGTGTTTAAAGAGTAGTTACTTTGCATATGGCAGAATTCTTTTATATTTCAATTATTATGTTTATTGTATAAGAAAAATGTTTCCTAGTAGTAAAATGTATGATGTTTGTATTTATATTATTGTGTATAAGACCCACTACCATTATGAGACCAAAGCAATCAACTTATTAAAAATTTGTCTTTCTCATTGACATACATTTGCTAATATGTTTCTCTCTGACTATGGTGGGTGTTTTGGATACAGAATTGAAAAAGAATCCTCATGAAAACAAGGAAATCTCTTGCTGAGATACAAAACACAGAAGTCTGTTAAATGATGCAGAGTCAGAGAAAGATGTAGGAAGGGAGGGTCTGCACATCTGTTACCTACAACTACGCAAATAGCCTTCACTGTCAGATGTGAGTCCGCAGTGGAAAGAGCATAGAGGAGAAGCCCAGCAAAAGACTGTGGGGCAGTGAGCTGTGCACAGACAGTCTGGTCTCCAGTCAAGCACAGGTCTGGAACCTTGGACCCTAAGAAATGGTAGGTGTTTGGCCACAACTCTTGGGCACTGGGCTCCTGTCCCAGCTACAGCCTCCCACAGTCTCCCAACCTCCCCCCATCCCCAGAGAAGTGTGTGGCCATCAGTTACATAGACAATGCCCCAAGCTCCTGGTATTCTGTCTGGACTCCACCCCCACAGTTACCAGGCAACAGCCAGGATAGCCCAGCCCACTATAAAAGGAGCAGCTTGCCCCCTCCTTTTTCTTGCTCCCTCTCTTATTCCCTTGCTCTTACTCTCCCCTCTTGCGCTCCTTCTCCCCCTCTCTTCCCCCATCTCTCCACATGGCCATGGCTGGCCTCTGCTTTTCTACACTCTCCCTCTGTCTGCCTTTCTAGAGTAAATGCCTTAAAACCATGGACTGCCCCTTCTCATCAGGACCCGTCGTGCTGGAGCAATGGAGCAAGTCTTCCCCTAATGAGCTACGTGCCAAACCTCCCTCTGGGAGGCCTCCCTGTGCTCCAGCCATGGACTCTGCCAACCCAAGCCGCCCACCTAAGCAAGCCTAGCACTCTTGTCCCCGCGGTAACCTGTCCGACCTCTCTGCTCCTTGCCCCTTTCCCTTAGGGCGGGGCCAGAGTCTGCCCCTGAGTCCCCACTCTGTTCTCAGCTCTTCCAGACATACAGGGGTGTCTGGGATATCCGAGACTGAGAACCTGACATCCCTGGCCTCCATGCAGCCCAAGAACCCCAGAGCTGGCTCTTCCGTGGTACCCAGGGGGATCTGTGGTGCCCGTCGGAGCCCGACTCTGGCAGATTCACAGGGACTCTAGACTGTGCCTTTCTTATCCTCAGAGCGGAGTCCGACAGCCCTATGCCCACCCAGCAGTTCTGTGGGGGTGCACAATCAAACTCCCCGTGTCGTCCTCACCCAGCAGCCCTATCCCCAAATGGACATGGTACCCCATTTCTGACCCACATAAGACTATATTTTAGTAATATCACAAGAAAAGCAACTCGATATCCCATCGTGTTAATGTGACTTATTCATAAGTGAAAGGATACTCGGAGATGGTAAAAGCAGATTATGAAGAAAGATGGGAACATGTTAAAGGACATGTGCAACATGAAAAAGGAAGAGATTGAGGGAAGTTACACAGGCTATTAAAGGTAACTGTGGGTGGGTGACGTAAGGAAGGGAAATCTACTAAAACATATTTTGCTTGAAACTTCATAATATATAATACCTTATATGCTAATTTAAAAATTAAAAACATGTTTAAAAAGAAATCCATGCCCTATGACAAAAATGTAGATTTTTAAAATGTGTTGTGTGTAACTAAAACCAAGTGTTTAAAATCTCAAAGTTGTAAGAAGGAAACTAATGAGATACTGGGAGAAGCTGAATGCTTACACACTTCATAAAAATTTTGAAACCAAAGAAATGGAAACTACAGCAAATACATAGAAGTAAAACCTTGCTCTCATATCATCCCCAAATATTTTGTTTTCTTCTATTGATTCTTGACAGTTTCATGTGTTTTGGTCATATGAGCCCCCTTCTTCAACTCTTCACAGATCTACCTCTCCATTCCCTATCCAACCAAATTTGTTTCCTTTTATTTTTAAATCCTTTGAGACTACTTTGTGCTGCTCAAATGGTCTTGTATGTGTGGAATTCCACTGGAGATTGATTGACTTACCAAGGTCTACATTCTTACAACAAACAAACAAACAAAACAAACAAACAAAAAACAAAACTACCTTTCCTTTTCCCAATAGCTAAAAAATAATTATACCACTTGTGGGTAGAATTGTGTGCCACTTCTCTCTTGTTTTGTCTAGCTTGGATTTACACAGGTTTTGGGTATGCTGTTGCAACTTCTGTGAGTTCATATATGCAGATGTCTTGCTGAGTACAGGAAATAATGTTCCTTTGTAGTCATCCACAGTCCTAGGCTCTTATACTCTTACATCCATTATTCAAAAATGATCTCTCAGCTTTGGGAATGGGGTTGGTATACACATTCAAGAGACAGAGAATTAGAAATTTCAGCATGTTTATCCCTTAACTTTTTTGTTGTTGTTGTTGTTGTTTTTGCTTTAAAACTTAAGACCCAGGTCAGTAATCAATTTTCTAGTTTCTCTTTCACAAAGTTCTTCTTCAGAGCCCTCTTGATATCATTGTTCCTCAGACTATAGATGAAAGGGTTTAGCATTGGAGTGATGACAGTGTACATCAATGAAGCTATTGCAGTAGAGTGTGAGTTTTGGGTCATAGCAGAACTGAGGTATACTCCCAAGAGGGTACAATAAAATAAGGAGACAACAGAAAGGTGAGACACACAGGTAGAAAATGCTTTGTACTTTCCTTTTGCTGAGGAGATTGCCCGTATAGAGGACACTATTTTGGAATAAGAGTAAAGGATGCCTATAAGACAACCACCACCCAGCAGTGCAGCTAATACATTCATTGCCATATCACTTAAAAAAGTGTCAGAACAGGCAAGGTGAACCAACATGCTAAGTTCACAGAAAAAATGTGGAATTTCCACATCAGTACAGAAGGAAAGCTGCATCACAAGAAAGCTTTGTAATGAAGAATTCAGGGAACTTGTGATCCAAGACACCAGAATTAGTGACATACAGAGCTGAGGTGTCATAATGCTTGTGTAGCGCAGGGGGTGACAGATGGCCACAAACCGGTCATAAGCCATTACAGCTAGGAGGAAGTTATCCAGCCCTACAAATAATGTAAAAAAATAAATTTGCATGATGCAGCCTTCATAACTTATGGCCTTGTGGTGCACATGAACATTTACCAGCATCTTGGGGATGGTGGAGGAGGTTAGGCAGATGTCCACAAAGGACAGGTTGCAAAGGAAGAAGTACATGGGTGTGTGCAGGTGGAAGTCTGAAACTGTGGCCAGGATGATGATAAGATTCCCCCAAACGGTCACAAGGTACATGGAAAGGAAGAGCCAATATATGAGAGGCTGCAGTTCTGTGTTCTCTGAAAGTCCCAGGAGGAGAAACTGTAAATTCTGAGTACCATTCTGTTGTTTCATGTGCTAAAAGTGAGTCCTGGAAGAGACAGAAATAACATGACTGCTTCTTGGCATGCACAATAATCCCAAATGTAACAAACACAGTGGAATAAATTCATGTAAACAATACATTTCTTAAGTGTTAAACATAAGAAAGAAAATTATCACAATGGCTGAAGAATTCAGAGGTGATTGCAGAATCATCCTCTTCATTGCCAAAAGCACAGAGAGAATGTATTCAAAGTAATGTTTGTAAGCTCCATTGTACTTATTTGTCTATAGCCATGACAATATGTTATTCGGGAAGTATATGTATATGTGTGTATGTGTGCCATGGTTCTGCGTCTGTAGCATAGGTCACAATGATTGGACTGCAAGAGTCTGCAGTACATCTCACCTTCTCTCACTGCACACATTACAAATACAGGTTTTCACACTCCAGTAGAGCTGCTGTTAACAGAAGCAAAAGAGGTAGGACAAACTTGAAGGATCCTCTGTACCTGGAAAATCTTAACATTTCAGCATCACACAATCTTCTCACTTGTCCCTTATAATAAGTTTTACACCTATTGTACAAAGAATAGAACATCTATAAATACAATGAAAGCTTGTAGGCCTCTAAAAATATGGGTACAGAAACCAGATTGACTGCATCAACCACAAAAGGCAAAACTAGTTTTAAAGAAAAAAGGCAGAAAAAAGCTATTAAGAGCACAAAAAGCTGTTATTACTAATAACATAGTAGAGTTCCCCAGGACAGGAAGCTGCAGGGTGGTTGATATGGATTGCCAAGAGAGTGCATTACCCCAAATTTAGAACATTCCATGTATCTGCCTTAAATCCATACATATATATGCATATCAAAAAAAACCCTAATCAGAACTCATCAAACAGTGAGAGAAACAAAACAAAACAAATGAACAAATAAAAAACAAACCTCCACCTCTCAATTCTTTGAAAGAATGAAAAGGCATTTGGTCTCTATAAAATCAGAGGATTTGTGCAAACAGTTTGAACTCTACACATGTGGGCAAGGATGCCAACAAATCCCCACATCTATCTAGTACCAGTGGTAAGGGAAGAATTAAAGTATGAAGTCCTTGCATTGTCCATCTTATCTATCACAAGGAATTACTAATACAAGGAGTTACACGTGAATTCCTAATGTGACGGAAGACACTGGACAACGTATGCCTCACAAATGTCTGTGTTTCAAGGCAGTATTTGTGAACAATAAGCCAATAGTCTGGTGTTTGTACTCAATATGGCAATAGGTTAAACCACGAAGCATGTTTCCAAAAACTTTTAAAACCTTCTTCATTTCATTGCACACACATCTACACCCAGTGATCACTGTTCCTGCTCCACAATTGCAAAAGCCTTCTTCCCATGTAGTCTATCATAATTGTATGGGAAATACTTTCTACTAACATCTCCATTCATTCTTATGTAATCATTTTCCCCATTTACATCAAATAACCAAAAGTTATCCATGCATTACAGAATCTGAAAGTAACTTGTTTCTTCAATACGTTTTCAATCAGTTATTGAAGTCAGCAAGACAAGGCAAGATAAAGCAAATCACCAACCTCTCTGCCCCACACTAGGCTTGCTGGCATTTTGGGAGCATCAGGTACATTTTGTCATTTTCCATTCTTCATCCTGATGTACCTGCCAGGTCTCAGACTCAGGTGTTTGGGTTATCTGTGAAGGTCCCTATATAGAGGTCTTGATTCATTCTTGGATGACTTTCTGAAACTAGGCTCCAGAAAAGAACTTTGAGAATGAATAAAGCATTAGTCTCTAAGCCACAGATAGATTGCAAATGGAAATAGTTTAACCTGTCCATCTGAGGATTGTCTCCTATGAGGACAATGTGTAATGCTGTTATTGTTTCCTGTATGCTCATTACGTGCAATTCCACCCTCTAAGCAACTCACTGAGTTCCCTGTGGAACACTGGTCTTAGCATTTCTTGTTCATGTTATGTTCCCATGAGACTTGTCAAGAAACTAGTGGATCCAGGCCTTATTACGACTCCTTCTCAGATCTGCCTTTCTGAAAGCTAACTCCCTTAGCACATTTCCTTAACTTTCACTTTGTCTTCAAATAGTCTTTCAGGTTGAACTTCTTGAATTTGGTAGGTTTTTCTGGAATTCTCAAGTCTTGAAGTGTGAATGATGCACATCCTCATAGACTGTCTCCACTAAGGGAAAGAAACATCATTATTAAACTATGAGAATCTGCTAAAATGTTCAGGTCTCTCTCTCGCTCTGTACAATGTCTGCCATTGGTTCTCTGTATACTTCTTTTATATCTGCTGCAGGAGGAAGGTTTTCAGATGATGGCTGAGCAAGGCACTGATCTACGAGTACAGCAAAACATCCTTAGAAGTCATTTTATTGCTAAACTCCTTTGGCAGAACAGCATTGTAGAAATGATAATAGCTTGGGTTGTATGGGTATTCACTTGGGACCCCTTTGGCTGACAATTTGATTAGCTGTAACCCATTGTTAATATTGGAAGTATCATTTGATCACAAGAGATGTCCAGTTTGGGCTCTGTCTCTCCTGTTCTCCTGTTATTTGGAGATTTTATTTAGATTGACTTCCTGATTAAATATATTTTAATAAGTTTCTATTGTATCAGGTTTCCATATATGTGCCTCAAATGGCCCTTAGTTTTAGATGTTCCCCCTATATTGCCTCCCTTGCTGCCTCTTTTCTACTTCTCTGATATGAGTTCCAGCTCTCCCCTTCATCTACCCATTGCTAACTACTCTATTCCCTCTCCATAGGGAAATCCCTCCCTCGCCAGGAATATTTATTCTACTTAATATCTGTGCTGTTACAGACTGAGACTGACTACCATAGACCTATCAGCTAATATCCACATATAAGCAAATATAGAACATAAATATCTTTCTGGGCCTAGGTTACCTCACTCATGGTGATTATTTTTAGCTCCATCCATTTACCTGAAGATTTTATTTTTTAAGACTGTTGAGTAATATTCCATTGTGTAAATTGCCACATTTTCTTCATCCATAAATCCACTGATGGACATTTAGATTGTTTACAATCCCTGACTATTATAAATACAGCAGTGATGAGTATGGTGGAGCAAATGTTTCTGTAGGATGCTGAAGTATCCTCTGGGCGTATGCTCAATAGTAGTATAGCTGGATCTTGAGGTAAATCCATTCCTATCTGCCTGAGGAATCACCACACTGATTTATACAATGGCAGAACAAGTTTTCAGTCCCACCACTAATGGACAAGTTCCCCTTACTATGTATGCTTGCCAGCAAGAACTGTCACTTATTTGGTTAATCTCAGTCATTCCGACATATGTAAGATGAAATTTCAAAGTACTTTTGATTTGCATTTTCCTTCTAAGAGTCTTAAACATTTCTTTAAGTGCATCTCAGTCATTTCAGTTTCCTCTTCAGAGAATTCTTTGTTTAGGTCTGTACCCTCATGAGGTCCAGCTTTGTTTTTGTTTTTGTTGGTTGGTTTAGTGGTGGTTGTTGTTGAGTTTTTTTTTATATATATTTGAGCTATTAGTCCTCTATTTGGTGTGGAGTTGATTAAAAAAAAAATCAAAATCAAAAACAAAACCTTTTTCCATGCTGTAGCCTGACAGTTTGTCCAAATAATTGTTTCCTTTGTCACACAGAATCATTTCTGTTTCATGAGGTGCCATTATATTAAATGTTGTTCTTACTGCCTGTGCTACTGGTATTCTGTTCAGGACATAGTGTTTTCATGTGCCAATGAGTTCAAGATTATTCCTCACTTTCTCTTGTATCAGGTTCAGTGTATCTGGTTTGACATTGAGATTTTATCCAATTAGAGTTGAATTTTGTGCAGGGTGGTAACTATGGATCTATTTGCATACTAACATATAGTACAGTTAGACCAGCACCATTTTTTGAAGATGCTGTCCTTTTTTCAGTGTGTATTTCTTACTTTTTTAATAAAAAAAAAATAGGTGTTCATAGATTATGTACATTTATGTCTGTGTTTTCAATTCAGTTCCACTGATCAACATGTATGTTTTTTTGTTACAATAAACTACTGCATGCATGTGTGTGTGTATGTGTGTTTACTGTAACTGTGTAGTATAATTTAAATTGTGGATGGTAATACCTCAGGAGATCTTTTATAATTCAATATTGTCCTACCTATCCTGTTTTGTTTGTTTGTTTGTTTTGTTTTTGTTTTTGTTTTCTATTTCACTATGAAGCTGATAATTTTCCTTTCAACTTCTGTGAAGAATTGTTTGGATTTTGATGCAGTTGCATAAACTCTATAGATTGCTGTTAGTGGGATGGACATTTTTATTATATTAATCCTACTGATCTATGAGTACAAAAATATCTTTCCGATTGTTGACATCTTCTTCAAATTCTTTCTTCAATATCTTACTTTTTTCATACAAGGCATAGCATTACCCCAATATATTTTATATTTTTAGAGGATATTGTTGAAGCTATTGTTCCTGATTAATTTCTCATTCCATCCATCATTTGTATATAAGGAAGGCTACTGGTACTTGTGTGTTAATTTCATTCTTTGATACATTTGGTGAATGTTTCTCAACTGTAGTAGTTTATGGTAGAAATTATAGGCTGTAAAAGCATCTGCAAATAAGGATATTTTGACTTCTTTCATTGCTGTTTGTATTCCTTTGATCTCCTTCAGCTGTCTTATTGATCTACCTAAGCCTTTGTACTGGTTGGTTTTATATGTCCTCTTGACACAAGTTGCAGTCATCAGAGAGAATGAAACTGTTCTATGAGATCAACCTGTATAGCATTTTCTCAATTAGTGATCAATGAAGGAGGTCTTAGCCCATTATGAGTAGTGACATCCCAGAGCTGGTGATACTGGGTTCTACAAAAAAGCAGGCTGAACAAGTCATGGGAAGTAAGCTAGTTAAGTAGCACCCCTCCATAGCCTCTGCATCAACTGCTGCCTTCAGGCTCCAGCCCAACTGGAATTTTTGGCCTGATGTCCTCCAATGGTAGATTTTAATGTGGAAGTGTAAGGCAAATAAACCCTTTCGAACTTATTTTTTGTTCGTGGTGTTTGTTAAAAGCAACAGAAATCCTAAGATAGACTTCTAGTATTGGATTGAACAGATATGGAGAGATTGGACAACCTTATTTTGTTCTTGATTTTAGTAGAAATGATTTGAATTTCCATTTGGGTTGATGCTGGCTGTGGGCTGGTGATAAACTGCCTTTATTGTGTTGATCTATGTTCTTTGTGTCCTTAATCTTTCCAGGACTTATATCATGAAAGAGTGTCAGATATGAAGTACTTTTCTGCATCTAACGAATGATCTTGTGGTTTTTGTCTTTCACTCTGTTTACATGGTGGAGTACATTTATTGTGTTACATACATTAACCCATCTCTGAATCTCTTGGATGGAATCTACTTGGTCATGGTAGGTGATATTTTAATATATTCATGGATTTGTATTCTGATCATTTTATTGGGAATTCTGCATCTCTGCACATAAGAGAAACTGGTCTTTAATTCTCTTTGTTGAGTCTTCAAGTGGCGTAGGTATCAGAGTAACTCTGCCCTCTTAAAAAGAATTAGACAGTATTCTCTCTGTTTCTTTGTGGAATTACTTGAGAAGTATTGGCATTAATTCTTTTAAATTCTGCCCTAAAACCATATGGCCCTGGACATTTTTGTTGTTGTTATTGGGATACTTTTAATTACTGCTTCTATTTTACTGATAATTATAGGTCTGTTGACATTGCTACTCTGACCTTGATTTAATTAATTAATTTTTAGTTTTCTCAGACAATATTTTCATTAATTATTTGGGAATTCATACAATGTACTTCAATCATACATACTTCCCATTCCTCCTTTTGCCCCACCCACCAAAAAAAAAAAAACCTACCCAGTCCAAATTCTGTTGCCCATATACTCAGCAGAGCATGATTAAACACCCAATGGCCAGCCCCTAAGTCCTTCCTAGCCCCACCCCCTGGTAAAAGCCATCAACTGTGAAAAACATCTTTATCACAATTTTACACGACTCTCTATAATAGCTTTCTGTTTGTACAGGTTCTTTTGGGGAGTGGATGGAGAAGTTGTCACAGAAGCCTTCATTGCCTTCAGCTCCAAGCACTAATTCTTTACTAAAATATGTTTGTACAATATATTTTGTTTTTTCCTTCTCCAACTCCTCTGGTCTATTCCCTTTATCCCATGTCACCAAACTTTGTTTTCTCATTCTCTGTATCTCTCAAACAAACAAACAAACAAGAACAAAGACAAAAAAAAAAAAAGCAAGAAACCAAACTAGCCAACCTCACAACAATATAAAACTAGGACAGCAGCTTTATGTCTAGAATGCTTTTGGACACTTCTACGTCTAGAGCGAAGATGGAGGAGTACATGAGAGAGTGCTGCCCCTGCCTAATTGTGGATGACTGTAATGCGCCTTTATCATGGGTAAGATAGGTAGTGATGTCCTTCCAGATATCAAAAGTTTTTTAAATTCTCCAGTGGGAGTAAACCAAAAACTATGAGGAGGTTTTATAGTTCCGTAATTGAAAGGTGGCTTTACAGTTTGGGAAAGGAGTTTTACCATGATTGACTGTCTGGAACTCTATCACCAGTGGTGACTCAAGAGGAACTATCCTACAAGCAAGAAAAGGACTAGTGGTCATGGTTGGCTCAGCTGTGATGGGTGGCATTCTCCTAAGTTTAGTTGAAGGAGGTTATACCTGTTGACAAGATTTGTCTCTGTACAGTTTGCCAATATAGTATAACTTTCTGAAGACCACTCCCAGTTGCCTTCAAGCCAGTTACTCATGCTCAAATTTAAAGACTACTATCAATAGGACTTCTTTCCTGTTACTGGATGGATTGTAGTTCAGGAGTGTTTCAGAAAACCAAGGTATATGGGAGAATGGTGGTCAAACAAGCCACAAAAAGACATTTAGCATACTTTTCTATCTAAAAGTGATTAAGATGGGGCAAAAAGATTCTGGGTTTACTTATTGACACATGAGATAAAAAATGTCTAACATCCTTTCAAGAACATATATGTGCTTAGCAGATGAAGAAACAATGGGCAAGTAGTAAAAAAAAGACCATTGTTTCCCTTGGTACTTTTCTGCCCTGTGTTTTGTGCAATTATTCAGACAATAAAAAGGTCCATGGACTTAATATTTCCCTTAAAAGTTGTAGAGTTCTGCACCTTGTACTAAGCATACTTCATTTAACACATGTGTATACCAACACCTCATCTTACTGGCAATGAATTATATATGAGAATTATGCAATCAGCAAAATCATTTCTCAGAGGAAGGCTTTAAGGATTGAAAAATATGCCTACATGTTCATCCTTTGCTTTGAGAGTAAAATTCTGCCTTGGTTGAGAAAATACTAGATAGCTAGGCAAAGTGGTAAACATCTTTAATCACAGCACTTAGGAGACAGAAGTAGGAGGGTCACTGTGAGTTTGTGGCCAACCTGGGTTACATAGAATTTCTAGGACAGCCACAGCTACATAGAGAGATCCTGTTTTGAAAAGAAAAAAGGAATAGAAAAAAAAAAAAAGAATGTGCAGTTATATTTACACCAATAATCCCTTCACTTGGGAGACTGATGCAGGAGGATCCATTTTCAAAGCCAAACTTGACACCAGACTCAAAAAATAAGAGGGAAGAAAATATTTATTGTTTTTACTGTGTTTGAAATCTCCTGAAGATGGTTTTAAAGCCATGCTGTGTGTTACCTCTCCCCTTAACTCAGCCCTCGGACCTCTGGCAGTCTCTGCTTGGAGGCTACCACCTGGGGAGCTAAAAGCTCTCTGCAGACTGTCAGTTCCTCTTTGAAGAAGCCGCCTGGAAGTTCACACCGAACACCCCTACCTCCTGAAGACCTTCTGAGCTGCTGGGGACTTTGGCACCTGACCTTTTCTGCAGTGTTTATGTTATGCAAATATCATGTAACCTAGAGATTTGATTTCGGTTTTTCGTGTACCTATAAAAATCCTGGATTTTCTAAGTAAAGTTGAAGCCTTGATTGGAACGCATCTTGGCTTTGTGATTTCTCTGGCATTTCGAATTCTCTTTCAGGTCCTTGTTCCTTCCCCTGAGAGAACCCAGTTTGTGAAACTGCAGGCAATTTCACTGTGGAGTATGGTAGGGGTCTAGATGTTAGATCAGATTTACTGAACAGAAATGGTTTCCTGCTTGTGTTAGGGGTAACATGTGACCTTCAGAAGGCATGTTGTGAAAACATGCTGTACACACAGTAAGTGCATAATTACTAATTAAACTTTGATAATTTGTGGAGCTTTTAGTTATAGCGGGATACATATAAAATAATACTTATTATTGAAATATTCCAATGGCGTGGAAATACAATTACAGTGTTTAAAAATCAGCATTCTATTTAGTTAAAATGTTATCTGCTAGGTATAGTTGTAATCTCAGCACTTGGAAGGCATGGACAGAATTGTGAGTTCAGTGCTAGCCTAGGTTAAATAGTACAATGTTAGTCTGTCTCAAAACCACTGAAATCATCATCACTGATAGGACCTCTATACTTATTAAAATTTGAGTTCCCTTTATTCCTACTTTCAACTTCCAATAATCAAAATTACAGTTTGAATATGTCTATTTGAAGTAGCTGTCAGTCCACTTACACTGTAAAATCTTTAATTTTGTGCCTAAATACTTCTTGTGTGTATATAACAACTTAAATTAATTCATTCAACTACTGATAGTCATAAGCTGTTTCCAATTTTCAGCACTGGTGAATTATGCCCTAGAGTACAAATATCTATTTGATTCACGCTCCCCCCCCAAATAAAAACAAGCAAAAGGCCAATAAGAAAAAAATGCCCCCCAAAAGCAAAACAAAAACAGAAAGTCCACAAAATACCATTGCGTTTGTTTTGTGTCGGCCAGCTAATCTTGGGCATGGGGCCTGCCCTGGAGTGTCACTCCGTTGGAGAAAACAGATTTCCCCTTTTCCTAGTTGGTATCAGTTACAAACAGCTCCTTGGTTACTGTGTCCACTTACCCTTCTCAATGTTGGGACTCCATCTGACTTGAACCTGTACAAGTATGTCTTGTGTGTGCTGTCAGAGACTCTCTGAATTCATATTTGCATCAGTTCTGTTGTGTCTGAAAGACACTGTTTCCTTAGAGTCATCTAATTATCTTAATATCATTTGGTCTTCGAGACAGTCTGTCCTCCCTGTGATGTTTTAGTGTTAGAGGCTCTTGAAAGACTTTATATTTTTAATTTTCAGTATTTCAGCTAGTGTCTCTTCAATATTTTTATCTCCTTATTAAATTCCTTTTTACATATAGTGTGTTAATCTTATTTCAATCAGCTAAGATTTCTTCTTGGGCTTATACTTTTCAAAAGTATTTGAATTGTTTGAACATAAAGTTATTGACTTTCATTGGGTATCATTATTGGAAAATTCATAATTCTTAGGGATTTGTCTTTTCATAGAAATTGCGTTTTTATATTGGGACTTCTATATCTAGACTTAGGTCATTTGGTTACATTTTTTTCTTTATTTCAACGCCCCACCCCCTATTCTGAGTGTTTACACTATTCATAGGCATTCTGTTGTTTTCATTGAGGTAACAGGACTCATGTTCATGCTATTTTCACCAGTGACTAATGAAGCCAGAGACTCCTAGCCACTCAGTCCTCACCAAGATAGGTTGGTCTGGATGCTCCCGAGTATGCTATTCTCACCAGGGTAACTAGTAAGTAGTTACCCTGACTAGTGACTTCTGAGGAGGCCGTGTTCACTGAGGTGACTAGCAGGGCTGGAGCTTCCTAGACATAAAGTCTCTGCCTAAGAAATGAGCCACGGGATAGACCCTCCTGGGCAACCCATGCTTACCAAGATCATAGGCTGAGGTGTAGTCTTCTAGTGTGAACTGTACTCAAAGACATGACGGTGGGACTCAAGTCTCCTGGGCATATAGCCCTCACCTGGATGATGGTTTGGAGTCTTCAGATATAACATACAAACGACATGAGACTGGACCCTTCCAGGTCTCCTGGGCTTCCTGAGCTGATGAATTGGGCAAAACCCACTCAGGAATGCTTTGGTAACCAAGATAGCAAGTGAATGGAGCTTCTGAGATGTGTTGTGTACAATGAGGCAGTTGATAGGATGCTCACGAAGCATGCTTAACTTGCATGTGCTGGAGTTTCCCACGCATATACACAGGATAGGATGGAACTCCTAGGTGTGCTGTGTTTATTGGGATAATGTAAGTTTGGTAATTCTCGCAGATACAATCCACACCCAGGTAATGAGAAAGGTTGCAGTCTCCCAGGTACAATGTGTTTACTGGGGCTGGAGCCTCCTGGGCAGCCCTCAAATAGACAATGAACAAGCTTGACTCTCCAAGATGTGCAACTGTCACCTGGGTAACAAGGAATGGATCCAACCATAAGCACTATGCTTAGCAAACTGACAGGCAGGGATGCAGATTCCCAGGTACAATGTGCTCACTAGGGAAATGGAACTAGCTGGAGCATTCTAGTCATGCTGTGCTTGCCAAGGTAGAGAGATTAAAACCTCCGGGGCATACAGTCCTGTAGCAATGGGTAGGGTTGATGTCTCCCAGGCACGCTGTGCTCGCTTTACATTCAAGTTTCTCACCTACCTGTGCTCTCTGATGTCAAGGAAAGACTGAGTGCCTTCAGTAAAGTTATTTTGTTTCCCATCTATGAGTTCTCTGATGCTTAGTGAAATATGAATTTTGGTAGAAAAATTCCCACATTCTTTAATATGATTTTTCATGTGTGTGATTTCTGGAATGTTAAGTGAGGTTTTGACTTGCATGAGAAAGTTTCCAACATGCTTTAAAAAAAAAAAAAAACATTTTAGATGGGCAAATGTTTGGTCAACATATATGTATGTGCACTACACAGGTGCACTGCACATGGAAGCTTTTGGAACTAGATTTACAGTTGTGAGCCATGTTGAAACTGGAAATCCAAATGAAGCCCTCTTGAAGAGTAGTCAATGCTCTTACTGGCTGAGCCAGCTCTCTACCTCCATTCCTACATGTTTAAATATTCATAGGGTATGCTATTTACTTTTCTGTGATTTTTATAAAATATCCTGACACAGCAAATTGACAATGGATTTATTGGCTCACAGTTCAAAGGTAGAACATATCTGGGCAAGGAAGTTACAGTGACGGGAGCTTGAGGCGGCTGGTCCAGAGCCATCCACAGTCAAGAACACAGAACAAGAAATAGTCATTCTTAGCCATCTTTCTTTTTCACATGCAGTCTAAGACCCCAGCCCATAGAATAGGCTACAAACATTTAAAGTCAGTCTTTTCATGCCAATTAACTCAAGACAATTTCTCCCAGATATTCTCAAATGTCCGTCTACCAGGTGATTCCAGATACAGTCAAGCTGACGACAATATTAGCCACCATAACTGTACTCCTTGCCAACGTGACATGATTATCACTGTTGAGCCATAACTTTTCTTTTCTTGTCCCCATATGCTGGTGGCCATTTCATAATGTAAAGTGGGTCGGGTACAATATTAAAAATCCCTAGTCTTCAAGAATTCCAACAATGTTTTAATATCCAAAGTCCAAGTTTCATCTGAAATACTCTGTGAGGCCCCTTAATATCAAAAAGAAAGTTACATGGTTCCAATACATGAAAGCATAAACATTCCCATTCCCAAAAGAAAAAACTAGGGCTGGAACCCACCAGGGAAAACAATGTCTCTTCCTGGAATATGACCGTTGGGTCTGAGCCTTGTAATAGAATCACCTGGAATCTAAAGGACTTGAGAAGCCCCACCCTTCCATCTCTGCTGCCCAACTGCCCCCACTCCATGCCCTAGCTTTCCTTGGTGGATAGATAAACCCATGTTCCTGGCATCACTTATATACTGGAGTCTCCATGGCAAATCATAGTTTACCTTCACAGGTCCATGCAGGGGGCATTCAGAGTCTTTCTGTAGACTCCAGTTTTGACATACAATGCCTAGCCTCAGCTACTTTCTGAAACTTTGGCGCAAATCTACCTGACCCCTTCAGTGTTGTATCTTTCATACCTATGAAACTATTATCACATCCACAAAGCTTCCGAGAGCTGTTGCTAGTTAGAAATATAAAATATCTTCTTGGACCAAAGCTGTCATTTACAGTGTGCTGACCCTACAGAAACACTTTCCCTAGGGAGTTGTCTTCAGAGAGCAGGGAGTCCCTTCAGCTGTATTCTCAGCTTCTCTTCTTTCAAATAAGTCCACTTTTTTTTTTTACAAGCTGAAACCTTAGATAGGGGTAGTAGGGCAATCCGGACACATTTCCTATGGTCTGGGGCAGATCAGGGTGCTTCTCTTTTAACAATTAGAGCCTCTTCCTCCATACCTGCCTTGCCTGCTTTAGCTTCCTAATCTTTGATAGACTGTAAGTTTTAATCATTTTTGTATCTATCTTCTGCACAATGGAACTTTTTCATTGTAAACGTTTATAAGTGAGGTTACCAGGAGCTGTGCCACAGCCTGAATATACACGTTTTTGATAATTTTCTTCACCCAACAAATGAGTACTTTTCCTTTATATTCATCATTATTCAAGTTCTCAGATCACAAGTGGAATGAAGCCCGATTCTTGTTAGCAAAGAATCACACAAATGGTTTCTAGCCCAGCTCTTGACAATGCTTGTTCTCCTCTAAAGCTTTGTTAGCCAGGCCTCCACAGTCTGTACTTACAAACTTCCACCACAGTGGCCCATTAAGTTCTGTAGCACAGCATTCAAAGATTTTATCAGCCCAAAGTCCCAAATCTTCTATATTCCTCATGAAAGCCATTGCTAGTGGCCTAAGGATCATATAGTCAAGTTTATCAGAGCAGTGTGGCCTCACTTCTCAGAACCAATTTACTTTATTAGTCACTTTTTGCTGTGGCTCACAGTATTTCACACATGATGTCCAATCCTAATCCTATATGGCAGAGCATTTCTTGTGGCAGGAGCTTGAGGCATTTTGTCAAGTGGCATCCAAACAGGAAGCAGAAAACAGCAAATGGCCATGCTTCCTTCCTTCCATGTAGTCCAGAACTCCAGTCTACAGAATGGTGCCACCCTTTCTCATGCAATACATAATTCCAGCCCAGGGACTGGTGCCGCACACATTTATGGTAGGTCTCCCTATTTTAATTAACCAAATAAAGATAATCACATACATCTCCAAAGGCTAACTTAATCTAGATAATCTTTCACAGGCATGCCTACAGGCATGTCTCCCAGGTGATTCCAGATCTTATCAAGTTGACAATCAATATTAAACATCACATATGGTTTTTCATCTGTATGAGTTCTTTGATGTTCTGTAAGCTCTGACTTAGAATAGAATGTCTCCCTACACTCTTTACATTCATAAGGTTTTTCATGTGTGTGAGTTTTCCGATGTTGATTGAGGTTTGACTTACAATAGAAAGTTTTGCTGCAGTCCTTACACTCATAGGGTTTTTCACCTGTATGTGTTCTCTGATGTCGAGTGAGGTCTGACTTTTGGAAGAAAGTTTTCCTACATTCTTCACACTCATATGGCTTCTCACCTGAATGGATTTTTTGATGTTTAACAAGGCTTGACTTACAATAGAAAGCCTTACTACAGTCTTTACATGCAAAAGGTTTTTCACCTGTATGAGTCCTTTGATGTTGATTGAGGTTTGACTTACAATAGAAAGCTTTGTTGCAGTCTTTACATTCATACGGTTTCTCTCCGGTGTGAGTTCTTTGATGTTGATTGAGGTTAGACTTACAGTAGAAATTTTTTCTACACTCTTTACATTCATAGTATCTCTCCACTGTATGAGTCCTCTGATGGTTCGTAAGTTCTGATCTACAGTAGAAGGATTTCCAACATTCGCTACATTCATAGGGCTTCTCTCTGGTATGAGTTCTTCTCTGGTGCTCAGTGAGATTTGACTTAGAATTGAAGCTTTTCTTACATTCATTACATTCATAGGGTTTCTCACCTGTATGAATCCTATGATGCTGATTGAGGCTTGACTTGGAGCAGAAAGTTTTTCTACATTCTTTACATTCATAGGGATTATCATCTGTATGTGTTTTCTGATGATTGGCGAGGTCTGATTTATAGTAGAATGTTTTAGAGCATTCATTACATTCAAAAGGCTTTTCCCCACTATGAGTTGTTTGATGTCGAGTAAGATCTGACTTACAGTAAAAAGTTTTAGTACATTCTGTACACTCATAGGGCTTCTCTCTACTATGAGTTCTACTCTGATGTCGAATGAGGTATGACTTACAATAGAAAGTCTTACTGCATTCTACACATTCGTAGGGTTTTTCTCTACTGTGAGTTCTTCTCTGATGTCGAGTGACATCTGACTTACAGTAGAAAGTTTTCCCACATTCTATACATTCATACGGCTTCTCTCTGCTATGTGTTCTTCTCTGATGTCGAATAAGGTTTGCCTTCCGATGGAAAGACTTCCTGCATTCTCCACATTCATAGCGTCTCTCGCCTGTGTGAAATGTCTCATGTACACCAAGTTGGGACTTCCAGGGGAAAATTTCCCAGCACTGTGGAGAGTCATAGAGTTTCTCACCTATATGAAATCTTTGATGTTGAGTGAGGGTTGATTGATAATAGAAAGCTTTTCTACATTCCTCCCATCCAAAGGGGTTCTCATATGACTGAGATGTCTGATTCCTGGTGTGCTGTGAATTCGGAAAAAATGTTTCCATACATTCTTTATATCCATATGTTTTTGCCCCTTGATGAATTTTCTCTTGAATCTGCAGTTCTGCCTTGAGATAAAAGATTTTGTTACATTCTTTATAATGCATGAGACTACTCACCAATATCAACAATATCTGCTTCCCAATATTTTGAAGGTCTGATTTCTTAATCAAAATTTTCTCACAACTCTTACATATGGTTTATATATCTTTGTATATTTTGTAATCTTTACTGAGTTTAGTTTTGCCCCAAAATGTTTTCCCATAGACGCTGGACTCAAAACTTTCCTTTCTTACTTAAGCCATGCCTTGGGCAGTAAATGCTACATTATCCAAAGGATATTTCCATATTCACCAAACTTTAATTAGAGGACTTCCACATCTGAAACCTCTTATGTCTCAATAAAATTAGCTTTTAATGGAAGGGTGTCAATGGCCCCAAATAGTAAAAATACATAGCAAAGTTTGGTTTTGACAATGGAGACTAAGACACCCCACTGGTCTCAGTTAGATTAGAATTATCAGGTTCTTTTCCAGCCTGCATCTTATCAGGCTCATTGTGGAGAGTCTGTGTAGCAATGCTGTGGATTAAGTCCCTGAGTGAGTAGAACACTCTTTAATATTCAGACCTTAACTGTGAAATAGCGCAAACCAAGCTTTACCTACTTCAAACATTTGTTCATATGATGTAATGCCACCAGTGACTTCAGCTTGCCACAAGTGTGGTTCTTGATTTCCCAGAACACTTACATTATGGACATCTAAAATGATATTAAAAAACAAACAAAATAACAAACAACAATGTCTATGAGTTATACAAACTATTTTTAGGTAATTTCAATATATAAGTAGTGTCTTTGTATCCTTAAGGCATAAGTTTTAAAATAGTCACTTATGATATATAAGTTAATGTATCACAAGTGAATATTTTAAAACATGTATATGTACATATAAGTGAATATATATATATATATATATATATATATATATATATATATATATATACCATAGTCTTCAATAAGTTAATGCAACAATACTGCAACAATAAGCATTCCAGGGTATAAGCAGCTTCTTTGAGCATTTGCTATGTTTGGTCAAAGAAGTAGGGTCCAGAAAGTACCCATCTCCTTCTCACTGTAGATTTCCACACATCAATTTTGACCTGTTAGTTGTTCTTTGTCCCATTTTTTTAATATATTACCTGTACTCATAGTGCTATCCTACACTAAACCTCTTTGGCATGTGAACTAATGGCTGTCTGCACCACTTTTTTTTTTTTAAAGGATGCAAGTGCAGTTGAATTCTCTCTTATAAGCAAGAATAAAGATTAGGGAGGGGATCGTTATGCATGTATAATTCAATTTATTTACTTTGTTCTGAGACACAACTAAATACTTACTCATGAAAATTTCTTCCTGAAAAAAAAATAAGAAAGCAGTTTTCTTCAAATTCTTCATTAGGTATATCTTACATTTTGTGCATAGCTTTCATTTTCTGGATTTATATGGGCTTCCTAAAATTATGATATTTTTTTCACTTGCATCAACTTCTTCAGGACTATTTTTAAATATCTATATTTATTTCTAGAGTAACAACACTAGCAATATAATAAAAATATGTGGCCCGGGCAGTGGTGGTGCACACCTTTAATCCCAGCCTTTAATCTAGATCTGTTAGACCATATAGAGTCAGGGCATATTTGATTATGCAGTTTAAGCATATGTTGCTGGAAGGAGGATATGGAAGCCAAACAAATCGCCCATGATGGGCTCAGTTTCCTATTCTGAAAACTATGAGCAAGCCCTGGGCTCACTTCTCACACATAATGAACCCACTAAATCTTTCATATCACAAATTCCCTGTTGCTTATGATTCTCAGTGATCTGGCATCTGAACCTGCAGTTTCCATAACTTCATCATTCGGCCGTTTCTCACAATGTCAATGTGTCCTTGGCCTTTTCTTGTGACTGCATCTTATTTTTCAGGACCCAAGACTAGAAGGCACAGCAAGATATTGGGCAAACGCAATCAATTTTCTTCTCCAAGCCTAGCCTGCCAAGCAGAGTCAGTATCAGGCATACCCGAACACTGTATTTCACACTTTAAGGAAAAGAGGTGTGACCTGTTGGCACAGCCACATCTAATGGTAACAGTGAAACTTCACTTCTTCCCAGACTCCTCCAGGTCCAATCCACCAGGCTCATCCCTGGCTCTATAGTAGACCTTTTGATGTGGCCTCTTCTTAATCTCTGCCCACATTCCCAGAGGACTAAGCCAATCCTGGTGTGATACCCTGCTTTTCTCCCACCTGTGGATCCCTCCTTCTCTTCCAAGCCCATCCCCATTCCTAAGTTTCAGCTCCCAATACCTAGAAACACATTTTCCCTAAAACCCAGATGGCCACAACCATCAGGATTCCAGCAGAATTTCCTACCAGGCAACACAAAGCCAACACACTCCTACAGCACCTGCCCAAGACAGACAAGACCAGATATTAGCAATTAGAATAACAATCTTCCAAAACACCATATACCCTATGTCCACAGGACAGAGTAAACACACAATCAATAACAACCAGGATAATATGGGATAATATGTCTCTACTACAGCCCAGCAAGCTTACTCAGGCAGGTCCTGAGTGTTCCAGCATAGCTGAAGAACAAGAAAACAACCTTAAAATAGACTTTGTGAATATCACAGAGGTCCTTAAAGTGTATATCTACAAATCTATTTTTAAAATCCATGAAAACACACACATACAAAAAAGTAGAGGGAGATAAAACTATTTAAAGTTTTGAAAGTGGAAACAGAATCAATAGAAGAAATCAAAACTGAGGGAACTCTAGAAATGAAAATTCTAGGCTCTTGAACAGGAATCTCAGAGTCAAGCATCACTGATAGAATATAAAAGATAGAAGAGAAAATTTCAGGCACTGAATAAATGACAGAAGGAATGGATATGCTAGTCAAAGAAAGTGTTAAATCTAAAATATCAAATCAATACAAACAACAACATCAACAAAAACCAGGAACAAAACATCTAGGCAATTTTGGGGCACTATGAACACATTTAAGAATAATTGGAATAGAGGAAGAAGAAGAAATCACAGGTCAAAGGCACAGAAAATATTTTCAAGTATATTATAGAAAATATTTCCCTAACCTAAGGAAGGAGATGCTGGTCAAAGTACAAGAAGCAGAACTGGACCAGAAAAGAAGTGCCCTCAGCACATAATAATCAAAACAATAGACATAAAGAACAAAGAAAGAATATTAAAAACTGCAAAGGGCTACAATGACATAGCATATAAAGGCAGACCTATTAGAATTACATCTAACTTTTTCATGGAGACTGCAAAAGCCATAAGTGCCTGGGCAGATGTGTTACAGACTCCAAGAGACCACAGATGCCAGCACAGACTACTATACCCAGAAAAACTTTCTGTCACCATAGATGGAGAAAATCAAATTTAAACAGTATCTATTTACAAATCCAGCCTTGCAAAAGGTACTAGTAGAAAAACTCTGATAAGAGATAAACTACACACAAGGAGACAGGGAATAAATAGTTCCAGATCAGCAAAGTCAAAAGAAGAAAAACATGCACACATGTATACACATACACACACACACACCACCACCACCACCATCAACAATAACAAATAATAATAATAATAATAATAATAATAATAATAATAACAATAATGAAACAGGAATCCACAATTACTACTCAATGATAACTTTCAATATCAATGGTCTTAATTCTCCAATGAAAATATGAAGACTAAGATACTGTATTTGAAAACAGGTTCCATCTGTCTGCAACATCAAAGAAAACACAAAGATAGATATTACCTCAGGGTAAAAGGGTTTGAAAAAGATATTTCAGGCAAATGGACCTAAGAAGCAATCTAGTATAACTATTTTAATAAGCTTCTGGCCATGACAAGCAGAAATGGAGAAGGATGCAACATGCACAGCAAAGGAACAATCCACTAAGAGGACAACGTTTCAATTCTTAACAACTTTACACTAAACACAAGGACACCCATGTTCATAAAAGACACACCACTACAGCTTAAACCAAACACACACACACACACACACACACCCCTTCTTAGAACCTCACAGAACTTTCTACAAAATTGGCCAAATACTCTGATACAAAGCAAGTCTCAACACATAGTTGAAAACTGAAATAACACCCTGTCTCCTATCTGACCACCATGGATTCTAACAAGATATCAACAACAGCAGAAACAAACAGGAAATTTACAAACTCGTAGAAATTGAACAACTCACTACTTAATAAAATGTGGGTCAAGACAAAAATCAAAGATCTTCTAGAATTGAATGAAAATGAAAACACAACTTACCAAAACCTATAGAACATAATGAACATGATTTTCAGAGCCAATTTCATACCCTAAACACCTACATTTAAGAAAAAAAATTGAGGAGATCTTATACTAGCAACTTAACAGCAGACCAGAAAACTCTAGAACAAAGAGAAAAAACAATCACACCCAAAAGGAGTAGATGACAAGAAATAATAAAACTCAGAGCTGAAATCAATAAAATAAAAACAAAAAAGAAAACAATACAAAGAGTCAATGAAACATAGATAATATATTGATAAAATGTGTAAGTATATAACAACAGACACCAAGAAAATCCAAGAAGCGTAAGGATATATTTTAAAAACAGTACTCTACAAAATTGGAAAATAAAAAGGAAATTGATAATTTTCTCAATATATGCCACTTTCCAAAGTTAAATCAAGATCAGATAAGCAACTTAAGCAGATTTATAACCCCTAATGAAATCAAAACAGTTATTAAAAGTTTGCCATAGAAAAAAAAACAAAAACAAATAAACTAACAAAAACAAAAACAATCAAAAGCCCAGGGTCAGAGAGTTTTAGTGCAGAATTCTACCAGACTTTTCAAAGAGTTAATGTCAATAGTCCTCAAATTACTTCACAAAATTGAAACAGAAGGAACTTTGTCCCCCCTTGTTTTACAGAGCCATAGTTATCCTGCCACCACATAAAGTCTCCCAAAAGATGAATTTCTCTCATAAACATAAATGGGAAATTGCAAATAAATCAAAAAACACATCAAAAAGTTCATCTACACTGCTCAAGCAGGCTTCATCCCAGGGATGCAGGGATAGTTTAACATATATAAATCAATAAATGGAATTCACAATATATACAGACTGAAAGATAAAAAGCAAAAGAGGCAGAAAAGGCCTTTGACAAAACACAATCAGTCATGATAAAGTCCTGAAAGAGATTAAGTATACAAGTGACATAATTTCATATAAAAAAGAGTTTACAGCAAACATCTTGCCAATATCAAATTAAATGAAGAGAAACTGAAAGCTGATTCCACTGAAATCAGGAATAAGACAATATTGTCCATCTTCTACCCACCTATTCAATATAGTACTCGACATCTTAGCTGGGGCAATAAGACAACTGAAGATCAAGAAAAAAAATGGAAAGAATCTCTAAGCATCCTTATTTAGAGATGTTATAATATTACACATAAGTGACCCTAAAAATTCTACTGAGAGACTTCTATAGCTCATGAACACTTTCATCAAGTAGCTGAATACAAAATGAACTCACAAAAATCAGTAGCTCTCCCATATGAGAAAACAGACTGAGAAAGAAATCAGAGAAACAACACCCTTCCTAAGAGTAATAGACACCATCTTGCAATAACTCAAACCAAGCAAATGAAAGACCTATATGATAAAAACTTTAAGACATTCAACAGAGAAACTGAAGAAGGTATCAGAATATTGGATGACTTCCTATGTTCCTGGTTATGCAAGATTAGTATAGTAAAAATGGCCATGCTACTAAATCCACAGATTCAATGGAATTTCCCTCAAAATTCCAACACAAGTTTTCACAGATGTGGAAGGGACAATTTTCAGCTTCATATGGAGACACAAAAAAACAAGGATACTTAAAACAACCTCGAATAATAAGAGAAATGCAGATGGTACCACCATTGCCAGTTTCAAGATTCACTACTGAGATACGGTAACAAAAACCGCATTTAATTGGCACATAAACAGAAACACTGATCAGTGGACTCAAATTGAAGACTCATACAGAAATCCTTGTATCTATTGACACCTGCTTTTTGATAGGGAGGCCAGAAACACAAAGTGGAAGAAAGTATCTTCAACAAATGGTGTTTGTCGAACTGGATGGCTACATGTAGAAGAATCCAAATAGATCAATACTTATTACCCTGTAGATCAAAGATGTCAACATAAAACCAGATACACTGAACCTGATAGAAGAGAAAGTTGGGAATAGCCTTGAACCCACTGACACAGGAAAAGAGTTTCTGAGCAGGCTCTAAGATCAACAGTTAATGGGATCTCATAAAAGTGAGAAGCTTCTATATGACAAAGTGGCATTTGGAAAAAGTGGCAGCCTACAGAATGGAAAAAGGTTTTCACCAACTACATATCTGATAAAGAGTTAACAGCCAAAACATATAAAGAACTCAAAAAACTAGAGATCAAGGAACCAAATAACTGAATCAGAAAAACAGGGAACAAATCTAAACTAAGAACTCTCAATAGAGGAAACTCAAATGGCTGGGAAACATTTAGATAACTGTTCAATATCCTTAGTTTTCAGGCAAATGTAAATCAAAACTAATACTTTGGGATTTTATCTCACACCTGTCACAATGGCTAAGATAGTACACAAGTGATAGCCCATGCTGGTGAGGATGTGGAGCAGATAGCCCATGCTGGTGAGGATGTGGAGCTGGTGAGGATGTGGAGCTGGTGAGGATGTGGAGCTGGTGAGGATGTGGAGCTGGTGAGGATGTGGAGCAAGGAAAGCACTTCTCTGTTACTGATGGAAATTAGTACGGTAGATCACAGGAAGATGGGAATCTGTCTACCATAAAAATCAGCTACACCACTCTTGGTCATATACCCAACAGATACTTTATCCTCTCACAGAGACCATGTTCATTGCTACTCTATTCATAATAGCTAAAAATGGTAAACAATCTAGATGTCCTTCAAGAGAAGAATGGATAAAACAAATGTAATACATTTACACACTGGAGAATCACTCAGCTGTTAAAAAAAAAAAGGCATCATGAAATTTGTAGGTAAATAGATGGCATTAGAAAAATAAATCTGCACAGGACCAAGGGCTTCCCCTCCCAATGATGTCAAGGCCATCCTCTGTTTCATATGTATCTGGAGCCATGGATCCCTCCTTGTATACTCCTTGGTTGGTAGTCTAGTCCCTGGGAAGGGGGATATCATTTGAGATGTAAATGAATGGAATGATTAATAAAAATAATGAATAAAAAAGAAAGAAAAAGAAACCTGAGTAAGGTATCCCAGATCTATAAAGACAAATAAGGTGTGCTTTCACTTCTTTTCACTTCTATTATTAGCTATTAAATCAATAGTCAAGCTGCAATCTGTAGAACCAGAGATTAGGTATAGTGTAAGGGATTAAGGGGCACAGATAGGTTTTGTAAGGTAAAAGAAACAGAATTGATAGTTATGAAGGGATGGAGGGGATTGAAATGGGACGATTAAGTGGAAACAGGAAGGGGTGAAAAGGATGAGGGATGGAATACAGAGAAAGTCAACTAAAATTAACAGCCATTTGACAGTATGAAAATTTAATATAGTAGAATCTTCTAAAATAGGTGCATATATAAAAATGTTCTTGATGAAATTGCCAAATAATCAGGAAAATAGAGTCCCAACTGGCCATCTCTTGTGACAAAATGAAGCTTTAGGAACTAAGATTGGATTATGTCTAATTGAGTTGCTAGGGTTCCAAGGAAATTCCTGAACAACTCAGGCTGTTGTCAAGCCTCTAGGTTGCTCTTCACAAACTGAAAGCAAGTCCCTATTGCTGAAGACAAAACCTACATAACTACTCAAACATGGAGGGGTATAACTGGTGCCTGTAGAGCCTTTATCCCTATGTTCAAGTGTCTTTGGTTCAGGACGATATTCTGTATACTGACTACCCTGCCAAAAGAGAAGAGCAAACTCGAAGTTAGCCACAAGTCCTTTGATCTACAATGGTGTCTTGCTGGGGAAATATGCCATGCAATGGCTGCACAAAGCTTGTGGAAGTGAGCAACCAGTGTCTGATTTAACTTAAGTCCCACTCCATGAGATAAAATCCATACCAGACACTGCTTGGGTGAACAAGAACCAGAGACTAGATACTCAAGGCACCTATGGGAAAACCAATTATTATACTTTAAAGAGGGGGGAGGTAGTAAAGCCACTCCTACTGACATTCTGCCATACTCATAGCTCAGCCCCTGCTCGGCCATCTCTACAGAAGCTTCTTCCTGCAGCAGAGGGGAACAGATACTGAGACCTACAGAGGATGAGAGCTCTTGAATGCACAATGCTAAGTGGGATGCCTCCCTCTACTCAGAATTCAGAGAACCCCGAGGAGGAGGAGGAGCAGGAGGAGGATGAACAGGAGGAGGAGGAGCAGGAGGAGGAGGAGGAGGAGGAGGTGGTGGTGGGAAGAGCATAAGAGACAGCAAAGGATACAGGACACTAGGAGAACAAGGTCCTCTAAATCAACATGATCAAAGCTCATAAGTACTCACAGAGACTGAGGGGGTATGCACAGGACATGCCTGGGTCTGCACCAGGCCTATGTGTATATTATGGCCTCCACTTTAGTGTTCTATGGGATTCCTGAGTGTGTGAATGAGTGGGTCTCCGATTCTTATCCCCTTTCTTGGGTTCTTTTCCTTTTATTTCTTTGCCGTGTCCAAATCCAATGTGTTAGTTTTTGTTTTATCTTATCTTATTTTATTTTAATTATGCCTTATAAGCCTGTTTGTTTTCTCATGAGAGGCAGAAAGAGAGCAGATCTGGATGGGAGAGGAGGCGGTGAGAACCTGGGAGGAGTCAAGGAGGGGAGACAGTAACAGAATATATTATGTGAGAAAAACAAAAAACAGAAAACAAAACTATTTTCAATTTAAAAAGTTGTCATCTTAAAGTTCAGCTAAAAGCAATGAATAATACCTTAAAAAATTTAGGTGACTTTAGTATTTTCTCTGAGATTAGAAACAAGACAAAACAAAAGAAACAAAAACATATGTTTCTTCCTTTCCACCAGGTAAACATTCTTTGTAGTTCTTATCTCACCAGAATACATCATAACCATCCTTCAGTTTTCTCTCAATGAATGGAAATCCTTTAAAGAAACTCTTTGTCATTGTATTGATTCCTCCATAATACAAAGTGAACTGTCTACAGAGTAAACAAAGAGAAAACGGTAAGAGAGTGTGACAAGAAACCCAATCCACTTCACTGGGCGGAGGTGGCGCACGCCTTTAATCCCAGCACTTGGGAGGCAGAGGCAGGCGGATTTCTGAGTTCGAGGCCAGCCTGGTCTACAGAGTGAGTTCCAGGACAGCCAGGGCTACACAGAGAAACCCTGTCTCAAATAATTAAAAAAAAAAAAAAACCCAATCGACAAACAAAGAAAATCCGCTATGATTTAAAAGGGAAACAAATAAGCGCTTAGGTAAAGCAGCTAACCAACAAAAATTCCTTAAAAGATCTATATGTGTACTGGGAAAAACATCTAAAACTACACACCTCAACAGGAAGAACAATAAGATCATACCATCTGCAAATACAGCTGCTTGACCTCTCTCTGTTTGCACCCCTTCATCTTCAGCTGCCTTATTACTCTAGCTAAGACTTCAGGCACTATACCGCACAGGTGTAGAGAGTGGACACTCATGTCTTGTTCCAGACTGTAGGAGAAATGTTTTGCGTTTCTCTCTACTTAGGCTGATACTGGCTATACAGACTTGCCATAAGTTCTTTGTATCCCTAGTTTCTCTAGGACTTTTACCATGAAGAGACTCTGCATTCTGTCAAAGGCCCTTTCTGCACCTAATGAAATAATCATGTGTTTGCTGCCTTTTAGTCTGTTTATGTGAATTATGGTTACTGATTTGTAATGCTGAGCCAGCCCTGAATCTCTGAGGTGAAGCTGACTTGATCATGCTGGATAATCTTTCTGATGTGCTCTTCATTTTGGTTTGTAAAGTATTTTATTAAGAATGTTTACATCTATCTGTATAAGGGACATTAGTTTATAATTGACTTTTTTTTTTTTAAATTGGGTCTATTGGTGTCAACCTAACAGTGGCTCTGTGAAAGGAATTTAGATTTTCATTTTCTATTATGTTAATAGCTTGGAGTACTGGTATTAGTACTTCCTTTAAGATCTGATAGGAGTAGGCATAGGAAACTGTTTTGTACATTGCATAGTAATTGTCCATGAGACCAGTTCTCTGCTGAGCTAGGTTTGGTGGAAGTTGGTGAAAAGAGACCAATCAGCATAACCAATACATGCTGAGTTCTCCTCCTCTCCCATCCCTAGGACAGCATGTACTAACTGACCTGGGAGGCTCCAGAGTGAGGCTTCTGAGCCATTCCACGGCTCAAATCCATGCTGTAACTTGATGTTCAATTCTGGTCTGGTCATGCAGTACCCTGTGAAAGGAAATGAGTAGTTCATCCAAATGTGCCAAGTCAGGCCCAGTGATAAAAGGCAGCAGGTCTGTCCAGGAACTCGGCTTAGATGGGTGGTTTTCAAGCTCTTTGGAGACAAGATTTATATTCACGTCGTTTACTGAATGGGGGATTATTTTCAAATCATATTAAGCTGCACGACAGTATAAAATAATGACTGTTCTAAATTTAAGTACACAGAAGAGAAAAATAAAAGATAACACAATGACATTTTAAAAAACCACACATTTTAAGGCCACTGAATAAAATGAGGTCATCAAAACAACAACAACAACAAAGCAAAACAAAAAGACAAACCCAAATAAAACAACAGATTGGCACCCAGAAAATCTGCAAGGGAACTAGGTCAACTAGCTCAACGAAGTTAGTAAAATGCAGAAAGACCTCATAGAAAATGGGCCAGGTACAGAGAGGAAAAACATCTGGCTATTTTAAAATAATCCAGAAACATGAAAAAATTGGGGTGGAGGACAGCAGAAACATGTCCTATATACAAATATACATATACACGCAATCAAATATTCATTCAGATAGAAAAATAATAAATGTTTTGATTCATAAGCACTGATGTACGAATTTTGTTTGGTTAAGAAACCAAAAAAAACAAACAAACAAGCAAAAAACCCAAGAACTCAAAGAGACTGTCAGCATGCACAGGAGTGAGCTAAAATCAAGCCAGACAAAGTCCCACCATGGATGGGGGAGGTGGTTACAAAGTTCCATCCCTGAGTAGTGACTAACAGTGAATGCCTGCTAAGAGAGGGAGAGTCTCTTTCCTTTAGAGATGAAGCTCCTGAACCCTGCCTAAGCCCCGGTAGATGGTCTTACATACAGGCATCTTCTGGCAGCACTAAGTAGATTCACGAAGTCACAACAGCTGGGATTACCTACAGAGGACTTACACAGGATCGAAGAAGTAAAAGTTCTGTCGTGAATGGGGAGGGCCTCAGAAATTCCCATTCCTATCTGAGGAGCTTTAACAGCGGAAGCCTGATGAAGCCAGCGTTCTTCAGTGAAGTAGCCCCTGGTGGAGTGTCCATGCTCTAGTCTATGGTCCTACACATTCACATATGCAGGGCACTGACTGGATTTGGTGGGCTATGAAGAGGACACTAAGTTGAAAAGGGGATATAGGAGAGTCTGGGAGGAGCTAAATGCTGGCATGATCAAAATACTTTGTATACGGGTATGCAATTCTCAGATTACAGAGTAGAAAAACAACCACACACACACACACACGTATTAATTCTTTGGGAATTTCATATATGTATACAATTCACTTTGACCATACTCACTGCTACTTCTCCCCCAAACTTCTCTACATCTATCCCACTCACCTCTATTCTTCTCTCCACCCCCTATCTAACCCACTGCCTGTAATATATGCTGTTTATATACCCATGGGTGTCTGTGGGGCCATCTACTACAGCATGATCCACCTGTCAGGAGCCACAACCCAAAAGAAAACTGACTGAACTTCCTCAAAAGCCATAATTGTCAATAGTTTGTTAGCTTGATGTTGGGGCACATGTACTCTCCCTACCCAAATCCCGTGCTAGAATGCTGACTGATGTACCTGGTGAAGACTGGGTAAGGCAGCCTAGCCACTCTGACTTTCCCAGTGGAGCAGCTAACTGAAATTTCAGTGAGGACCGCCCCTCCCCTCTGCACAACTTCATGTGACATAAAGAGGTAAGAATGAACTAGGGTTGAGATTTGGGGTGATACAACTGTCTCAAAGCCATCTTTGTACTCCAAGTGACATTAAAAAGCTCACTTCTTTACCATATGGAATGAATGGAATCTTTCTTTGGGCTAATGAGGCATAGCACATTTGCGTGGCTGCCAATGGCCTGCCATAGGCTCGTATTGGAATGTTTGGTCTAAATTTGGTACAACTGCTTTGGAAGGACTAGGAAGTGTGGCCTTGATGGAAGAGGTGTGTCACTTGAGGCAGACTTTGAGGCTTCAAAGGACTGCTATCATTTGCAGTGTGCTTCTCTGCCACCTACTTAGAGTTTGAGATGGGAGTACACAGTTGTTTCTACTGCCGTGCCTTTGTTCCACTGTCATGTACTGTCACCTCCAAAACCATAAACTCAAGTAAACACTTTCTTTTAGATTTTGTTTTTGGTCATCCGTTTTATCACAGCAATAGAAACTGTAAGTAAGATGGGCAAATAGATACTTCCTTTCAACTCCCTAAGAACATGATAAGACATGAAAAAAAAATGCCAGGAAAAACAATATAAAATCATGTATCTGCCAGCTAAACTTAGCCTCAAATAAGAGACTAAGTCTATACAAAATATACTTGAGCAACAAAACATGGAGATGGTTTTAAGTGGAGAAGCGTCTTCAGGCCATATCTAATCTATAAGGTCAACCACATTCAAGTTTGGCTCTGGGTACAACTTGGCAAAATCATCTCACCATGACAGGCATCTGATGACATTTCCATCACCCATCATGCACTGACCTGGAAGGTTCCAGACTGAGGTATCTGCTACCCTCCATGGCCCAAATTCACGTTCCAACAGGAGGATCAACTCAGGTTTGATCACGCAGCAGCCTGTAAATGAGAAATCTTGAACAGTTTCTGCCCACGTGCAGTCAGGGAACTGTGCTACAGTGGGCAAATCAGAGATGTTTGTTAGAGAGTACTTACAATCACCTCTGTCGTCACAGACATGAATATTACCCTTGGGTGGCATTAACCCACACATAAGCCCAAAGAGCATGAATATGTAAATAAACAGGAGAGAATGAGAGCAACACAATGAAACTGGAAAAATGATGCATGGTTATTTAAGAATAAATTTAAAAAGAGCAGGAAGTCATAAAAAAAGAGAGAGCTACAAAAAAAATTAGGAGGAGGAGATCGCTGAGGCTGGGAAGATGATGCAAGAAAAAAAAAAATCTACACAGTTCCCTGGATGAGGAATCTAGCTCAGAAGGACTCTACCCTGGAATTGTGAGCTCAAAACAATTACTTCCTTCCTTAAGCTGTTTGACCATAGTATTTTAATGGCAATAACAACAAAAATAACCAATATACACAGTGTGAAGAATGAACTCAGGTCCTCACGCTGGCATGACAAAAAAGTTTTAGACAAACCATCTGGCCTTTCTTTTTCTTTCTTGTC